>NC_041224.1:62422466-62624871 GCF_002837175.3 Physeter macrocephalus | reverse complement strand
TCCCCTGCATCGGCAGGCGGACTGTCAACCACTGCGCCACCAGGGAAGCCCTAATGTGTTCTTTTAAGATCCAGAAAATAAAGAGAAAGAATGAAACTTGGGCTTTTTCTCAGGGTAACCAAATAAATACTCAATAAGGGGAAGTTTCTTTTTTATAAAAGGTATTTACCCCAGCTAATAGATGAAGAAGGGATGATAGAATTAGTATATCACAATTTTACAGCTCCCCGTGAATTAATGGCTATAGAATCCAGACAGTCATTTATGAGTAGCTACTAATGTCTCAAAAAAAAAGACAGTTGGACATAATTTATCTCCTGATGGAAGTATTCATTTCTACTAAGTAATAGTCTTGCCAAAAAAGCCAAACCTGAATATGATAGGCCTTTAGAGCTAACCACCATTTTACAGAAAATACAGAGGACAGAGAAACATGGGGATGCAATGAGCAAAATTCTAATCATGGGAAACTCTAGAACAAATGGCCTAGTTTTTTCAAAAATACATTACAAGAAGAAGAAAAAAATGGAGGAGAAATCTAGATATTAAGAGAGATTTAGGAGACATATTAACTAATCACAATGGTAGACTTCATTTGACCCTGATTAAATAATTATAAAAATAAAAGTTTATAAGACAGTTGAGGAAATGTAAACGCCAACTGGATTTGTGTTGATATTATGGAATTATTATTTTAAAGATTTAAGTGTGACAATGGTAGTAATGGGGTTATGTTTATAAAGAGATTTCTCTTTCAGGGAAACATTTAAAAGTATACTATTTACAGGTGAAATGATGTGAAGTCTGGAATTTGCTTCAAAATAGTCTGTGGGTGGGTGGGAGAAGTAAGTGGGGGGTATAGTTGAAATAGGATTAGTTGTGAGTTAATAATTATTGTAGCTGGTTGGGTAATGATACTACTGTATTTACTTTTGTGATAGTATTTTGTATATGTCCTAAAGTTTCTATAATAAGAAAGATCAAGTCATGGCCTTCATGAATTTTAAGAGAGCTAGACATAAAATAACAATACTACAGTATGTTAAGAGCCATAATATATCAATAGGTGTGTATAAATTGCTGTGAGAGCACAGATGTGTAGGGTAGGGTCAGGGATAAAGGTAGAAAGGAGAAGCTTGAACCTGGGCCAGACAGACAGTTCGAAGGGCACTGCAGGCAAAAGAGAAGTGAGCACAATGGTGTGGAGCTGTGAAATGATATTGCCTATTGTGGGAGCATTGGGTCTGAAAAAAAAACTTTGGTGTTCTGGTAAGGGATGGTGCAGATGAGTTATTGACAAGAATTTCAGTGAAAGTAAGGAGTTATAGGGTGACCACTTTGGGGGATAGTCAAAGGAAGATTTTTCTTTCCTTTTTGTTTTTTACCTTGAATTAAAACTTTGAATTCCTTGACAAGTTTAAACTCATTTAGAGAGATCTCTGACTGGAGGTAGTAAAGTTTCATCTTCAGAAATTATCCTGTTAATAACTTAACAAGTTCATTTTCCCTCTTATCCCCTCCGCCCTAGACTTAGCTAAATTAGCCAGCAAAATTTTGTTCTCATTAACCCTGTTTAACTTACGGTTGTAGCCTTGGTGAAGAAATCTAGATCCCAGAATATTAGATTTAAACATAACTCACGTATTCTCTGTTTCATCTCTATCATATGGAAACCTTTACTGTCCTGTTACAGATTATGCAAGCATTTGTCTAACCTCACATAAGGGATATAACAGATTGTTGAAAATTTCCACCTTCATGAGCTTATCTACGCAAGAGAAGTCAAATTGATTTCTGTAGGCAATTTGCTTAAAAATAGATCGTTGAAGTGTACTTCCTGAAATTATAAGCAGAATGATAGGCTAATACATGCATATTGCCTTTTCCTAAATCATAAAACAATTAAAAGCTTTATATAGCTTTTATATAGTTAGAAAGAGTAATAGCTCTTCCAGGTTTAAAAATATAGCACAAAAACACAAGAATAAACTCACTTGTCTATAGTTATAAAAACAGTTTTGTCTGTTGGACTTTTTTTATTCTCAGGAATCCTGAATATTATTGATGTGGACTAATTTTTTTCCACATAGTATAGTCTCCAAAATGAAGTGTAAAACACGAACCCATACAGTTGAGTGACTAAAGCTCTGACCAAGGTTGGGATTTGGTGAACTGTATTTATATAATTGAATCAGACTGGCAAGTGCCCTTGAGAGAGAGTAGATGCCTGACTGAACCAATGAGGATAAATGGCTATCTGTTGTTTTTAAAAATCTTTTTTCCCCCATAAAAGTCATACATGCTCACTGTAGAAAACAAAATATAGTTGAAGATAAAGAACAAAACAAGTCAATTGTAATTCTATTCACCAGATTATAAACCACAGGTTAGGCTATTTTTAAAGATTTCATAGTGCCTCTTTGTTATTTAGTCAGCATTTAATTACCTTAATGCCGCAGTAATGATATGTATGTCTTTTTGAATCATATTTGATTCTAAGAAACTTTGTACTTAAAATTACAAGTAATTTGAAATGACTTGAGCAGATACAAATGTCCCATTAGGAGAACTCAGTAAATGCTAGTGAATTTAATTAAAAAGAAATAACTTATAAGAAGTCCAAGTGCCAATAGCCAATATTTTTTGAGCATGTATGTCCCAGGCATTGTTCTAAGTGCTCTACATGAACTCACATAATCCTCACAGCAACCCTAAGAAGTGGGTACTATTGCCATCATTTTATAGATGGCAGTTAAATAATTGACTTGCCCAAGGTGCTATCGCTAATAAGTGGAGAGCCAGGTGGCTTGACTCTGGAACCCGTATCCTTAACCATTGTGAACCTGATATAATTTAAAATTTAAAGCTATGGGATTTGTACCTTAAGCCAAAGACCAAAAAAATTGTGGGGTGGGGTGTTTGGGCAAAAGGAAGGCCTTTTACGGTAAGTCTCAAAACCAATTTGTGTTCCATCCAACCGTGTATAAAATTGTTGCATTCCACACACCCTTCCAGTAATGGATGCTATTATTTAAAACATATTTATGAACCAAAAAATTTATTGTTTTAATCTGTGTTTTTAATTTCTAGGGAGTGTGATGATATTTTTATGCTTATTGGCACTTTCACTTCTTGTTTTAATAATTGTCTATTCATGTTATTTGACCATTTTTTCTGTTGATGCCTTGTTCATATTGATCTTTAAGAGCTTTATATCTTTATTTTTGCTATTTTTTGGCTTATTGTAGCTTTGAGAGAAGTGTGTCTTTCACTGTAGTTGTGTTTCTGTCCTCTCACCTGTATATTTCAAACAGTTTTTGCTTTATGTACTTAATTTTGTGATAATTGATACATTAAGTTTCCTGGCTACTTTATATTCTTTTAAAGTGTAACTAGTGATTATAAAAATCTGTAATTTGTCCCATTGTAACTTTTGTCTTGAATTCTACATTGTTTGATATTAATACTGTCATATTGTATCCCTTTTGCCTTTTGTTGTTGTGTATATTTGTATGTTCACCCAGTATATTATCCCATCATCCTCGGTTTTAGCATTAGATGGAGGATGTATGAGTAAATTAAGTCCTGAGAATCCAATAGAACTAAAAATTGTTGGCTTACTCTCTGGAGGGGGGGGTGTGTGTGCGCGCGCGCGCACGTGTGTGTGCATGTATACATGTGTGTCTAAAAGGGTATATGCTTTTTGGGGTGGGGGGAAATGATATGTTTTTAATATTGACTTTATTGATATGTTGTCAAGCCTTGACATTACCTCTGTAGTAAAGTTTTCCCTTTCAGATGCACAAATATATTTTTAAAAATCTCATTGACTTTTGGTTAATTTTTTTCTTACCAGATTGTGGCATTATTAAAGGTGGGGGGTAAGGACATAAAACAATCATGCTTTCTCAACTAAAAAAGTGAATGCGTAATTTTTCTTCTAGCTTGCTTTTGTTATTCCATGGTTTTCTTATATACAAGATACTTACCCTGTGCAGAGGTTGGGGTACCATGAAGATGAGTCTCCGGTGGGGAAGTCTTTGTGTGTGTGGTTCTAGTGAGGCTGGCATACTCTGATCTTTTCTGCTGTGTACATGAGGAATAGCCCATAAACACTTGCTGATTGACATGTGAGAGGTCTTTTTTTTTTTTTTTTTTTTTTTCCCCCCCCGCCCCCGGTACGCGGGCCTCTCATTGTTGTGGCCTCTCCCGTTGCGGAGCATAGGCTCCGGACGCGCAGGCTCAGCGGCCATGGCTCACGGGCCTAGCCGCTCCGCGGCATGTGGGATCCTCCCGGACCGGGGCACAAACCCGTGTCCCCTGCATCGGCAGGCGGACTCTCGACCACTGCGCCACCAGGGAAGCCCGAGAGGTCTTTTTAATGGGAGATCTACTTTATGATTCACCTCTATTTTTTTTGACTCTTGGATTCTTTTAAAAAATTAACATTTTGTATTTTAAAAACACTATGAAATGTAAACAACATCCATGGCAATGGTTAAGTAGATAAATGTGGAAAATGGAGTGTTTTCTCAGCCTTAGAAAAGGCACACTGTGGGCCAAAGACTGTCCGTTCATAGCGCTTGAAACTATGCCTGAAGCAGTGTGAAGGGGCAGGTTGGTGTGTTAGTATTAAAGGGTCAAGTTCTGCAGTCTGGACGACTTGGACTTGTATCTTACTGCTCCCAGTAACCAGCTTTATGACCTTGGGCAAGTTACTTAAATATATTTGTTTCTTTATTTGGAAAATGGGGTTAATAATTGCAGTTAGCTCAGTAAATGTTAGTTCTTACTATTACTCACTGAAAAAAATCTCACCAGAGGTCATTCCATTTTTATCCTTTATAACCAAATAAATAGCAGTCTTTCCTGATCTTTTTCTTTCCAATTAATACATGCTCTCATAGGCTTTTAAAAAAATTTATTTATTTTGTTCTTGGCTGTGTTGGGTCTTCATTGCTGCGAGTGGGCTTTTCTCTAAATGTGGCGAGCAGGGGCTACTCTTCGTTGTGGTGCGTGGGCTTCGCGGGCTGTAGAGCACAGGCTCAGGAGTTGTGGCGCACGGGCTTAGTTGCTCCGCAGCATGTGGGATCTAACCGGAGCAGGGCTCAAACTCGTGTCCCCTGCATGGGCAGGCAGATACTTAACCACTGCGCCACCAGGGAAGCCCTCTTATAGGCTTTTGTATAACCTAGATCTTCAAAAGATCATCTGCCCTAGCCTTTTGCCCTAAGGGAGGTAAATGGTATCTCTATTTTTTTTATTTATTAAAAAAAAATTTCTTGAGGGCCTAGGCTAAGCACTGGGGGATGAGAAGATGAGGAAGATAAAGAGGCTCAAAATACTGTATGGGAGCTCTATAAATGGATAATATAAAGTAATAACTGCTGTGATAGAGGAATGTACAAGGTGCTGATCCAATCTGGGGCTGAGGAGTTGGTGAAGGTTTTTTTGCAGGGGGAGCTGCTGCTGCAGCTTTTTTTTTTTTTTTTTTAATTGAGGTGAGATTCATATAACATAAAAGTAATCATTTTAAAGTGAACAATTCAGTGGCATATCGTATATTAACAGTATTGTGTAAGCACCATCTCTGTCTGGTTCCAAAACTTTTTTATTACTCCAGAAGAAAACCCTGTATGCATTAAGCAGTTGCTTCCCAACTCCCCTGCCCCCTGGCAACCACCAGTCTGCAGGATGAGGCTCTTAATCTGAAACTTAAAAGAAGTGGGTAGGAGTGATCCAGGAAAGGAGGAAATTCCTTTCAGAGGGAACTGCAAGAGCAGAGGCATGGAGAGGAGAAATGTCAGAGTTGGGGGAAGGGGCAATTGGATTGTCAGTTTACCTTTTTGCCACCAAAATAATAGGCAAGGGGATTGAAGGGGAGGTAGGCAGGAGGGAAGGTTGGGGTTAAATCTTGGAATCGCTTAAAATATGCCACACTGTAAGTGTTGTCCTGTGTATGCCGAAGTGGCGAATCATATGATCAAAAGTGTTTTATTAGATGGATTACTGTGGTAGCTCTGTTCAGGATGGATTTGAGGTGGGCAGATTGTTTATGAGTGTGCTACCGTAGTATAGGCAAGGATTAGTGAGGGCCTGAATCATAACAATGCTGGAAGGGATGGAGAAGAGGCATACATTAGAGAAACATGGGTCACCTGAGACCCAGAGAAGTTGTGACTTGCCAGCCACACAGTCAACAGACAAGTGGTCAGAGCCCTTGCCTGCTAGCCTTGAGCAAGTCCCTCTAAGTCCCCTGCACCTGATGCAGTGTGGGGAAGGTACAGTCCCAGACTGGAGGTAATAACTCACAAGGGGGGCGGGGAGAACACTGTGTCCATCTTCCTATGGTAGCAACTTAGCCTTGTTTTAAAGTACACTGATTGATAGTCAATTTGGATGAATAGCTCAAAGTTCTGATGATGTTGTTTGAAAAATACTTTTGAAAGCTTAACTTGCTATGCTAATAATCATTATAAGCACAGGTGAATAAGAACCCTCGATTTAGAGTGTTTTGCCACCTGAGGAAGACGTTATGTGTGCGTTTGATAGAGTTGAAGCTATAGTTAGTGTTTTATATTTACAACTGTATGAGCTTCTCATTCCGTGGTATCATTCATAGCTATCAATATACTCTTTCCACTGGTTAATACAAATAGGCAGAATCTCACTTATTTTGCTGGGAACAAGTCTTTGGAATTCTGCTGAGGGACATTCTATCTACTTGTATATTTGCCATTGTATAAATTACAGTTACTCTGAGACTAAAAATTTCACTTCCACTCATATTTCTCAGACTTTTTTTTGGTCTTAACACTTGTATTGTCTGCCCTCATTTTCTTCTTTCGCTCCCAGGAACTGCTATCCGGTCCCCTTGAAGATCGCCCCACCTTGGACCCAGTGTCAGCCTATTGGCATGCTATTAGTAGTGTTTAGCCCATTAGTAGCTGAGATGTAGAAAGAGTTTTCTTCTCTGTCCAGAGGTGGGCAGTTCCTGAAGGCTAACAAACATTTATGGTCTATTACATTCTACTTTCATTCAACAGATATTGATTTAGCACCTTCTGTATGCCAGATTTGGTTCAGTTTGGTTTGGTTCCTTCCTTCCTTCCTTCCTTCCTTCCTTCCTTTCCCTCCCCTTTTTCCTTTTTATTTTTTTTAGCTAGATTTATGCGTTGGGCATGGGGACTGTCTCATACCAAACTCAGCTGTGGCTGAATCACTCTGAAATGTCTTGCCAGCCTGATCCCAGGGTTGTATCCTTAGTCTTAGTTTTCCATAATGAACCTTGGGTAGAATAGCCAGTCTATGAGCTAGGTTTTCATGTGGCCCATTTACCTCCTCTACTCTTTTTTTCCTTTTTAATTAATTAATTAATTAATTAATTTTTATTTTTGGCTGCGTTGGGTCTTTGTTGCTGCGCGTGGGCTTTCTTTAGTTGCGGTGAGCAGGGGCTACTCTTCG
This sequence comes from Physeter macrocephalus, assembly GCF_002837175.3. NCBI lineage: Eukaryota > Metazoa > Chordata > Mammalia > Artiodactyla > Physeteridae > Physeter > Physeter macrocephalus. The sequence continues at coordinate 62,617,407 of NC_041224.1, read as the reverse complement.
TGGTGGTGCCCGGGCTTCTCATGGCGGTGGCTTCTCCTGTTGAGGAGCACAGGCTCTAGGCATGCGGGCTTCAGTAGTTGTGGCACGTGGGCTCAGTAGTTGTGGCACGTGGGCTCAGTAGTTGTGGTGCACGGGCTTAGTTGCTCCGCGACATGTGGGATCTTCCCAGACCAGGGCTCAAACCCTGGTCTCAAAATCTGCCTTGGCACGCAGATTCTTAACTACTGCGTCACCAGGGAAGTCCCCTCCTCTACTCTTTATAGCAAGAATCAACCTAGAGTTTTGTACTATAGAAACTGTCACTGGTTTCAGAGTTCTTTGCTTCTGGTTCACCCAGGCATTATGATTTGGTGCTAACCTTTGTTTCCACATTCATGCTTTGCCTTTTGGTGTAACTAGAAAATTGGCTCCAAAAGGTGACAATTTTGCAAAAACATGTCTTTTTTTTTTTTTAAACTAGGAGAAAGTTCAGCTCCTTTTTCAATTTGACTAATTTTTAAATTCATATAATTTTATTTTCTTTACTAAAATAACCTTACACTTTATTTCTTTAACATGTTTAAATATTAGATTTTTTAGCATTTAGGATTAAAATGCTTTTAATTAGATTTTTTAGCATTTTAGGATTAAAAGGAAGTTAAAGTTTTCTAGCCCAGTGGCTAGGTGACCTTTAAACTTTTTGACTATATAATCCACAGTTAGAAATACATTTTCTATTGTGACAGAGATGTGGTGGGTTTCCCACCTTAATCTCCAGGACTTTGAATTTGATGAGATACTGTGCCCATTGTTATGTTATATTACATGGTAAATGAGATTTTGCAGATGTAATTTAAGGTTACTAAACCACTGGAATTCAAGTTAGACAAAAGGGAAATTATCCAGGTGGACCTATTCTAATCATATGAGAATTAAAAAACAAACTTTTCTCTGGGTTGTAGCAGAATTGGAAGGCAGAGAGATTTGAAGGACAGGAGGGACTTGGTATGTTGTTGCTGGCTTGAGGATGGATGGGGCCACGTGAGAAGGAATGCGAGAGGCCTTGAGGAGCAGAGAGAGAGGCTCTGGGCTGACAGCCATGAAGGAAACAGGGACCTCAGACCTATAACTGCAGGGAAAGGAATTCTACCAATAACCTGAATGAGCCTGGAAGCGAATTCTTCCCAGATGAGAACCCAGCCTGGCTGGCACCTTGATTTTGGCCTTGAGAGACCCTAAGCAAAGAACCCGGTCAACCCCACTTGGACTTCTGACCTGTGAACTCATAAATAAGTGTTTTTAAGCCTCTAAGTTTGTAGTAATTTTTACACGGCAGTAGAAAATGCAGGACTGTTTTGCCATAGTCTATACTGCTATATGAAGAAATTCTATGGAAGAAATGAAAATCTTATAAGTGAAAAAAATCAGAATAAAAAATATAGGTACAACCTGATAATAGTCATGTAAAAATTCACATGGGAGAAGACCAGCGGGGGATATACAAAGATGATCATAGTTATCGATTATGAAATTTTTATTTTCCATTTCTTTGTTATAATTTTAATTTTATAATTAAAATATATTTATATTAATATAATTTTAATACACTTATTTATGTAAAACTATGAACTTAATTTTATTTGGGAATTTATTACTGAGAACATGCAAGTTCATAGCCCTGAAAGGCTCTTACCGGCAAGTGTTACACGTGAAAAGCTTATGAGTGTTTTCCCTTGGCTTAATTATTAAATATATGTAATTAAGATCATTGGTAGAAAGAACCTGTTGGTAATAAACTAAAACCCCTATGTTCCTTAACATTCACCACATCACGAATTTGCTGAGGAAATAGCTTTTGCTGTCTTGTGTTGAGAGGAACGCACAGGCCTGCACAGTTTTGGAAAAGAGTTTCTGTGTAGAGGTCAAGACGTGGCCATTGGAAAGGTAGATTTAAATTGCTTATTTATGGCTTTTAAAATAAAGATGTGAAAGGCCTTGTTCCAAATATTACTTGTCTTCAAGCCACTTGAAGTAATTTAGCCTTAATAAGGAGCTTTGTTGCAAGGGGTCGTACAAGTTAAGCTCTACTAATCAGAGCTTTTTCTATGCACAGCTGAGGAGATGGGACAGCAGTTTTCCTAATTGCTTAGATCTAATTGCATTCCTGCTGTTGAACTGTTTCCATAGTGTGGGAAAGGGTGAGTCACAAAAGAGGAAGGAACTCTACTTAGGACCCTTGACAAACACTGCTGGGTGTGGTGGTGTGTTTGGGTGTACTTCTAAGACAAATGAAGTGTCTCGTTTTATGCAGTGAGGTGATCATGTAGGGTTTTTGTTGATTCTAACTTATAAGATAAACTTCCTGTGTCTGCTCTTCAGTAGCATTGAAGAGGACCATTAGTAGGAAAAGAATAGTATTGCATCATGAAGATGAAACCCTATCCTATAGTTATTTTTTGTATGAAACTGCTTTATTAAAACTAACATTGTTAACCACAAGGTATACTATTGCTTTTCAGCATTCCTGGGTGATAACATTGATTCAGTTAAATAGCAATAATTGGGAAAAGATGTTGAAAATGATAACATTTCCATTGAAAGTGTGAATACGCATGCTTAAAAATTATAAACCACTTTTAAACGCAAGGCCAACTGTATAAAGAACAGAGTTTTGGAGCTCCTGGAATGCCTCTTTTTTCCAACCTTCATAATTTCAAAACTTAAGTGTTCCAATTGTATACGTGTGGGTGACTCTTTCTGCTGGGTTCCCCGGTTCCTTGTTTGGTAGCATCAGACTAGCAGGTTAGGCAGGCCCTGTGGTTCTTTGAGGGGTCACAGAGATGATGAGTAAGGTGTAAGTGCCAAGGTTTAGTAGAGGACAGACCTTGGGGATGTGGAAATCAGGGTGCTGTTTCTGCTGTTAAGTGCAATTCTTGATGGACTGGAGGTGAGAGTAAAACAGCAGGTGCTTGCCTCATGTTTTGGCTCATTGCCTGCCCCTTAGAGTGAGTCCTTCCTTAAATTTGGTGCCATAAGCACTTCACTCCCCTTAACCTGGTCCCAGCCCTGCTCATTGGTGCATCACTGGCTTAGCAAGTTATCCCATTTTCTTTTCTTTTCTCTGAAGGAGAGACTATTATTTTTTCACCCAGAGAATCCAGAAAGTGTCTTTAAATTGGTTCTTGTATATGTGACTTCACTTGGCCAGAGCTATCACAGATTTGTACATGAATGTAAGTTAGAGAATATTTAGTTTATGCATCTGAGGCAGTTTGGTTTGTATATAGCATTTTATGGACATAAGTATTGTGAAAACAGTTTAGATCAATAAATAAATATTTCATGACTATGACTGCTAGGTTTTCAATATGCCCAGGGAATGTTCTGATTTGTTGTTTTCTTCCTTCTTTTACTGAGACTTTCTACTCCTGTAATTTATTACGGAGGTTTTCTTGGAGTGTTTCACATTTGTAATCGGTGCTAGAGTCAAAGGTGGAATTGGGAGGTATATTGCCATTGCCTTGAAATGGGAAGAGAGGAGGATTGGACGTGAACTGTAGTTTTGAGACAGAGTTTTATATTTGGAGGTTGGGAGAGAAATACCACCATTTCTTTTATTTCTATTATTTATATTTTTATTTGTTATAAAAATATAAATAATAGACCAATCTGGGGTTTATATATGTACTACACCAAATCCTAGAGCCAGTACTGCTAGTTTAGTTGAACTTCTGACAATTAACGTCTTTCATATTGACTTCAAAAATCTGGTAATATTTTTGGTTAAATTAGCAGGAATCTAAGTATTGTCAATGAAGTTTTGAATTTTTAATATGTAAACTGTTAAGAATTTGGTATACATCTTACATGTCCGTAAGTTTGCATTTTAGAATCATTGGAACGGCCTTTTAAAGTAAAGTTAGGTTATACTGGCAAGAATAAGACCAAGTTGTCTTTACCTTAATTCATTCCTCTGTAGCAGTGGTTCGCAACTACAGGTGATTTTTGTTCCCTGAGAGACATTTGGCAATATCTGGAGACCTTTTTGTTGTTACAACTTGGGGGCGTACTACTGGCATCTAGTACGTAGATGCCAGGGATGCTGCTAAACATCCTGCAATGCATAGGACACGCCCTCCACAACAAAGACTTACCTGGTGCAAAATTTGAATAGAGCCAAGGCTGAGAAACCATACTTTATCGGATTTATAACAAAGTATAGTTTTTATCATCCTTTATATTTTCATTCCCCTCACCCCCACGTCCTAGATGTACCAGCATTTTGAAATAGTGCTCTTGTCATGATATGTGGTAGATTGATTACAAAGTGGCCACATTCTCTACCCTTCCCTCTATCCATAGTCTTTGCAATGTGACTTTGCCTATTTCCCTGCTTCTTGAATATAGGTTGTACGTGTGCCCTGGTTTGGACAATAGAATATGTTGGAAATGATGTTGAGCCTAGGTCTCAAAAGGTCTTTCATGCTTCTGTTCTCTCTCGTGAACAAGCCCACACTTTCCTGGCTAGCCTGCTGGTTACCAGTTGTTCCTATTGTCCCAACAGACATCTAGCCAATCACCAGACATGGGAAAGAGGCCATTCTAGACCAGTCAGCCTCCAACCAGCTGGGCCATTTGACTGTAGACACATGCATAGCCGAGATGACTCAGTCTCACCTGGCACAGCAGAACTGCCCAGTTGACATGTAGACTCGTGAGCAATAATACATGGTAGCTATTTTAAATCTCTGTGTTTGGTTTTGCAGCAATAGAAAACTGATACATTGTGATATAGTAAGCTTTTTGGAGGGAATGGAGTCTGCTTTTTCCTCTAATTACTAATAATTCTAGGCAGAAGTCTTGTTAAAAAGCCTTGAGATGGGATTGTATTTGCTGCCTTCATAATTCAAAGACAGGGAGGCCATGAAGATTAGAGTGAAGTGAGCGAAGGGGAGAAAGTGGAAGGAAATTTTATCAGTGATCTCTTGGGGGTCCGGATCATATATTAGTGAGGATTTTGGATTTTGTTTGGATCCCAATCTGAAGAGTCCAGTAGGCCAGTTTTTTGTTTGTTTGTTTGCCTTTTACAGAACATCCCACGATTTGGGTTTGCTTGACTTCTTCCTAATTATTACTTTCATGTTAAATATTTATGGCAAGAATACTAACTACTAGAGGGTTTTAAGCAAAGGAGTGACATGATCTGACTTATGTTTTTTTTGTTTTTTTTTTTTTCCGGTACGCGGGCCTCTCACTGTTGTGGCCTCTCCCGTTGCGGAGCACAGGCTCCGGACGCGCAGGCTCAGAGGCCATGGCTCACGGGCCCAGCCGCTCCGCGGCACGTGGGATCCTCCCGGACCGGGGCACGAACCCGTGTTCCCTGCATCGGCAGGCGGACTCTCAACCACTGCGCCACCAGGGAAGCCCCTGACTTATGTTTTAAAAAATATTCTGACTGCTGTGTGAAGAGTAGACTGTAGCTTACAAGTAGCCAAGGGGGACAAGGGTAGAGTGGGGAGGCCAATCAGTAGATTAATTTAATAGTCCAGGATGCAGAAACTAAAACAAAAACAAAAACAAACCCCCTCCAAAACAGAACCATAATAGTTCTTCTTATTGCCATTAATTAATATACATTAATTTTACTGTAGACCATTTAAAAACTTTCTTCTGCATTTTCCATATACTCTCACTTGAGAAATAATGAAATGTTTAAGAATTGGCCTTTTAAAATAATAAACTCATGGATCTATTTAAAAACTCATCTTTCCCCCAAAACATTAAGGATAACTCCAGGAGAAAGGTGAACAGGGCATAACAAATTACAAAATGTGTGAGGCTGTGTTATATCTATATTACTGGAAAAGTCTAAGCAAATTATTTATTTGTAGGAGTGAACTTCTGAATGTGGCTTGGTTTCTGTTTAAGTACTGTGGCTGATCTTGTTCTTTTTTTAAAAAATTTCTTACATTTTAAGTAAAAGGCTGTGGTTGAAGTACAAAAGATATTCTTTTAAAAATAACTAACCATCTTATATTAAAAAATTATATTGTATACATACATATAAGTAAGTAGATTTAGTAAGTGTTTTTAAATATAGAAAAAATACTGTGCAAATTTAAAACTGAATAAAACTTATTAGAAACGGGCTTCCCTGGTGGCGCAGTGGTTGAGAGTCCGCCTGTCGATGCAGGGGACGCGGGTTCGTGTCCCGGTCCGGGAAGATCCCACATGACGCGGAGCGGCTGGGCCCGTGAGCCATGGCCGCTGAGCCTGCGCGTCCGGAGCCTGTGTTCCGCAACGGGAGAGGCCACAACAGTGATAGGCCGCGTACCGCAAAAAAAAAAAAAAAAAAAAAACTTATTAGAAAGAATGTAACATAAAGTTTAAGATTTTGACCTCAAGAGAACACAGTTATTTTTCTCTTTAATGTATATTCTTTATATAAGACTTTGGATGAAATGTTCTGCTCTTCTTAATTTGTTCACATTATGGAAGTGGTTCCCAAATAGGGTCCTGCTACACTCAAAAGGGACAGAAAATCTTCCAAGACACTCTCACACTCTGAGCCCTGATAGCCACCTATTCAAATTCGTCTGTCAGCTCAGAACAGTAATGATTTTAAAGCACCATAACTGTTCTAGAACTCAGATCTGCTCATCGTTAAACATCCTTGAAACTCAGAAAAATAAGGTAATGGATATGAGCCACCCTCATATCTCTCACAATGCCTGAGAGTATCACTAGGCAGCATTTCAGAACCAGTGAACTGAAACTCATATTACACATAGTGCCTAGCCCTGCCTTTAGCAAAGTCATGAGCTCTGTCACCGTCAGCCAAGAGGTTATAAGCATAAGCATTTATTAACTCCAATTAGAATAATCACTGCAATACAGATAACTACAGTCCTCTGTTAAGATGATAATAAAGATATTGAATTTTAACTAAGCTCCATAATTTCTCAAATACAAAGTATTATTTGAAAGCTGTTGAATATGCCACCATTTTATTAAAATCAATACAAAATATCTTAATTCCAATTGTATAGTGAAATATAATTGTTAGAATAGTTTGCTATAATTTGACTATAAAATAATAGTTAAAGCATACTAATTAATTTGAAAACTACTTATTCATGCCAAATTCAAATTATTCTTCATATACAGCTACTTAACTGATGTAAAATATGTGAAAAATTCAAAATTGCTTTTAAGAGTTATTAAATATTTCCAAAACATGAAAACTATAATTAAACTAATTAACCAATTTAGAAATCTTCCAGTTAACTTCCAAACCCCAAACCAAGGGTATGTCCCATAAAGGTATCTTCCAGTACAATGTTAATATTATAATCCCCAACATTAAATTCTAAAATCAATTCAAAGTACTCAACAAAAATAGCAAAACTGAAACATTTGTTATTAATTCCTTTTTAAAACTTTTCTCTGATTATAGAAAATTGTAAATCTTTAGAAATTATCATTTAGATTGTGAAAAATCTCCATATTTACATATATGTGACATGTCAAGATATCCAAGATACATTATGTGAAAAAAGCAAGTTGGAGGACAGCCTATTAGTATAATCCTAGTTTGGTTAGTGGAGCTTTTTTATTTTAATTGGAAAAGTATACACCAAATTCTTCATTAAACTCTTAAAAATAGTTTCCTGTGTTTAAGGGGTACAGGAATGTGGGGTTCTCAAAGATATTCCTGGACCACACTTTAAGGGATGGGTTTAGATTTAGAGTGGTGTCGTTCTGCATGTTGAATAAACACATGCACCAGGTCATTTTGGTGCATATCGCTTGCCTGCTACATTCTGGCTGAGCTGCCCTGTGGAGTATTTTAGGTGATAGAGGACAAAGGAAGAATACAGCCAGTAAAGGGACCCAACCTTCAAAGAGAAACTCCTCTTCTTTGTTTATTTCAGAACTTCTTTGAAGAAAGTTTCTGAAATTAAAAAGACTTGAAAACCACCACCTGAGATAGCTGTCCATATCAAGTAGAAGTTCTAGGACAGTTTGAGGGTATTCAGTAAATTAAGTGTTACTACCTTATGTATATTTGGAGTTTTTAGTTTCTGAGAACATTTTCTCAATTATGTTCATTTTAGCCAGTTTAATCTGAGCAGGACAGATGAAAAGTGTATTAAAAATGAAAATATTTCTACCATGATGAAGTATTTCAAACAATTTATAAATAGGTTGCCAAAATAAATTTATCTGCTCTGTGGACAATAAAGTTCAGAAAAAATATCTATTTAAAATGGAATCAATCAGTTTTATAGTGCTTCATATTATTGCTATGTGATGCGATGTCAAATAATTTTGAAGTAACCTATTTGTTTTGATTATGTGCATTTTCTAATTGTTTTACAATCGTTGTTTATGTAATAAAGTGAGGAAAAAACTTTATGGATATTGCTCTTTGTTAAATAATATTTTTACATTTTTTAGAAACATAAATATTAATTTTCCTTTTATAGGTTACTCCCCCCACCCCAAATGCCAGGAAAGAGGAGGGAGACTTTTCCTTTTTATATTCCCTTCTCTATACTGTTGGCTGTTTCTAAAAACCATGAGTATGTATTCAATTCATAATCTAAAGAAGTACAATTCAGTCCTTAAGCAAAAGCTGCCTGTTTTCCTAACCTTCTTATACCTTAACCACAGCCTTATGCTTAAAATGAAGGAAATTTGGAGTTTAAGGTGGAAGCAAAGGAAGCATGTCTATGGCTGATAGTGAGAGTGGAAGACATGGATGGACTAGAATTGAACAATGTATGTGGCCAAGCATTGGTGGGCAGCTCCTCTCAGTATTCTTCTTGAGGTTCCTGGAACAGAATTGATGCCAGGGCCACCCCTAGCTCCAGACTTTGTAGGGCTCAGCTCAACTGTGGTTTTCTGTGAGATTTTTCTTGAAGCTCTTTGTATATCTTTATGATAAATCCCATTTTTCTTAAGGCAACTGAATGGGTGTTTTATTTCTTGCAAGTAAAGAAGCTTGAATAGAACAATATTCATTGCAGAAAATTCAGAAAATACAGAAAATATAAAGAATTCAAGTCTTCTTTAATCCCACATTCCGTAACTGTTAACTCTTTGGTTATTTCCTTCCATTATTTTTCTGAATGTTTATTCCTTAAAATTGTGACCTTACAACCTAGATTAATGTTTGCATGCCTTTTCAATGTACTGAGCTCTGTGATCTTATTTCTAGCTCAGAAGAAAATTAAAGCCAAGGTAAATGAGAATAATTGGGTATGTACTTTTTTTTTTTTTTTTTTTTTTTTTTTTGCTTTACGAGGGCCTCTCACTGTCATGGCCTCTCCCGTTGCGGAGCACAGGCTCCGGACGCGCAGGCTCAGCGGCCATGGCTCACGGGCCCAGCCGCTCCGCGGCATGCGGGATCCTCCCGGACCCGGGCACGAACCCGCGTCCCCTGCATCGGCAGGCGGGCTCTCAACCACTGCGCCACCAGGGAAGCCCGGGTATGTACTTTTAAAACCTGAATTTTGGAGAGATTTAGTTTTATTATGAAAAGATCAGCAAAGAGTATGCTTCTAAACTAATGAGAAAATCAGTGCCATTCACAGTTTTTTACACTTTCCTCTGTGTTGCTCATGTATTATATGTCTTGTAAAAGTTTGAATTAAAAGTTTTGTTAGGGAAGACTCAATTTCCTGTGGTCAGGAAATACCTTTTGTCACTTTGATAAATTCACATTCTGCTTGTTTAAGCAGAAACTCAATCTTGATTGGATTAGAAGAAGCTGAGGAACACTGAAAGTCCACTCAGGTATTAAATGTCATCTTATTATTGTATAATGAGAACTAAGTAGCTGACTAGTGGGCTGGATACCTCCATCCAGTCTATCCCTATAGGGAAGCAAGTTTATCAGAAGCTTGCCTGGTAAAGATAGCATCAGAAGAGTGGGAATGAGTTATACCATTCAAATGTTTAAAGCTATTGTATTTTGATGACTTGGTGTCCCTGTCATCTTCCTTGATTGTTCCTGCATGGTCAGTACCTGAATTCCTGAAAACCTTCCCTCTTAATGCACCTCTGCTCTCATTCCAGTATGTTCATAGGTACTTCAGTTGTGCTCCCACTCTTCGTTTCTATTTTTTGGTTAAATGATAACATAGGAAATTTTTAGATTTTCAATACATCATAATGCAGCTTGTGGCGATAAAATAACAATTGCTATTTTGCAGTCATAGGATTTGCTAAAATCATCAAATAAAGACAAAAATCTAATACATCTATCAAATGAATTTATCAAATATTCTATCAAATAAGATTTGAGTCTAGGAGATGTGTTGCAAACCTTGTTGCTTTTTTTGGTTGGAGCTTTCCTTGTTTTCTGGCTTTGGTATAAATGAATAGAGGAAAAGCCATTTGGGGCCAACATTTACTATATACTTGGGAATGCTTACTATGTAAGGAAAGAGTTAAATCTATAAAAAGTTCTCACTCTTTAAGGCAATTGGAGGTATGTGTTGGTTTAAAATAGTACAATATGCATATTTGTGAAAGAAGCCACGAAGCACACCTTTTAGCTGGTTATTGCTAGCTCTACTATTTTGCAACCACAGATTCCCTTGAAAAGTAAAACTCTTGTAGTACAGTGTAAAATACTCAATTTCAGACAAATTTTCAGCTGAATATTTGTTACAAAGCAAGTCACAGACATTAATTTTTTTTAAAAGTTTAAATCAAATAGTGTTAAAGGACTATCATGTTTAGGTTTCTGTGCTCTTAAAAATTCTTCTCTTTGAAAGGCACAACATTTTCTTTGAGTGTATGTGTTAAAGATATTTCTGTGTATTATTGTCTATCAGATTTTATGAACAGACTTTATGAGCAGCTTGCCTGAGAAGTAATACAAAGGAAAATATTCATAATGTTGCTTTATATTTATATGGCTACCTTTGTATGTGAAGTAGTCAGGTTTAGAAAGAATTCTTTGATTTCAGTTATCTGTTAATTTAAGTTTATTCAGTCACTCAACAGACACTTAAGTGCCTGCTCTATGCAGTCAAGTGGCTAGGTTGTGAGGATATGGAGTGCTACTCCCTGATCTTGAGGAACTTGTAGACAGACAAGGCGGGGAGACAGTATTACAGTGCTAACACATTTAAATATAAAGCTACAGCACTGTGTAATAAGCTCTGTGAAGGAGAGGTATACCATAATATACATAATAGTGAAGGTCTGACTTGGTCTGGGAAGTCAGAGAAAGTGTCTCTGCAAAAGCTGAGCTGAGATCTAAAAAAATGAGTTATTGTTAAGTAGCATAGAGGAAGGAAATGCTGTAATCAGGTACCCTGTGAGGGAACCTGGTACTTTTGAATAACTTCACTATGAAAGAGATTAGAGGGCTGGGAGAAGAGTATCCAGCTTCAAGATTACACTTCAGAGGTCAGTAGGGACCAGACCGTGAAGAATCTTAGAGGTCATGTTAAGGATTTGGTTTTGAGAGCAACAGGAAGTTATTAAAAGAGTGTAAGTACAGTAAGTTTACATTTTAAAAGTTAATCTCTTTGCATTTGATTGCTGTGTAGTAATTCTTAAGGAGTTATGCTGTGTAACCACAACTCAGCTCCTTGGTGGTGGTGGTGGCGGCAGTAATACTTAACTGCCACTTATTTTGCACTTGTTCTGTTAACTCTAATCCTTATGACTAATGAGGTGGTTGATATTACCTTCATTTGACAGATGAGGAAACTGAAGCTCCGAAGGAATAAATAATTTGACCAAGGTCGTTAGCAAATAAGTAATCAAGCTGGGAACTCACAGGGAACTTAGTCCCGGATTTTCTGATGCCAAATCCCTGTTGGCTAGTAGGAGCGAGTGCCCTCAACAATAGACCATTGTACTCTTTCTGGCCAAACTGTACGTTCAGACAAGTTCCCAAAGATGTTTTTAATAATGATAAATTAGTGCTTCTCTGAGACTGAGTGTTTAAACGAATTGAATAATAATAATAAGCTTCTCTTAGTGTCCACCAGGGGGAGCCAGAAAGACTGATATTTGAATACACTTTGGAATTCTCTAAGTTAGGAATATTCATTCGTAAGCAATTCTATTGAACGCATATTAAGAATAACCATTTAAATGAAATGTGTGTATTTTGATTTAAAAGTAAATATATATCTAGGTATTGAAAATGAGGAAGCATGTGTAACAAAATATAAAGTTGTTATTATCCCTTAATGATGGTTTTGCTAGGTTGTCTTTGCTGCTTTTGTTTTGAATATGTATTAGTCTTGTATAATTTTTCTACCATAAGTTTGTGTTATATAATAAAAAAACCTCTTATTTTTTGTTTATATGGGTGAGGTAAGGGCTATTAAATGGTTTATAACGTGTTTAAAATATTCCTTTAATCTAAAATGCATCACCGATCATTTTAATGCATTACTGATTTGCTTGAGAAATCCTTTTCATATCAGCAAGGTGAATTTAGGCCATCACTTAATCTGAGTCTTCAAAATTCTGAATTACTGTAGTCTGAATTTAAGAAAATGTATTCAGTAGAAATAAAAGATGTATTATTTTGGAGCCTTGGTTGTCACATTAATAAGAACATATTAGAGTATAAAAGAAGAAATTCATTATGAATAATATATTTATTTAATAGGATTCAGACTTAGAACTGAGTTCATGGTATCGGCTTTCTCTCGCATCCATTTGGTAGAATTGGCAAAAAGTATAAAACCAAGGTAACCCTTCTATGGAATGATTATTAAATAATCTGTACCCTTTTTTTTTGCCAGCATGGTATAGAAAAAAATTGAAGTTTAGAATTAGATAGTCTTGAATTTGAACTTTTACTGTGTCGCTTGGTAGCTATTTAACGTTGGCAAGTCAGTAAACTTCTCTAAGTTTCTTTCTCTTTATACGGAAAATGAAGATGGTAATAACAGTCTTTTTTGCTTATAGTTGAGGACTACATGAAGTGTATATGAAGTGCTTATTATTAATAATAAATGTTAATTTATCAGGTTTGCAACCTTATTTTTATTTTTGCCACAACCTCACTTTCAACAACTAAACTGAACTTATTTATCCTTTTAGTAATCTGTATTTACTCATACCCCTAGCTGCTACAGAAACATAGATCCTTCACTAACTGTACTAGTCTATAACCACAGCATCTTGCACTATATTCAGCTACCAAAATAATAGCTACGCATCGCAGAATCCCTCCCCTTTTTACCTTTTGCTTCATTTGATTTCTGTATTAATCAACTTTGCTACAGCAACAAATAACCCCCAAATTTTGGTGGCTTATAACCACATTACATTACACATAGACTCTGGGCTGCCTGTGCAGAGTGACTCTACTCCACATGTTTTCATTCTAAGACCCAGACTGAAGGAGCAGCCTCTGTCTGGACCTGCCATTTATGTGGTACTGAGAACTCAGAGGGCTGGCTGAAACTTGTGATACCTCTTAAAGCTTTTGTTCAGGTGTGGAGTGCTTCATGACTGCCAAAGCATGTCACGTGGCTAGGCTCAAAGTCAGTGAGGCACAGGGACAAATATTGTTCCCATTGGAGGTATAGGCAAGTTATAAATTAATGGGCAGGGCTGTATAGCCTCTTCCAAGGATGGGCATGGTAAAGAGTGAACAATAATATAATCTACCACAATCTGTCCTCTTGATTACAAATATTAATTTTCTTCCCTTCTGCATACTAGATTTATTTATCCCTTCCTCCAGAAAAATACCCCAAGAATTTCTTTCAGTCGTTAGAATTTCTACATCATTTCTGTATGTAGATTTTCTTGACCCAGAGACCAGTTATCTTCCACCCTCCATCTCTCCAACATACAATGTTGGAGCAGGGATAGGCTATCCACAGTAAACCCTCCTGTTAAGAAAGGGGAAGAATGGAGGCACATAGCATTCACACTACAATTGTCCTTGGCAATTGTAAGAATATTCTTGGGTGAATATAATGAGGCCTCCTCTTCTTGGCACTAGGGAGTGTTCCTTGATTAGGCCCTGGTTTTGGTCCTTTGTGAGGCGCTCTAGTCCGCTGTTTTCCGTGGCCGTTGGCTATGCCCTCTGTGAGGTATTTCCTTTAATATACCATGTTCATCCATATTGGAACAGAGTATTGGAGGGTATACCCTTCTTAGCTGGGGAATGAGGTAAGTGTTGAGCAGCTTTCTTGGTCTGCTTCTTGTCTACAGAAATTTGGGGACCCAAAGATGGTCTAGAAGAGTAACAGACCCTTAACTCAGTCTGTATTGTTTTGGAAGTTGTCTTTTGTCTTCTTATCTATTTGATTTTAGTCAGATCCATGTGCCATGCGCTAGCTATATCCTCAATTCTTTGAGATATATATGCATTTTTCTCTAGACATCAATACAATTATCTTGAACTTATCAGGCTTCTGTGGGACCACATCCTTAGTCTCTTCCTGTGGCGAGTTCCCCTCCAAGTCATTTTGTTCCACTGAAAGGGTTTACTGGGTGAAAGGAAAACATTTGTTTCCTTTACTCACAACTCACAATACTTTTGCACTCCCAAGTATGTGTGGGTTTTTCCACACCAATCAATTCTCCAGTTCTCTGTGGGCACCGACTGGGTGTCCTATAAGGTAACTCAATTCTGCCACTACCCAGAATTAGCTCAGACCTTACAGGTTAAGGGCTCAGTCCTGCAAGACTGCCCCTCTCCCACTTTAGATGCCAATCACAAGTCCAGTCATTTCACCAAGTTGTCTAATATTTTCTACCTAACAGTTTTATTTACCACTACACTATGTGGTTTGCCATTACAGTTTCCTTGCTGTCTGCCACCTGGCCTCAATGCCTACATCACATACTTTTATTATTTTTGGTGGTGGTGGTGATGAAAGTAGCGCCCTACTTCTGGTACCAATTTCTACAGTGTTCAGCTTTGTTGTAGTAATTACCTCCGCATTTCAGTGGTTTCTCAAAATAACAAACTTATATTTCCTACTGACTTTATGTTGTAGACTGTGAGTCAGCTCTGTAGAAATAGCCTGTGACTCCCCTCCAGAACCAAGGCTGAAGGAACAACCCTTATATGAAATCTCTTGACAAAGTACTGAAGCAAGAAGGCTGGCCCAAATTCGTGTTGCTGCTTCGAGTTTTTGCTTAGATGCGATGTACATCACATCTGTTCACATTCTATTGGCCAAAACATATGACATGGGCAGTCCCCAAATCAATAACCCAGGGACGTCTATTCTTTCCCTATGAGATTATATACAAGTCACACATCTACATGTGGATGTATATATATAATCATCTTGCAAGGAAGTAGGGGATTGAATAATCTCAAATAATAATACTGTCTACCACAACTTTCTCACATAGTTTTGGATAATGCACGAAAATCAGAGTATATCCTTTTTAAAATTTAATGTCATATTACCTTAATATATTGTATCAATCAGGGTTCTCCAGAGAAATAGAACTAATAGGAGATATCTATATATTTGTATCTCATAGATATCTATATCTAAGAGAGAGATTTATTTACTTTAAGGAATTGGCTTACATGAGTATGGGGCTGAAAAATCTGAAATGTGTAAGGCAGCCCGGCAGGCTAGGAACTCAGGCAGGATTTCTGTGTTACAGTCATGAGGCAGGATTGCTTCTCTGGGAATTTTTAGATTTTGCTCTTTAGGTCTTCAAGTAATTGGATGAGGCCTACCCCAAATTATCAAGGGTTATCTCCTTTACTTCAGGTCTGCTGATTTCAGATGTTAATCACATCTATAAAATACCTTCATAGCAACATCTAGACTCCTGTTTGACCAAACAACTGGTCATCATAGCAGAGCCAAGTTGTCATATAAAATTTACCCTCATATGTACATAATGCTATTTTGTAGAGAGTAGAGTATAAATACAGAGAGTACTTTCTAATAGGTCTCGTGGAAAGGCAGCAAACAAATTAGCTTGATCACAACTAATAAACTAGATGTATTTTGGCTGAAGATATTTGAGCATCTAAAACGGGTTGGCAAACTGTGGCCCACTGCCTGTTTTGTTTTTTTTTTTATAAATAAAGCTTTATTGTAACACAGCAATGCTGTTTTTTGTTTTTTGTTTTTTGTTTTGTATATTACCTGTGGCTGTTTTCATTCTACAGTGGCAGAGTTGAATAGTTACAACAGAGACTACATGGCTTGCAAGTCCTAAAATACTTACCATCTAGCCCTTTACAGAAAATGTTTGCCAACCCTTAAAGAATACATAGAAATGGTGCTTGCGGTCCTTGCTCTGTTATGGTCCACTTCTAGTTCAGTATTTCCATTCAAGTAGGAATGTATACTTATTAAGCATTACAGTAGCAATGTTTTATTGTTGCAAGCCACATATTTTATTAGATCCATAAAATTTAATAATTTCTTAATTGTTTCATTGCACAGCCATTCAGATTTTTTAGATCACATGCTGAGTTCAGTTTTTATGGATAAAATATATATGAATCCTGTTAGTTTTTAAATGAATACTTGTGTATCTTTGGGAATGAAGAGAAAGTATTTTTTCTATAAAATTTGATCAACTTCATATTATTACAATTGCAGAATTCATTGGATGTATCTATTTTCCTTCTTTTAAGATGGTTAAAAAGGTATTTCTGTGCCCAGCTTATCCCCTTTTTTTAGATAATGGGTTAAAAAAAAAGTAAACTATTATTTTTTAATTTGATTGTTCTTGTATCTGTAAAATTGAGTTAGAGTACAAGATGTATTTTTTTCCCTACCAAATAGTAAATTGCAGCTTTTGTTAGTAGAGAGTTAGAGAGAGTCTAGGCCCTGGATTCAGACAGTCCTAGGTTTAAATGTAGTGTTTTAGAACAACAGCTATTTTACTTGCTGCTGACTTCATAGGTCAGCAATTTGGGCTGGGTTCTGCTGCATGGTTGTTCCACTGGCCTTGTCTGGGGTTACTCATGTGGCTGCCAAGTCATCTGGTAGCGCCTATAGTGCTGGGTGGTCTAAGTTGGCCACGCTGATGTGTCTGGCACTTTATGCTAGATTGCATGAGTGGGTGGCTGGGCTCTTTCTTTCTTAAGCTCTCTCATGCTCTGGGTCACTAACTTGTTTACGCTGTGTCAGCAGCATCCCAAGAGGGGAAGCTGTAAGGTCTCTTGAGACTTAGATTCAAAGTTCTACAGGGTCACCTCTGCCACATTCTACTTGTCAAAATAAGTTACAAGTCCAGCCCAGATTTACGGGATGAGGAAATAAATGCCATCTTTTGATGGGAATCATGGCAAGTCATATAGCAAAGAGTGGGCTTACAGGAGTGAAAGGAATTAATAGTAGCTGCACAGTCCAACACTGTAAATTGCTTAGTTTCTTTATGCCCCATTTGGAAAGTAGAAATAACAATATGCCTTAGAGAGTTCTTCTTATAGTGTAACAAGTATTTCTTAAAGAATTTTGAAACTGAATCTTTATTTTAAATGCTGTGTTTTCTTGTTATATACCTAAATATCATGAGAGTATTCATTCTTTCTCATTGTTAATTTGGTCTGTATTTTTAATATGGGAGAAATATATTAAGACTCACTGGAAGGAAATCCTGCTTAAAAAGCTGTGTGGGAAGAGTTATGCATGTGTGTAGAACTATTTATTCATTTCATAATTTTAAAAAAGCAGTTAACTTCTAATGTGTTTACAAAAACATATATTTTCTTATAACCCTCTGTTTGTACGTATCTTTATATTTCCCGCTTTTAATTTTAAAAATACTGGCTAGTAGGGTAAGACTTATTATTAGTTCAATTCTTGAAGGGTCTTTTGAGTTCTAGCAAACATATTTTTGTTTAGCTAATGTTTCTTTGCAAAGCCAAGAAAAAATAGAAAGCCAAAGGAACAAAAATATCTCTTATTTTTCACTGTGGTCAAACCCCATCAGAAGCTCTTTTTTAAGTGTATCTGTTTTGCTTTTTACTTTATCAAGAATAAACACAGAATGCTTCCTAAATCTGTCCTGTTTTGAGATATATATATATATCAAACATTAGCCAAAATGTTTGTTAAAACTCGTCAGAGGTATTACTCTGTTCATTGGTGTATGTAAGGTGGGGTAGGAGGCATAATAGACCCTTCTCTGTTTTTACCTTTATATTGAAAAAATTTCACTCATGACATTTAGGCATTTAAAGAATTCTAATTTGAATACATTTTTTTCTAAAATTTTCTAGGGAAAAAGTTTATATTTATTTCTCCCAAATAACCAATTGCTTAACATTTTAAAGGGAATCTTAAACAAAATCTTATTTATCCAGCCTGAGAGCTCTATTCTTGTATGATATACATTTATAATTTTTTGTGTTTAAGATCTATATATATATTTACTTTAGCATTTAATGCTTCTTCTGGTGAGGAAGGGTGAAATAAGTAATATTATGAAACAAATGATGCTTATTAAAATTGGAGAGGCAATTTCCTGTCTATTTTAAATAACCTCTTTTGGGTCCCTAGACAGTTCTAATAAAGGAGCAAATACCTGCAATAGTTAGGGGTAGACAGTCTGGTATTTATACAACAGACTAGAATAGAATCAAACCAGGTGGTTAGGAAATCTTATCAAAGCAGTGCTGAGTCTTTTTGACTCCAGTTGTTTAAAGTTTTTTTAGATTTCGTAGCACCTTCAGTCCTTAAGATGTTAGATTTATTAAGTAATAATAATATAGTTATTATTATTGTTGTCTTTTTTGTGCTTGACATTTTTATGTAGAGAAATCCAGTAAAGCAGGATTAAGCCTGTTAACATCTTAATCAGAAAAATGATTGATGGGGTATAATTTTCCCTTTCCTCTATTTGTTCCATTGAGTCCTGACTATATAGTACTTTCAGATCACACAGTGGCAGGCTTGAGAGGATAAGATGGGGTCTAATTAAATAATAAATAATTTTATTAAAAAATAAATAATTTTTCTGATAAGGAAAAATCAGAAAGGGAAGAGAGTCCGGGGTCTGGGAAGAAGACAGTGGATGCGCAGCTTTTGTTTTCCTGGTTTATTTTAACATTCTTTTTTTCCTTTTTCTATTATGTAAGCTCTAATTTGCTGTTAAATAAGAAAGAAGAGTAAATAATCTTTGGACTAAATGGAATGGGGGAAATATTTCTGTCATCAATCCAGTGAACTGTAGAACAGCTTTTAATTGGGCAGCCTAATCTTCAAGGAATGTTTATGCTTCATGAGCTTTGCTTTCTGCTGTTTGCTCCATTTTCAGTTGTGGCAGAGCTCGTCTTGGGTTTAGTAACAGGAATGGTGATAATTGTAGGATACTGTGGAAGCCTGTTGTACTTTTGTTTCAATTAGATATTTAGGGGTTTGCCTAAATGTATGTGTTGTTTAGCTTTTATTTAGGATTTTTTTCCCCTCGGAGAAGACTTTATTTAGTTGCCTCTATGTTCTTTTTCTTGAAGAGCCTTATCTTGAGGATGTGATTGTGAAATTCTGTTTTTGGGGGTGCTATTTCTCTTTTATGGTGGTTTTTTTAGTGTAGTTCATTGCAAAGTTTGTTTAGGTTTCCAGGTCTGAGGTGGGTGAGGTACATTATGATATTTATTATGTTAAGATAATTGATTAATCTTATAAACATTTCAAGGCAAGTTAAGACTTAGCTGTATATTGTTCAATATAAATGCTTGGAAGTGAAAAAAAGTAGCACTTTAGGATGAATTATTTTTTTAGACTTGATTCTAAAGTGGCCAAAAGAACCTTATGAAGAAGAGTTGCTTTAGTTCCTGAGTAAGTCCCTTTTGAAAAATTTTGATGACAAAACTGGGGAATCTCACATTTTAGATCTGGTAGTGCCTGCCCCCCTCCCCCTCCTCATCCCGTGATCCCTCTTACTCATTATTAGTCAACTAAACTGGCCTTCTTTCAACCATGCCAAACTCACTTCATTGCTTGTTCTCTTCTGAAATGTAAATTCTCTCAGGCTGGCTCTTCCTTTTCACTCCGATCCCATCTTCAATATCGCGTTCTCAGAAGTTTCTGGATTACCCAACCCAATAGTCTATCCCCAGCATTCCATCGCATTTCCTTCCCAATTCTCATCTGATAGTTTTTTTTTTTCTTAGTTGTTTAACCCTATTTTGTTCCTTTAGAACATCAAATTCCATTAGAAGAGAGACTTTGATATGTTTATGGCCTTGATGGTGGTGGTGGTTTCACTGGAATAGACTTATTCTCAAATTCATTGAGTTGTATACATTAAATATGTACTGCTTTTTACATGTCAATTATACTTTAATAAAGTAGTTTAAAAAAGGAGAGAGACTTTGGCTGTCTTACTCACTTCTATATCCCTAGTGCCATGCATGACATGTAGTAGGTGCTTCATTAAAGTTTGCATAGGCAAATGTGGAAATTTTTGTCCTTTTGTGTTTTTTTGCTGTAAAGGACATCTAAGTTTATGATGTTTAAATTTTTTAAAGATACTTGCATTTTTACATCAAAGATTTATTTTCAGATCATTTGAGAAATGGAAATAGCTTAATTAGTGGAAAGGACTGGACAACAAGTCATAACAATAGGATTCTCTAATCATTCTGCAGCTAACTGCAATTGCCTTATACAAAATCCCATAATCTCCTAGTGACTCAATTTCTGCATGTATAATATGAGAAACACTGTTAGCATTTCACATGATGGGGCTGAGGGAGGTAGTAGGGGTAACACTATTCAGGGATTTGTAGACATCATAAAGGAATTTGTCTGTCTCCTACAAGAACAGAAAACTACTGAAGGATTTTAAGCGAGGTGGGAGAAGGTATTTGGAAGGGAGTGGTGTAGTGGTGGTGCTATGATTAGGTTTTCATTTTGAAAATCACTCTGGCTACAGTGTGGAGAATACAAGGGAAGGGGCTGGAATGAATATAGACAGAATGTTTAGGAGATTAATGCAGTTATCCTGGTAAGGAATGGTGCTAACTTGAAGTAGGGTAATGTCGATGGGCATTACCCTACGATGAGCTGGTGGATTTGAGTAATAATGGGGAGGTAAAGTCAGTGGGATTTGGTGAGTCAGGTGTCAAGACTCATTTCTAGGTTTCTGTCTTGTACATGGTATCATTTACTGTGTTAGTGAAACTTGGAATAGGATCAGATTTCAGGAGGAAGAACATGTTTATAGTTTGGGACATGGAAGCACTGTTAAGACACTGAAGAAGAATTGTCAAGAAGATATTTGAATACATGGGCCTAGAGATAGAGAAGCCTGGGTTGCAATATGGGAGTCATATGTGAATAGATTTTTAAATTGATATATCATGAATATGAAGTGCTTCATAAACCATAAAGGGCTACAGTTGTGTTTAGTTTCCTAATTTGTGGTGCTATTTCAAACCTGGTGATTTCTCTCCTCATCTTTTATTTTTATATTATTTTTTATTTTTATTTTTATTTTTTATTTTATTTTTTTGTGGTACACGGGCCTCTCACTGTTGTGGCCTCTCCCGTTGTGGAGCACAGGCTCCGGATGCACAGCCTCAGTGGCCATGGCTCACAGGCCCAGCCACTCCGCGGCATGTGGGATCTTCCCAGACCGGGGCACGAACCCGTGTCCCCTGCATCGGCAGGCGGATTCTCAACCACCGCGCCACCAGGGAAGCCCTATTTTTTATTTTTAGAATAACAAAAAATATTTTACTAAAACATAAGATTTACAGAAGTTTCCAGACAAGCCATACAAAATGGTTATAAGCTTTTTCTTGAAGGGAGGATTCTACACTTGACGGCAAAGTCACAATGTTATTAGTGAGGGTTGTGATGTTTGTTTAATGTTCCCATTTTGGTTCAAACAATCAAGCTTGTCCATCTACAACATCTAAATAAAGTTAGACTTGGCTAGAGAGCATATTCTAAAGAACTGGCTAGCTGCTTTTAATCACTGCAATTAGATCATCAAAAAAAGGGGGAAAGGAGCCCATAAAATTAAAATAAAACTAACTTCCCCCTCACCAAGAAAAATAAAGAAAGAAAATAAAGAAAAACACCTACCCCCCCTGCAGCTAACCCTGACAACTACCTTCATTCACAGTGCTTTCTACTTAAACCATGATGGGGGAAATGAGTAAAAGCAGAAAGGACCCATTGCTTTTAAATGTTTCGCAACAATCCAGATGATACTTCTAGCCTCTGCTCATGCTTTACAACAGTGAATCAGGACAAGACGTATTTGCTAATGGGCATTTAATCATCGAAGGACTGAAGATGTCTGGGCTTTTATTCTGTAATGTTTCTAAAACTGTGTCCATTAAATGCAAACAAAAAAGGAAGAAGTCTTGGCGGAACTGGAGAAGTGATGCACATTTGACGATCGGATTGATTTAAATATTATTCATGGCATATAGCCTAGTCCATGCTCTAGCTGTTTCTATGGCTTGGGCTTCATTGGTCTTCCACTGCTTCGCTACATCATTTGCTAAGGGATCATCTGGATTGGGAGCACTTAACAAAGCCTGGATCTGTGCGGATCTACAGTGCTGGGGACCGCTTATCTTTCAAAATATCTAAACATATTCTTCCCAAATTGTCTACATTAGGATGATAAATTTTGGTCATGAAACGTACTTTAGAGGCTGCCATTGGGTATTCTTCTGGAAGGAATAGTTCAAGTTTAAAAGTCCCTTCCTCAAAAGGGGAATCCTGAGGCTCATCAATGACCACATGAAAATAACGGGTGTTGCTCTCATCTGGTTCTGCTTTAATGCTGGGAACTGGTTCTGCCAGCAAACGCTGGGTTTCCTTGATAATCCTGAAGGGTAGCCCAGCCATCTTGTCAGATCCAGAGTTCAGCCTCTGGTGTCATCTCCCTACTCATCTTTTAGTAGATAGTTTAGTCATTTTTTTCTACAAACTTTTTTCTGATTTCCCTCTTTTGAACTACTTCTATACCTTACATGTAATTAATGTGGTATTATAGCAGTGTATTATGATTATGTGCATGTTTACATATATATGTGTCTTTTTCATGTTGTGAGATCAGTTAAAGAAAGTGACTGGGTTTTATTCCTGTGAATTGCCTGAGGCCAGGTCTCATGTATGTTTTGTTCCCTATGGTATATCCAGCACCTAACGTGTGGTGTAGCACATATCAAATGATCATGTATATTTGAATGTTGAGTCAAGTATTCATATCCCTTTACACATAGGTGCTCAGTAAATTTTTACTGAACAAATATCCCATCTTTTGGCAGTTATTCAGTACTTATTTTATAAACATTATATAAAAGACAAAACTCTTTTGCTGCCTCTCCTTACCTGTATTAGGAGTTTTTGATCTTGGGGCTCATGGACTCCATACTTGTAGAGAGGAGATCAATGAACCCCCTGAAAATAAATGTAAATTTTTCTGATTCTGTGCTTATGTATAATTTTTAAAAGAGGGTCCATTGCTTTCATCAGATCTTAATGGGGTCTATGACACCAAAATGATGAAGATCTGTGAATTAGATACTTTTCTTTAGCATGACTTTTCTTGGTTTTAAGCAGTTTTCTATGAAAGTTTTGTGGTAATCCTGTATATTTCTCTTTTGGATAATGTATCCAAAATTGCCTTTAGTCTAAAACTGGTCTTGAAATCACATTAGCTGTGGTCTGTTGAGTCCATCCCTTAAATATGTAAGTACTTTATATGAATTTGCATATATTTTAAAGTCTACTTGTTTATTTGCATCTATAAAGTTCTTCTCAGGAGACCTTCTATCCTAAATATTGCATAAATGAAACAACTGTTGGGACTTATTTATGTTTAAAAAATTTTTATTAAACCTTTTAACAGAGAAGAAATTTGAGCTTAATATACAAAATTTTTAGAAATTTTTTTCTGCATGGTGGAATTATAGGTCATTTCTATTTTTATATGTAAAATTAAATATACTACAGATTTTCTACATTGAAGATGAATTACTTTAAAAATTTTTTAAATATCATTTAATTTCTGAAAAAGTTACAAATTTGCAGTTGATGCTAATATGAGGGAATCACTGTCAGAACTTTTAAGTGATTTCCTTTATGGTGATCTAGAGTTTAAAGATATCATCCATTTAGGTCTACCTAGTGAAATAACTGCTTTGTGTTAGAATGTTATATTTATTCTCTAGAAATAGCTGTATTTTGACTTTTACCATAGATGTGTTGGCTTGCTGCATTCTGAGT
Source organism: Physeter macrocephalus (assembly GCF_002837175.3). NCBI lineage: Eukaryota > Metazoa > Chordata > Mammalia > Artiodactyla > Physeteridae > Physeter > Physeter macrocephalus. Next base: position 62,593,240 of record NC_041224.1, on the reverse strand, counting down.
TTGATGAATATCTTCTTTTCAAACCAGTGCAGCACTGAAGTATAGAAATACATTTATTATAATATGTGGTAAACATTAATGCTTTTTAAAAATACTTACTGCTTCTTTTTAGAATGCTTTCATTTGATGGCACAGGGCTCATCTTGTAAGTATATGGCTGTGAATGACAATAGCTTCATTTTAATCCAGAGAAGACTGAGTGGAAAGGATATATACTGCGTTTCCTGACATATTAATGAATCAGTGAAGGGTCTTGGTAATAAGCATGTAATATAGTTTAAAAGTTTATACATCAGATTTATTGGACCATGTATCAAAAGTGCATGAAATATACAGAAATTGAGAGAATAGTTTAGTATAATGAACCCCAATGAACCTATAACTCAGCTTTAACCATTATTAACCTATGGCCAATCTTGTTTCATGTATATCCTCACCCTCTTAATTTTGTTTTTAAAAAGTTTATTAATTGATATGAATCATGCTAATGATATTGTGAGAGTCTGCATTTCTTTTGTTTTATTATTTTTACTTTTTAGTTGTGGTAAAAAAATACACACAGTTTACCATCTTAACCATTTTTAAGTGAATCTTTCAGTAGTGTTAAGTATATTCACATTGTTGTGTAAATTATCACCAGAAGGTTTTCATCTTGCAAATCTGAAATGCTATATCCATTAAACAACAACTCCCCATTTTCCTCTTTCCCCAGACCATGGTAATCACCATTCTACATTTTGTTTCTATGAATTTGACTACTTTGGATACTCATATAAGTGGAATCATACAGTGTTTATCTTTGGAGGGCTGGGATTTATTTCACTTAGCATAATGTCCTAAAGATTCATCTGTGGTGTAGCATGTGACAGAATTTCCTTCCTTTTTATGCCTGATTCATATTCCATTGCATGTATATACCACATTTTGTTTATCCATTCATCTATCAATGGATATTTGGGTTGCTCTACCTCTTGGCTATTGTGAATTATGCTGCAGTGAACATGGGTGTGCAAATACCTCTTTGAGGCCCTACTTTCAATTCATTCAAATATGTACCCAGTAAAGGAATTGCTGGATCATATGGTAGTTCTATTTTTAATTTTTTGAGGATCCTCCATCTTGTTTTCCATAGTGGTTGCACCATTTTTCATTCCCACCAACAGTGCCCAAGAGTTCCAGTTTCTCCACATCCTTGTCAACACTTACTATTTCTATTTTTTTGATAGTAGCCATCCTAATGGGTGTGAAGTGATATCTCATTATGATTTTGATTTGTGTTTCTCTAATTTAATGATGTTGAGCATCTTTTTATATGCTTGTTGGTCATTTGTATATCATCTTTGGAGAAATGTCCATTCAAGTCCTTTGCCCATTTTTAACTGGGTTATTTGTTTCTTTATAATTGAGTTACAGTTCTTTACATATTCTGCATATTAAACCTTCATCAGATATATGATTTGGAAATGTTTTCTCCCATTCTTTAGGTTGCCTTTTCACTCTGTTGTTTGTATCCTTTGATGTACAGAAGTTTGTAAGTTTGATGTAGTCCCATTTGTCTATTTTTGCTTTTGTTGCCTGTGCTTTTGGTGTCATATCTAAGAAATCATTGTTAAATCCAAAGTCATGAAGCTTTTCCCCTATATTTTCTTCTAGAAATTTTATATTTAGATGTTAAATATAAGTCTTTAAATTCAGCCTTTAATCATTTTGAATTAATTTTTCTATATCGTGTAAGATAAGGGTCCAACTTCATTCTTTTGCATGTGGATATCCAGTTTCCTCAACACCATTTGTTGAAGAGACTGTCCTTTCCCCATTGAGTGGTCTTCTCACCCTTGTCAAAGATCATTTGACCACATATGTGAGGGTTTATTTCTAGGTTCTTTATTCTATTTCATTGATCTAAGTATCTGTCTCTATGCCAGTACCATACTGTTTTGATTACTGTAGCTTTGTAATATGTTTTGAAATCAGGAAGTGTGAGACCTCCAACTTTGTTTTTCTTTTTCAAGATTATTTGGCTGTTTGGTTTCCCCTGAAAGTCAGTATGAATTTTAGGCTGGATTTTTCTATTTCTGAAAAAAATGCCTTTGGAATTTTGATAGAGATTGTGTTGAATCTGTGGATTGCTTTGAGTAGTATGACATTTAACAATAGTAAGTTTTTGAAGCTGAACATGAACTGTCTTTCTATTATTTGTGTCTACTCTAATTTTTCAGTAATGTTTTGTAGTTTTTGGTATACAGGTCTTTCACTTCCTTGGTTAGGTTTATTCCTAGTTATTGTATTATTATTTATTTTTTCAAGTTAGTGTTTTTGTTTTGTTTTTAACATCTTTATCGGAGTATAATTGCTTTACAATGTTGTGTTAGTTTCTGCTATATAACAAAGTGAATCAGCTATAAGTATACATATATCCCCATTATTGTATTATTTTTGATGCTATTGTAAGTGGAATTGTTTTCTTAATTTTATTTCTGGATTGCTCCTTGTTAGTGTATATAGAAGCACAATTGATTATTGTGTTTTGATTTTGTATCCTGTAACTGTGCTGAATTCATTTATTAGTTTTAACAGTTTCTTTTTCTTGTGGAATTGTTAGGGTTTTCTATGTATAACATCATGGCATCTGCAAACAGAGATAATTTTACCTCTTCCTTTCCAATTTGGATACTTTTTTTTTTTTTTTTTTTTTTGTGGTACGCGGGCCTCTCACTGTTGTGGCCACTCCCGTTGCGGAGCACAGGCTCTGGACGTGCAGGCTCAGCGGCCATGGCTCATGGGCCCAGCTGCTGTGCGGCATGTGGGATCTTCCCGGACCGGGGCACGAACCCGTGTGCCCTGCATCGGCAGGCGGACTCTCAACCACTGCGCCACCAGGGAAGCCCTGATGACTTTTATTTTCTTTTCTCGTCTAATTGTTCTGGGTAGGACTTCTAATACTATGTTGAATAAAAATGGTGAGAGTGAGAAGCCTTATCTTGTTCCTGGTCTTAGAGGATAAGTGTTTCACCATTGAATATGATGTTAGCTATGTGCTTTTCATATATTACCATTATTATGTTGAGTTAATTTCCTTCTATTTCCAGTTTTTTGAGTGTTTTTATCATGAAAGATTTAAAATCTTATTTAATGATATTTCTACATTAGTTGAGATGATCATGGACTTTTGTCCTTAAGTCAGTTAATGTGGTGTATTACATTGATCAATTTTCATGTGATGAACTGTCCTTGCATTCCAAGAATAAATCCCACTTAGTCATGGTGTATAATCCTTTTAATGTGCTGTTGAATTCAATCTGTCCCCCTGATTATTCTGATTACTTTTGAAGTAAATACCAGAAACAGGCATTAAGCTGATAAACAGGTAAACATATGATATAAGGGCAGATACTGATAACTATTATGAAGATAAGTGAAACAGGGCAGAAAGATAAAGAGTGGCAAGGGTAGAATGGGGCTGGTACTGTTTAGATACAGAGGTTTGAGAAGCCCTGTAACGCAGTGATATTTAAGAAGAACCAGAATGAAGGTGAGGGAAGAACCTTAAGGCACAGGGGACAGCAGAGGTGGGAATTTGCTTAGAGCTCTTGGGAAATACCTGGGAAGGCGGGAGCGAGAGTAGGAACAAGAGAGTAAGTCAGATGCTGGGGAGGTTCTGGATATCCACAGAATAGGAGGGCACGTAAATCCCATCTCCTGAGCCTTAGTTATTAGTACAGACAGCTCCGTATATGGCTTTTATTACTCATTACAGATTTCCCCCTGTCTTTTTATTTCCTTTGCCTTTGCTGTCCTATATATAGAAAGAATGTGCTTGCTTTGTTAACCAAAGGACAGGGCCTGAGTTCTATCCCACCCAGATTTCCTCTGAAGATGGGTGAAATGGAGTGGGTGGAGTCACTGGGTACAGCCAAGAATCCATTGTGATGTCTAATGTGATTTGGGAGAAAAAAAAAATCATTGTTTCAAAAATAAAACATTATGGTATATGATCTTATATATTTTATAATTAGAATATATACCCAATATTTTAAATTTAAATACTAGGAAATGGATTTCTTGATGAAATTCGTAACAGAACTTTTAACTGGCAGCATGATCTATAGTATAGAGTTACCTCCTTCCTACAAACAGTTGTGTTGGGATGTTTAGCATTCCCATGAAATGATTTCCCAAATCTGCCTTTTTGGAGGAAGTGTAAATTACTCTTGTGCTACTGTGGGAACTAGAAGGTACAGAACACCCTGGAGCTTGTAGACATTTGTCACCATCCTTGATAATGTAAGGAATGTTGTGGTTACAAGCATGTTAAACATCATGGAGAATGTGGAGAGGTTGTTTGCTTTGTCCCCAAATGGAGTTTTATTTACAGTCTTGCTCAGTGATTTATGCATTTGTCTCCTCTAGTATTTAATCATTTTATTTGTTTGTTAAAATCCCTGAACCTAGATAATTGGACTCCACTGATAAAATATTTACTTGTTATATTAGGCAGGGTGCTAAACTTAGAAATTTAAGAGTACTGAGTTAAATTTAAAATTTGTTGAAAAGTATTCATCATAATGCAGACTATTTAATGTCTTGGCAGTGCCTCTGGCTCTTCTCATTTAACGTGTTAGGAGACAGACTGGCAGCAGTTGTAAGCTGAAACCTGGTTGTATGCAGAACGAGACTGATAGGGGTACAAGGAAAATGGAGAAAATCTGAAAATGTTTCTGTGTGTGTGTGTTTCCTTAAATTAAAGTGTGACACATTTGCTTAAAATAGAATTTTATATTGTGTTTATCAAGGTTATTATAACTTCATGATAGAGGATCCTGAGACTGAAACTGGTTTTAAATATTGTTTTGTGGAATAACCAAATTTGTCTCTTAACAATTTTGTCGTGATGTCACGTGAGTTGCTTTGATATAATAAGCGTGTTTTACAATGTGTTTGAGTCATTTTTCCCTAGCAGACCTCAAGTTTATTACTCAGAGGAGAAGCATGAATTTACAGTATATTCTTAGCTGCTCTTCTCTATCTATCACTCAGCTGTCAAGGCCTATGGAATCTAAAATAGATCCTGACCAATTGGAGACAGCTTACACACTGCTTACGGGATGATTCGGATGTGGACAGCTTTATCGCGCACAGACGCTGGTCTGTGTTGCAGTGTTAAGGCGGCAGGATGCAGAGTTGAAGTTTTCCAGTGGAGTCCCTGAAAAGGGACAGCTTTGAAAGACAGCTTCTAAAGAATAACAAATAGGAGGAGTTACGGTACCTGATTTGGGGCTGCTCTTACTCAAGTGCTGCACAGCAAGGAAGATAATTTTCAAGCGTTATGAAGGCGGAGAAGGATTCTGAAGACGAAGAAAATATCGTTAGAGATCCAAGCTAAGTGTAGCCCAGCATGAAGACTGCAGAACAGGAAGAGTTGTAACGAGAAGGACTTAGTCACTTGTTAGGCGTTTCTCTGAGGGCTTGCTTTGTGAGCTACCGAGATTTGTAACTTGATGCGAAGTAGTTTGCTGTTAGCAACAAGAAACTAAAATCCTGTCTATGATGAACTGTTGGTTTTCTTGTGCTGCTAAGAACAGAGTAGGTATCCCTGTAGTCCAGTGTAACTTCAAGAGTCTTGGCTAGGCTTTTTGAACTGTATTTTTTTAAAATGTACTATTTTATTAATTTTGGTTTCTTTGTCTTACTATATTCTCTCTGCTTTATTTGATTAGCAGATTGGGGTTAGTGATAGAAAACACAAGTTCTTGTTTCTTTTTCTGTGTTTAAAAAGCATATAATAGAATCTTAATAATTGAGCATTATTTCTGTGGGCCAAAATGGAAAACAATGCTTAGTGGAGTAGAATTGAGAATCACAGGGTAATATGAGACTTTAATCTCATTTAATTTTCTTTTAAAGAGCCTTACTTTTGGATTTTACAATTGTTTTAGTGTTTTAAATAGCTCCTTTCTCCACCAGGACTTTACCTGGAAATAAAGTTGAGTTGTTCTAACTGCAAGGATAAACTAATCAATTTAGAGCAAGCGTTTGTGTGCTAAACATGACTTATTCCCTCAGGCATTTGAAAACACAAAGCCTACATCTACTACCACTCCCCAATTTAGAGTCAGTAAACTGATTGTTTTGTTTTAAAGCTAAAGAAAGGGGATGCCTAAAATGTAGTTTAGACTTTGAGCCAGTGAGTAGGGCTTAGCCGCTACTCATAGTTGGTAGTTTGAACTTTTCACGTTAGAAGGAAGTGGGTTCATCTCCAAATTTGATTAGAGACAACAATTCTGAAGTCTGTGTATGTACTTGAATCAGATTTCAGGGGTGGGTTAAAATTTTAATGTATTTATCTTTTTTCATATTCAGTTTTTATATTTTTCACTTCAAGTATTTAATGAATACATTGCTTATTTAGCTAGAAAATTGGTTGCTTTCTTTTTTTCTGGTTTAGAGGGGATAGTAGATATAATCATACTGATCAAACATTTAGAGGATATGCTTCATTTAAGTGATTCATCCCCGCCCCCGAAATTTGTTATGGTGTTTGTGGATATAGGAATTCCTTTGTAAGTTAAGTGAAAAATATGTACTTCTTTTGTTCTAGAAATGATGCTGGACTTAGCAAAGAATTTAGCAATAAGTTTACTGTATAGAATTTTAAAAGGCTAGAACCTTACTTGTCTAAATAATGTATATTTTAGTGCTGGGTTCTACATTTCTACTTACTAAGAAAAGGTTGAAGTTATTGGCTTCAGAATGTCTTGAATATATTTTCTCCAATCAAAGCTAAAGATAACCTTGATATAATTAAAATATACATCATGTGATACATTCTCCTATTTAAAAAATTGCCTTTGAGCTTCCTTTTAAATACACATGCACTAAATTTTTGTTGAAATAAAAAATCTTTTTTAACAAAAGCAATATATGTTGAATATAAAGAAGGAAGACAATGAAAGTCATCTGTGATCCTATAATTTTAGGATTTTTAAGTAGTTGATACTTTAGTCTTTTTTTTTTCATTTTATTCTATGTAGAAGTTTCTTTTTATCCTAATATATAAGCATAATGGATTGCTTTTTCTCTTGAGTGTACGTCTGTATAATTTGTCTCCATAATTATATTTCGAACAGTGCCTTTTAAATGAGTAGTGGTGGTGGGGTTCTTAAAAGGTGTGCAGAATTCCACTGTATCTAAGGGTCTTGGGAGATAATCAGAGTCAAATCTGAAAGCATGAGTTACAGAATAGGAAAGAAAAGAGCACACTGATTTTGGAAGTCATGAGAAATCTTGATTGGGCTTGGCTGCTTGAGTCATTTAATGTCCCTGGAGCCTTGATTCTTCTCATCTGTTAAGTGGGGATGATAATTCTAGTTTACTAGGGTTGTTCAAGTCATTCATGCCTGGAACAGGGTAGGTGTTCGACAGTTACTCATCTCCTTTCTCTGCTCTGAAGGCAAAGAAAACAGGGCACAAAACATGAGAGACATCCTTTTTCTCAAAAGTAGAATTAAAATATTTCTTGTACATCAGGTGTTTTGGAAAGGTTCTTTTTGTGACGTTGGAACAGCAGGGACAAGAAAATTTGGGGTGCAGCTGGTAACTGAGTGATGTATTAGACATTACTGCTTTCCCTTCTCTTTTTTTTCTCCCCTTCTTTGGAAAGTCTTACTAATATATATAGTATGCCATGTTTACATTCTTTTTTTCTTTTTTGTAGCAAGCAGCAGATTGGAACAAATATGATGACCGATTGATGAAAGCAGCAGAAAGGGGAGATGTAGAAAAAGTGTCCTCAATCCTTTCTAAAAAGGGGGTCAATCCAGGCAAACTAGATGTGGAAGGCAGATCTGCGTGAGTATTACTGACGATAATTCCCTAAAGGGAATTTGGGTAGACCCTTGGGATACAAATGAAATTTGTGAATTATGGTTATCAACATTTAATTTTAAAAAACTTTTATCAAAACCCACACTATAAAATCTTTCAACATCACTTTCAAACAATTTGGATTAATGATTGTTCTCAATATGAAAGATTTTCAAGTGAGAGAAAGAATACTAAAATACTACCCAGTGGTCTAGTTGTTTGGGCGCTGTGGCAAACCATAGCCTGGGTTATTTGGTGCATTTTTATTCAGTGCAATTTTGTTTATAAGCTTTTTTATTCTCCTTATCATATTTGATCCTCGCAGTGGCCCTTTGAAAAAAGTAGGAAAAGGTTTACAGAGGTTAAATAACTTGGTCTAGTCTCCTTAAAAGTCACAGGTCTGGGCTTCCCTCGTGGCACAGTGGTTAAGAATCCACCTGCCAAGGCAGGGGACACGGGTTCGAGCCCTGGTCCGGGAAGATCCCACATGCCGCGGAGCAACTAAGCCCGTGAGCCACAACTACTGAGCCCGCGTGCTATAACTACTGAAGCCTGCGCACCTAGAGCCCGTGCTCCACAACAAGAGAAGCCACTGCAATGAGAAGCCCACTCGCCACAACTAGAGAAAGCCCACACACAGCAAGGAAGACCCAATGCAGACAAAAAAAAAAAAAAATGTCACAGGTCTGTGATGTAAATCCAAGTTTTCTGTCTTGGAAGAGTTCTGTAAATTACATTGCCTTTTCCTCTTAACCCCCAATCTCTTTTTATATTTGGGTAATTAATTTAAATGAGAATGTTTAGGGCAGTAGGGAGGAGGAATGGCTAGTGTGATTTAGGGAGGTACAGGTAGTGATCCTACCCTTTTGCTTTTGTGTTACTGAGAACTTTACATGCTTATGAACCAGGTATCTTTTCTCTTACCCCTCCCCAGTCTTTATCATTTCTCTTCCTGTTGAGGATGGGGAGCAGTTGGGTTAAAGGGTAGATCTAGCTTCTGTTACTACCCTCTATAAATATAGCAGTTAAAACCTTATCTGGGAAACCTTCCAAAGTTAGAGGTGAAAAGTCTCGTTTCCTAAAATTCCTCTCCGCCTTATACTTGCGTAAGTTTTTTTTTAGACTATTATAACTGGAAACCCGATACTAAATATAGAAATGAATATTAGGAAGTGGATAGTTAATGTTTGATGTAGGTCGCTACCTTAGAATGCTTAGATATATAAGTATAGTGAAAATAGCAAAGCGTGACTTTAAGTTGTTCATAAGAGCAATAAAGTTTGAGAAGTTCCAATTTTTTTATACCGTTTCAGTTTTATCAAGTAGGCAATTTGATAGCTACAGAAACTGGTTATCTTGAGTCCTACTTCTATTTTTGCTAATTTAAAACCATTTATAGGACTCACAGTATAAATAGTGAAAATTTTATATCTAAAACTGACTGTTTTTCATATTTTTTTCCCAAAATGCCAAGATGTTAAAAGATAAAAGGATCTTCTTTGGGATGAAAATCTTCAGTGAAACCTAATTTCTTCAGTTCTGTCCATCCATGCTTTGAATGTTTTGAATGAATGATTACTTGAGTTTTTGTTCAGATTTTTTTGATCTAAGGTTCAATTTTGAGGGAAATTATTTGTATTAATGGTCAGAATTATGAAAATCTGGTGTAATTTGATTAACTATGAACTTTAGTTTGTGAAATATTTGAGTAGTATTAGTTTCTGAGGTTTTCACTGTAGGAAGTAGAATTCTTTCTGGGATTCATAGGATAAAATATTTTCCTTTTGTTATTCACACACAAACTGTATTCTTTCTTAATTAAAGCATTTTATATTTAGTCAAGTATAGGACATATTACAAATATATTTTCTGTAATTATAAAAATAATGTTATTTTGAATGATTTTTTTGGTTTTTAATTTTTGAAATTTAAGACAAAAGTAACATGTCCTTCTTGACCTCTATCCAATTTCAAAAATGAAATATTTGAGGCCTAGCCATAGTCACTGCAAGGATCTGTTTTCTTCCTGTTCGCCTCTTTCCTAGGGTATAGCCCTTTGCCTAGGCAAAATGGGGCAGGTTCACCAAGAAGCTTCACTGTCACTTGGAGAGCCATGGATTCCAATTCCTGTCTCCCCATCCCCTCAGGCTGTCAAAAGTACTGTTCAGCCTCCCAGCTGTTTTCTCTGGAATCAGCAAATGCTCCTAGACAAAAAGTAGCCCCAAATACCAAGCTTACCTCTCTGGGCCTCTGTCCTTCCCTGCATTCTGGCCTAGTAATTTTTCACTATCTTGTTAGACTACTGATACCTTCAAGCAGATGTATTATTTTTTATGCAGCTCTTCTAGTTGTCCTCAGAGGTGGGGATTGTCCATGTTACCTGGATCTCCTGTTATAGAAGTAAAAGTACTTGTTTAAAAAACGAAAAGTTAAAGTTGATTTTTTTAATTGATAAAGAGTATTTCTATAAAGCAGTTTTCCAAATTTCCTTTGCAACTCTGCATACAATTTAATGATTGATATATCTTCTTTCTGAAGCACATCTACTATTTATAGCACAACAGTATTAATAATGCATTGTAGATTTGCTGTGATTTCTGCCCTTTTAAGTGCATCATCAGTATAATGTTGAGTTATTTTGAAGAAAGAAGTCTTTCAGATTTTGTGAGCTAAGAAATGAAAACAAGCAGACAAAAAATGAGATCCCCAAGATTGTTGGAAGACTAAAAACCTTTGCTTGATGGAAATGACCATTCCTCAAAAGGTTCTCATGGTGCATTGCATAGTATAATTCCCCACTTCAGTGTTGCAAAGAGATTGATACCCTCAGCCTTATGGCAATTTAAGGAGAACTTATCTGACTTTTAAGAACACTATATTTCTTTTATCAGAAACATCTCTTTTTCTCTAATCAAACTTTACACAAACCTGGTTTACTTTACTTAGTAGTGCTCAGTCTCTAGTTTGCATTCAGATCCCTTAGAATACTAATAGAGGCATAGCTAGTGTTGTAATATCTGGAAATGAATTTGCTAGCTATCTCCAGATTTTGTCTCTAAGCATTCAGTTATTCAGATATTTGAGGGTGCATCATCTGTCTGGTACTTTCATTGGTTCTGGGAATATAATAGGAAGCAGAACAGACAAGAATTCCTACTTTCATCTAGTTAGTTGAGTAGGAAGAGATTAATAGACCATAAAGAAAATAAATCTTGAATTTATATATAATATTAGAAAAATGTGTAATTCTATTTAGAATAATGAAGGCCAGGATGGGGGAGCTAGGAGTACTAAGGTTGCAGCGGATGGGGAAATGTAAAATTTTCAAATGGTATGGTTAGGGAAGACCCCGACAGGGAGTGTGCTGCCAATTGTGTCTATATCCAGGCGCCTTGCTGAGCCTTTACCTCCTGGCATCTTCACAATGGGTACGGTACTCATTTAGGACCTGAGTTCAATGTCCTTTGCCAACAAGTCCTACAGTATTTATTTACTTACAATGTCAGTTCTTAATGCACACAAAATATTTCTGTAAATGTTTATTGATTAAGAAAGTATTAGATGATCAAAGAAACAATGGGATATTTTATCATGTATCTTGAGTACTTGATGGCTTAAAGTTATTTTGTGTTCAACTCTGTCTGTTTGTGTAAAATTTGAACCAGTCATACAGGTCTCTGAGTAAAAGGAAGAATAATGTCGTACTTCAGGAAGAAGATGATGCCAGATCTTTTGTGGCTTTCAAGTGTAGCTTGGCTTGTTTTTAAGACTTTTCTATGCCAGGTTTAATATGATCATTCTAAAGAGATGGATAAGTGTTTTGATCTGTCTTTGGCCTTAGCATTCCGTGGTAACTTCATTTGTTTTGGCAGTTTCAGTATATTTGAAACTAAGCAAAATAATCTGATAGAAACTTTTCAGTACATTTATTAAGGTCTAAACACCAGTGCCTTTGTTACTGAAATGATAAACTATAGAGGTAATAATGTAAATTTGGATTAAAATGAGTTTTTCAGTAATATGAGATAGGTTTCTTTTTTCTTGTATTAAATACATAGGTGTTCTAATGTAGCCTTTAAAATGCATGTTCACACGTGTGTGTATGTATGTGTGAGTATTGAATATAAGGTGACATTTATGTAACATTTAAGTTGACCTTGAGTAGTTTCCATGGCATAACAAGTATTTTCTTTTTGTTTAGCTTTCATGTTGTAGCCTCAAAGGGGAATCTTGAGTGTTTGAATGCCATCCTCATACATGGAGTTGATATTACAACCAGTGACACCGCAGGTACGTTTGCCTCCATAGTCAGTTACAAACAGAGAAGACAAGCATTGTCCACTGCCAGGGCTCTAAATCAGACCTAAATGTGATTTACAAAGAGAAGTCCTTAACTTTCTGTTTCTAATTAGCTGAGGTATTGCTCTGGGGGAGAGGGCAAGTACTGGGGATGTAGCAGAAAGGATGACCAAATGGATGAGCAGCTGGAGACCTGAGGTCTAGGGCTGGTCTTGGTAGTGCTACAGGATTCTCAAATCTCAGACTCTGAAGAAACTTTAGGGGCCATTTAGTTTATACTCATATACTATTCAATATATGAATTCTTGCTGTCCTGAGGTCATTTGGTTTTTGGTTGGACATTTCTTGTGTTGAGGAACTAACTGTCTCATAATAACAACATCACCAGTAGTGATCATAACAAGAAGAGGTGACACTTATTTAACATAGGTTTAGCTACTCTGCTAAGCGCTTTACACGTACTAACTCATCTTATCCTCACATCAAGCCAATGAGGCTGCAAGGCACTGCGCTGTTAAGCCACTTGCCCAGGGTCTTTTCAGTGGATGAGTGGCAGTCAGAGTTTGTGTTTTTAACCATTTTATGCCTCATGAGGAGACCTGGTCTGTGTTTAGCTAGCTATATTTATAAAAATTATTTCTAATAGACAGTTTAAGTCTGTCTCTTACCAGGCCTTCTGCTTAAACTTAGTCATAACTATGTCTATCTTTTAAAATATTACAGCATAAGTTTATCTGCACATCACAAGATAGATTTTAAGTATTTGAGTATAGCCATTGCTTTTCTTCAGTGTTTTAGTTTTCTGTTCATCTGGACAATCATTCTCAGTTCTCTGAGACCTGTGGCAGCTTATTTCTCTGCACTTCTGCTTTGTTATTCAGTTAAATAGGGGAGCTGACCTAGAGCAGAGAATGTCCTTAACAACTTTAATGTTTTATCCTATGACTCCATGTATGGACAAATAAATACATTACTGTTAACCAGCATTGTGTTTGGAAATGGAAGGCAATGGGGGAGAGAGAGGGAGATCACAAATGAGTTAGTGAGGAAAATCTTTACCTAAAGTTACCTTAATTGAAGACGAAACTCAATTTATTTGCCACCTTTGAATGAACAAAAAACTGTTATTACTTATATATATGTTTTCCACTGATGCAGAAGAATATTTATTTTTAGAAATTTTGGATTAACCATACCATTTCAGAATTCATAAGACTTTATTTATTTATTGTGCTGATTCCAATTCAAACACGTGTCTTTCTTGTTTTTGTCTGTGTTCTTTGTGCTCTGGACATTTCGGCCTAGTGGCCAATCTAAGTGACTTTTGCCCTCCCTCCTTCAGTGCAGATGAAGCTCAAATGCTTTCCCAAGCTCAGCAGACGACGTCTTTTCATATACTGCACTCCGGCATACCTTGCTTTACCTATTTTGTCTTTTGTTTTTGCTGTTGTTTAGTCATGTTTTTATTGATGGGTTTAATCATGTTTGTCTTTAGAGTTGTCCTTTCCTGAGAACAAGGATCTTGTCTCATTTGCTGTTATATTGTCTGTTATAATCCAGATGTGGATATTTGATAAAAATTTGATTAAACAATCTTTATGTATTTTATCTTAACTCCTTTAGCTGCTAGCAATATAAAAGTAGATTGAAAATAACCAGATTTCAAGTTCGTGTGGTTTTGAGGTATTTGTGACCCAGGTTTTGCCAGGTACACGCCTTTGGTATAATTCAGGGTGATATGCTTTAGATGTGATATTTCCGTGATTTTTTGCTCTACTATCTCAAGTGGCTGGATTTGGTATTTCCTTAGCCCTGACCTGACATTTTAATGTGACCAAGTTTCTGTGGCGTTTTGGTAAACACCAGGGACTGTTGCCACTGTGTCTGTCCTCACTATCCACTCCATGCTCTCTCTTACTTCTCATGGAAGTGCCAGTTATTCTAGTCACTTTTCAGGATGTGAAATGTTTCTAGAAAGTTTGTCCATGAACAGTAGCAAATTGAAATTTGAAATTGTTACATCTGACTTATTTGTAGAGGATGTTTAGGAGTGGTTGAATATGTTATATCTGTTCAAAGGTCTGGACTCACTGCCTTTTGCTCTAGAACCTGTTAGCTACACAGAAATGATCAGACCCAGCAAAACTTATTCACGTATCTACATGCATATAAAACTGAATGAGAGTTGAAAGTCAATTTATTCCTTCATCCAGGATGAACAGAACACACATTACTTTTCTAGCAGAAAGGTCTACTTGTGAACTACAATTATGTTTGGAGAAGTTTGTGAAGTTAGAGGGAAATTAAGAGCATTAAAGATTGGAAGCTGGAATAGTCTGGTGAAACCCTTGTAGTTTTCACCATCCAAGAAAGATATTTGTGTAAAGAAGTACAATTAGGAGAAATAGTGTTTGGAGGTAGAATGTTCTCTGCAAATAATCTTTTTCAATGTTCAGAGTTAACCTTCCAGATTGTCTGGTGACCTCTTCCCTGCTCCCCTCATCATTTCCTTTAAATTTGCACATTTTAATCACATATTTGAACAAATTATCTGATTTTCAGAGACAGAATCTCTTTGTAAACTTTGAATTTTAGTTGAAGCATAAAAATTAGTTAGAGAATACCCTTTCTTTGACTCACATCTCTTAACCTTTCTCCATTTTAGTATCCGCACTGCCTATTGAGAAATGTTATGTGAAATCTAGTTATCTTTTTCTCCCTCCTATCCCCATTCCTTTTTTTTCTCTTTCTCTTTCTCTCCCTTCTCTCCTATGGCAATATTTAATTACTTACTCTGTTTCAGGAACTGCTCCAGGTATTGGAGATACAGTGGTGAATAAGACAAAATTCTTGCTCTGTAATGAGTTTGTATGTTTATTTTTTCTTCCCACCTTCATTGTTCTGGTGTGTACATTATCTCTAATTAAAATACGAAACTGGGTGAGACATCTTAGAAACTTAAAGCATGCCTACAAATGAAGTCGTCTGTCAACTGATTTTGGAAAACTGAAGCACATTTCTAAGGAGAATTCACATGTGAAGAAAATAACCCTTATCATATATTTAAAATTATTTCTTTTCTAGGGAGGAATGCTCTTCACCTGGCTGCAAAGTATGGACATGCATTGTGTCTACAAAAACTTCTACAGGTAGTAAAAGTGGTTAATACTTTGACTTTATTATTTTGACTGCAAATAACGATGTGTTTTTGGAACTTGAGATCAAAGAAAATAGTAGGCTAGCTTTGACTATTAGCTTACATAATATTTTTTCCATCATTTGTGAAAGAATGTGAACAATAAAGAGCAAAAACTCTGAGGGAAGTGAATTGCATAACTCAGTGTATTAAAAATAAACAACAAAGAGTTGACCTTCCTGTTGACATTAGCTGGAGATGGGACTTTTCTGTCATCTGGTATATGACTTGAGATGAAGTGATACAGCATAGGATCTATATATTTCTGTATAAACATCAATAACTCAGACTACATAATAACATCATTAGTTAAGCTTATAATCAGGCAACCACAAAATTCTGTGAACTAGTGGGCTAAATTACATTTTCAGTTGAAAGGTCTAGTCACACATTTCCTTAAACATGTTTGCCACTAAGTTTCACAGCAGAACTCATTTGTTTTTTCTGATTCAATTGTTCAAGTTTTAATTCTTGCTGGAAAAAAACCCCAAACAATAACAGTTTCTATATTTCATGCTATTGTAATGTACCATATGTTTTCCTGTTTACTGGAATACTGTTAAATTTACAGTGTAATGTTATTATATTTGTCACATGTCAAAATATTTATGGCTTGTCTAGTACTCTTTAGAGCTTTTGATAAATGCAATATTTTTAAGATTAAATAACAGCTGTTCATTTGAGTCTCAATATTTAACTTGAAAATAAAACTTTCTTAGATTACTAAATTTCTGTGTTTTAACAGTACAGTTGTCCCACTGAACATGTAGACCTGCAGGGAAGAACCGCACTTCACGATGCAGGTAATAAGCAAAGGTTTCAATTGGACATAAACAAATCTTTGTTAAAATGGCTGGGCATTTAAATTAATTTCAGAGTTTTAACATGAATATATTTGTATAATTCATGGAGAAACAGAATGTTATGAATTTTTTATTTATTCAGATTTGAAATTTATTGGATTGTACGGATTAAAAAGAATCGTTCAGCCAATATTTACAGGCCAGGTTGCTAGATACTGAAAGTCCAAAGATGAATAAACCATAATCCTGCTCTCAAGGAGCTGTAAGTACCATGTGTTTGCGTGGGAACTGGTAGGAGAAATGGGAAAGAGGAAGACTCTTCTCTCTCTTAAAAACTATATTTACCTCATTAACATGTCTGAACCTCATTTTCCTCATCTGCAAAATGAAGTTACTAATACTACTGCAGCAGTGGTTATAACTGAATCATAAACAGTGCCTGGCATGTAGTAACTTCTTAATTAGTGGTGATGGTGCTTGTTTTGATTTAGAGATGTCAGTGCTGAGTTACATATCATTGTAATTTGCTGTATTTTAAGAGAGATTTATATTAGTAATTTCAAAGATTTTATTAATCATACTGTATATCAGAATTTATCTGCATTATTCTTTAGGTGTCTTAAAGGAAATGATTAGAAAAAAGTTAAATATTTAAGGATTTTTGGAATGTAAGATAGTCTGACCCCTGGGCAGACTCTTCTAAGACTGAAATTCCTAGTTAACTAGGCATTCAGAGGAAAAAACAAAAAAAACCCTACTGTTTCCTTTCATGTATATGGAATATCCTTGGTAGATTAGAGGATTAGAGTAGTCTCTGTTAAAAATGTATTATACTTCAGATTTCCTTCAAACTTTTATACTTTTGATTTTCTTCCTTTTAAAAAATATTTTATGTATTTTTATGATAGTTTGATCTCTTACACAATGCATTTTTAAAAATTTTGGCATAGAGTGTTGTTATTTGCAGAACATTTTTACATACATTATCATTTAAGCCTCACAATGACTCCTGTGAGTTTCTATAGTTTTATTTTATATTTTTATGATAATTTTGTATTACTACTTAATAAAAATAATTAAATAATTAAAAAATAAATAAAAACTTAGACCTAGATTCGTATGTGATATACTTATCAAGCTTGTGTAGTTATGGAATCATCAAAACAAATTTATAAATTAAACTTAAAATCATAAAAAAAATAATTCATTTCTGTAGCACTAATTTATTGTGTTTGATGGAAATTTTTAAATGATTTTGCTGCTTAATGAAGTATGAATACATGTCACATGATATTTCTATTCTCCTACCACCTTCTCGTAGTTGTTTTTTAATCCATCCAACCTTATTAATAATCATGTTTTAAAAATTATTAAAAATGTTTTATTATGGAAAATTTCAAACATAAAGTTAGACTATTATATTAAAATACCTTATACCCTTCATCCAGCTTAGACAGTTGTCATCATATGGCTAATCTTGATTCATTTATACCACCACCCATTATTCTCCTCTACTTGGCATATTTTAAATCAAATCCAAGACATCATATAATTTTATCCATAAATAATTCAGTTTTTATCTCTGAAAGATAATGATTCTATTTTGTAACCTAAGTGTAATACCATTATTACACCTAATGCATTTGAAAATGTTTTCAATATCATTTACTCAATGTTCAACTTTTTCTAGTTTTTATTTTTTTTACTGCTTAATTGAGGTATAATTATTATACAAAAATTGTATATAATTATTGTATAATGTAATGTAATAGCGTATTGCACATAATTAACAATATGGTATTGTGTACTTTAAAATATATTAAGAGGATAGAGTACTTAGTATTCTCACCAAAAAAACCCCCAAAAAACAAACCCCAAAAAACACACAGACACACAGAAGGACACAAGGAAATTTGTGGAGGCGATCCATATGTTTAGTACCTTGATTGTGGTGAGGGTATTACAGTGCATGCATTTGTCCAAACTCATCAAAATATGTACAGTAAATATGTGCTATTTTTTGTATATTATAGATTTTATTATCCCTGTTTTTAAAACTGGTACAACTTAACAGATTGAAATCTTAATAGTTGTTCAGTAGGTATACAGATGAAGTTAGAATGAAGACCAAGTCGATGTAGTAAAAGAACTCCAATATCAGTTGCTTATTAAAAAAAATGGAGTGGTATAGGTTGGCAGGTGGCTTGAGGTCATTCATGTACTGAATTCTTTCCATCTTGTTGCTCCACTTTCCTCTGGTATCTTCCTCAGCAATGTCATTGCAGCAGGGTTGTAGTCATATCTGCGTTCCAGCTGGCAGGAAAGGGAAGGAGAATAGGAGGAGCGCATGCCCACAGTCTAAGGCCCAGATTTGGAAGTGGTAAATAGCGCTCTACTCATAATCCATCAACAAGAGCAAAGTCAGTTGGTTGTATTTATCTGTAAAGGAGGCCCAGAAATGTAATCTCAGGATAACTAGTCATGGCCGAGCTGCTACACTGTAGAAGAAGGGGAGAACAAATTTTGGTAACAATTGCCACAGTCCAGCCCTCTGGCCTTCCAGATATTCCTGCAGCCCCTACTTCCCACACATAGAACATTACCCCCACCCCAAGGGAGAGGATACGTAACCAATTCAGTCACTGAAGCCACCTCAAAGTCTGGGATTTCTGGGTGATGTGCACTTGTGTATTTTTGGTTCTGAAATGGCTCTTCATGGTCCAACAGTCTGTAAACTCAAAGAAAAGAGATCTGCTCCTCACAATATAGTGATGCAGCAAGAACAGGATAAGTAAAATAAAGACTCCGTTTTGGAAACGGGAGAACTGGGAAATACACAGCAATCACTAGTCAACAGCAGGTATCAAATACTGCTGAGCAAAACTTGCAAAGGCTTTCAGCTGAGATCTTGGAGTAAATTTCTTGGTTAGCTCCTTCAGGTGCCCCCTGGTTTTGTTTCCTAGGAGAAATCCCTTATTGTCCTCTGTGGGCCCTAGCTCTGCCTTCTGGGAGGTTCTTGTCCATTATCTTCCAAGAACACAGGTAAATTGGATGTTGGAAAGTATGCCCTCTATATAGGCAGCTTAAGCACAGGAAGAGTTATTAGTTTTAGCTGACTGGGCTTTTGGATTTTGGGGTAGTGCATTCCCTCAAAACCTTGGTAGGTTTCTGGCCTATTTGTTGCCAGCCACTTCCATATGTCAGGAACCATTTATTTTCTGGACATAAAGTTCTTAACCCTCCTTTATTTCTTGTTTTTATTTCTGGACTCATGATTCTCTACCTCGTTTTATATATTTTTTTTAACCAAAATTTAGAGAATTTATTTATAAAATGTTCAATACTGTGTAGAACATTAGGTTAATTTACAGAGTTTTTAAAAAAATTTTATTGGACTATAGTTGATTTACAATGTTTTATTAGTTTCAGGTGTACAATGAAGTGAATCACTTATACATATACACATACCTACTCCTTTTTTAGATTCTTTTTCCATATAGGCCATTACAGAGTATTGAATAGAGTTCCCTGTGCTATACAGTAGGTCCTTATTAGTTATCTAGTTTATATATAGTAGTGTGTGTATGTCAATCCCAATCTCCCAATTTATCCCCCCCCATCCCCTGGTAACCATAAGTTTGTTTTCTACATCTGTGACTCTACTTCTGTTTTGTAAATAAGTTCATTTGTTCATTTTAATACTGCCACCTCAAAGTCATCTGAAATAATAGTCTTGTATGGGAATATAGTATCCTCAATCTGATCTTTATTCCAGGACTGGATCTGGTTTTTTTGTTTTTGTTTTTGTTTTCATTTTTCCTTATCGAGCTGTCTTTGAGAAAAGTTGTGACCAACAATAGTTTTATATCTTGCTGTTTGGTATAGAGAAACAACTGGCTTCTCTATACCTGTGAGGTCCCAGGTATCTAGAAACTCTATTCCCTTCCATCTGTGTTCATAACTAATTCTTGCTTGACCTCATCTCTTTCTTGTTGACCCCATCTCTTTCTTACTAAAAGCAGTAAGCAGCCGCCAATATGCCCTAAAATTCTGGCTCTTTTCTATTGCTAAACCTAGAAAGGCTCCATAGTCACACAGTGTACCTTGTAAATTAGCACAGATGATAGATCTATCAAATGTTTTGCCACAGTATGAGAAAAATCACAATGTTTCTAGCCTGAAGTATGCTTACTGACCACCTAGTACCCAACCACTAAACCAGTGCTGTATAATTTAGGTATCTGTTACAACAGCACCTGACTCCTGATAGCAATTTTTGTCTTGGTTAGGGATAAGACTATACTGCTGTGACAAAATAACATTTGCTTAAAAAAAAAACACACAGAATTTATTTCTTTCATGTCACAGCCCTAATGATCAGATTGGCTTGTACCTCTGCTCCATGTAGTCATTCAGGGACCCAGATTTCTTCCGTTTTGCAGTTCTACCATTGCCTGGGGTGTTGTCCTCATCTTTTAGGCTGAAGCTGATAATAGGTACCTGTTTTCCTGCTAGCAGGAAGGAGAAAGATTTTGGAAGAATGTATAACCACTTTTTAAAGCCCTAGACTGAGAAGGTAGCACATGTCCCTCATGTCAGACTCCATTGGCATGATCTAACTCATGTGGTCATGCCTGCATGCAAAGGAGACTGGGAACTGTGGTCTAGGTGAGCCACCCTGTGCCCAACACAGTTTTATTACCATGGAACAAGCTGGCATTCTCCATCATCGCACCTTTAATACTGACTTGATTTGTTCAGTATAGTATAACTCTGGAATTTTTTATGCTTTACATTTTTTCCTTCTTATTTTTAATTGGGCCTGAATGGTTGTTATTTTATAATTCCTGAATTAATGTATTCAGTTTCAATTTATCTTCTTTTTAAGATTGATTATATATTTTATATAAAAGACTTGCTGGATTACAGGCATCACAAATGAAAATTTTACTTGATTTTTTTAATGTATGTTTGGTTTTACTTTATTGAATTGCACCAAAAAAGAAAAAAAGAAACGCTGACTTAGTACTTTTTTGTGCAAATAAACTAGTATCAACTTATAAAACTTTTATAAAAACTCATGGGAAGTATAAACACAATTGTACTTTATGAATTTGACCACTTTTTTCCTGATACAAATATGAACTCTAGTGTTGATCAGAGAAGAGGCATCATGTGATTTTATAATATAATTTTTAGCAAAATGACCCTGCTTTTGCATCAAGGGCAGACATTGCAGTTTCTGCTTTGAAAAGGAAATATGAATTCTATGAATCATACTTTATTTACTGTGGGTCTTCTATTAAGAAAAAAGTATATGATTCTTTTTAAAAAACTGCACTAACTCGTCAAGGATTCAGTAAGTTATAGCCATATTTTAAAATATACTATAGGGCTTCCCTGGTGGCGCAGTGGTTGAGAATCTGCCTGCTAATGCAGGGGACACGGGTTCGAGCCCTGGTCTGGGAGGATCCCACATGCCGCGGAGCAACTAGGCCTGTGAGCCACAACTACTGAGCCTGCGCGTCTGGAGCCTGTGCTCCGCAACAAGAGAGGCCGCGATAGTGAGAGGCCCGTGCACCACGATGAAGAGTGGCCCCCGCTTGCCACAATTGGAGAAAGCCCTCGCGCAGAAACGAAGACCCAGCACAGCAAAAATAAATAAATAAACTCCTAAAAAAAAAAATATATATATATATATATATATATATATATATACTATAAATAGAAAGTTTAAGTGTGATTTTCATTATCAGTGTTTACCCTTAGAACAGCAGTATATTCTTGTCCTCTGCAAGAGTGACATTGTTCCTTGGTCCTAATAAATTATACAAAATTTACAAAATGATCTTGTCTAATCCATTTTCAGATAGAAAAATCAATGCTTATAATGCTAAACTGAGAGTGAAGGATGTGAAGCTTAGTACTTTAGGGATTGAAGAATTTAGGCCTTATACGGGTCTAGCAAAACACCACGTGTTACCAACAGATGTTCACCATTTATCATTTTCCTTTGTTCCTCAAAGCTATGGCAGACTGTCCTTCTAGCATACAACTGCTCTGCGACCACGGGGCCTCAGTGAATACCAAAGATGTAGTAAGTCAGTTTATGTTTATTCTCATTTCAACTCATGTATTCTGACCTTCATGTATTGGGAGACTTGTTGTCTGAATGCTGTCTTATTTTTCTTGTTGCTTAGGATGGGCGGACGCCTCTTGTTCTGGCTACTCAGATGTGTAGGCCAACAATATGTCAACTGCTGATAGAGAGAGGGGCGGATATTAATTCCAGAGACAAACAAAACAGGTAATTCTTTTATCACGGCTCCCCAGACACCAGCTCGATGCACAGTAATCCTGAAGCTCTGCTGCTGTGACTTGGCCTTTCTATCCCCTGTGGTTCTCCCTTCCTTGGAATTAGCACTCACTTCTTATTACTCTTCAGAGTTGACTGAAGAAGGAGGGAGAGGGAAATAGGGGATATTGACAGGGTAAACTCGAAATACAGGCAGTGATTATGACCTGTGTTCAGGTCAAAGAACTGAAGAAAAGAGTAATTATATCCTAGTTATTTTGAGCTTATAAAATAATCTTTAATGAAATGGGCTCAAATAAGGAAGAAGAATAAAAAATTACATTTACAGTCTCTACTTCATTAGTGAATCTTTTGAGAGTAAAGGAGTTCTTGTGTGTCCTGGAGCTTGACATGTTTCAGTGTAGATTTTCTCAAGGTGTTTTCTTTCCTTTCTGTTGGGCACAATGCCACCTCCTTCTCTGAAACTGAGTTCATTTCTGTACCCCAATACAGATTTCATTAATTTATTTCTGCACCTGAATCTGATGTTATTTTAGTTGGTGTGCACTAACAATTTCTATCTGTAATTCTCTCTGTCCTCTTTTCTGGGTCTAGTGTGTCATGCTGCTTGCTATATTATAATTCTGATGTTTATAGTCATGGAGTTTCTGACAACAAAGTATCTGAAATACATCCCTTCCACCAGTTGAAGCATTACAGTAATTTATGACAAGTTTCTGAGATTGTATAGATGAGTACTGGTAAAATTGTTGGTTTCTTTTCAGTTACTTTTATTCTTCTAAACTCGTATTCTATTGTTTGTAGTTCACTGGAAGTAGATAAGTATAATTAGTCTTTGGATGTCAGATTTTATAGCTCGGATTGTTTTCATTGTTCAGGCATCTCAAAGGAGGAAATTCTTAAGCAATTAAATCATTAATGTGATTTTTTAAGAAAGTGGCTTTTTTTATATTACTTTGTTTTTGTGATACTATGATCTGGCTCCAAGCATGTTTAAGAAAATTTGATTGAAAAATAAATTTTAGGATCAGAAAGGGGTGATCTGGCTGATCCACGTATACAATGCCTTATTTCTTTAATAGATCTTATATTTTTCCAAGTATGTTTGTCTGTGTTTTTTCATTGGAACTTCACAAAAAAACCAGTGCTATAGGGCAATGTGTATTATATTTAGACTACATAGCAGATGGTTTTAAAGGTAAATCAAAAGCTGTTTCTGACACTCTGTATTCAAGTTTCTTTTCTTTCTTCCTGTCTTATCTATGACATTTTTTCCCTTATAACAAAAAATTTGTTAATGCCTGTTTTATGTAAAACTGCATTCCAGCAACTACCGGGGAGTATAAAAGAGGAATAGAACAGACATCGAATAAAGGCAAAAATCAGTTTCCGTATGAAATTCAATATTCACAATTGAAGACAGAATCATATATAGGATAAGTCACTTCATTTCATTAAGTGTTGGTTGCCTTGGCAGTAAAAATAGAGAATTTCTAGAGTACTTCTAAATTTCCATGATGATTTAATTGTTGCATTATTATGATCTGCCAATTATATTGTTAAATGTTTAAGTGCTGACGATTCTATCATGGCAGAATAAACCAGTGGTCCATGATAATGGGGTTAATCAAAGAAGGTTTATTTGAGAAGGCAAATTGTAAAATTCAGTGTGAAAATGTGAAGGAGATGTGTAGGAGAAGAAAGGCTCTTCTAAAGAGAGAAATCAGGAACAGGAATCTGATTCTTGTTTTGGAATAGAAGGGATTCATTGGGGACGTTTGCATGATGTGGTTCAGTTCACGAAGTGATTTATTTATTTTTTTCAGTAACTGATAGTGTATTTATAAAATGCAAACCTCTCTAACAAAATACACTTTTCACTGGGAAAATAAATAAAACAGACAAATGGATCTACACAAAGTAAAAATTAACTTTGGTAGATTTCAGTGTAGGACAGTCCATAACAAGCTTATTTGCCCTTACTCCCCCAGAGCTGATCGTCTTCCAAGTTAAGATTTTTAAAATATTTTTTAATTGAGATTATTATGTTGACATTTGTTTCTCATTCCACATCATCTTCAGTCAAGCTCTGAGCACTTACAGTTCTCTAATTGTTGGGAGCTTAGTCAGAAGCGTCTGGAACACTGGTCGTGGAAGAGTTTGCTGCAACACTTGCAGTAACTGCTGTGGCCGTCCACACACAGCAACTGCATTTGTCAGATGGTCAACACCCTTCTCATATTCACCTTGAGCTAGTAACTCTTGCAAGCAGTATTTCTTCGAGGAAGAATTTCTGAACGGCTTCAGCATCTTTAAGGTCAGGTAACTTGGAAAGTCCAGTTCTCTCCTTGGCAAGCTTCTGTTTCTTTCTTCGTTCTCGCAGCTTGTTCTTGAAGTTAGGGTCACTCCATCTCTTGAGGTCAAAGTAAATGGCCCCGCACACGCCGGCGGAGATGGCGCTGTTGCGGCCTTCCATCTTCTCTCCAACGAGGAGTGGGGCTGGCGGCAGCAGGGCCCGCGATGAAGCCCTTGGCCGAGGACCCTCGGAAAGGACTGTGCCACTATGTCCCACCGCCCGCCGCGAGGGACGCGGAAAGGCCTGCAAAGTGATTTAAATAGCTTGGGTTTATCGTTGTAGGTTTTGCACAGATAAGGTGACAGTTATCAGTTGTGGAAGGTCTTTGTGGCAATTGTAGTACATAGAAGGACTGGAATAAAGGAGGTTAATTTGGTAGTAGAAGTAACAAATGTGTGTAGGTAGATGTAAAATGTTAGCTCTGCAAACTAAGACACAAAACAAATGTTTTTATAAATGCAGTGGAGGGCTTCCCTGGTGGCGCAGTCGTTGAGAGTCCGCCTGCCGATGCAGGGGACACGATTTCGTGCCCCGGTCCGGGAAGATCCCACATGCCGCGGAACGGCTAGGCCTGTGAGCCATGGTCGCTGAACCTGTGCGTCCGGAGCCTGTGCTCCGCAACGAAATATGAAGTCAAATCTGTGTCTATAACAACGTGGCTTTTTAAAGTAATATCTGTTCTTTAAGAAGGGGACCTCTGAAAGAGATTTCTGAAATATTTTTTTGGATCCTTCTCAAGGTCTTTTATTCTTCCATCTTGCCTTCTAGGACTGCTCTCATGCTAGGTTGCGAGTATGGTTGCAAAGATGCAGTAGAAGTCTTAATCAGAAATGGTGCTGATGTAACCTTGCTGGATGCCCTTGGCCATGATAGTTCTTACTATGCAAGAATTGGTGACAATCTGGACATTCTAACCTCACTGAAGACTGCATCAGAAAATACCAACAAAGGTACCAGCAGTTTTCTGTCACTAGAAAAGTGCTAGTTAATAAAGAGCAGCTTTTAAAGATTTAGATGGTAGAGCTACAGTTCGTAAGGGGCAAAACACTCCTTACAATAAGCAGTATTGGTTCATCTCCCTCTCTGCCCCAGCTGTGCGGTTTTACATTATAGTCACTTGTTTTGAGGCAGTATGTGTTACATTTATTGTCCAGTTTATCCAGTCAACCCTACTCTACTGTGGAGTAATTTAGAGCTGAAAAGAAAGAGCCAAATAAAGTGTTTTACTAATATATATTTTTTGATGAGGAGGGGTGAAGTGCTTAAGCTCTTGTACTTAGAAAGTTTTAAAGAAAGAATCATTGTTTAAACATGTATTTAAAATATTCAACTAAGATTTATTGAATACTTGTGCCAAGTATTTTCCTATGCTTATTAAAGAGAAATTGGAAAGCACAGAAAAGCACAAGAAGTAAAATCAACCTGCCACTGAGGAGCCTCTACTAACATTTTGAGGGATATCCTTCCAGTCTTCTCTCTGTGTATAAAATTGAGGTCACCTGTAGTGAGCTGTAGATTACTTTTTGTGTAATACAGTTCGAAGACTTTTCCCTCATAAATAAATATTTTTTCTACAGTATGATTTTTATTGATGCATAAAATTCCATCTAAGTTTAATTTAATTAAGCAATTTTCTATAGGTATCATTTAAGTTGTTGATACAGTTTTTACTAATATAAATACCATTTAGTGACTGTCCTTATGCATAAATATTTTAGCATATTTTTATGGTACCCTTAGGATCACTTCATAGAAATTGAATTAAGAGGTTTCAGGTTATGCACATTTTTTTAAGCTTATAATATATATCGACAAGTTGCCTTCTAATTTAGGATGTTTTAAATTTTGTATTTTTCACCTGCCGCCCCTCCCTGGCATTGAATATCATCTACAGGGATGTTGTCATAGCAAAAAAAAATACTTTGCCGATTAGATAGGCAAAAGTGATATTTCATTGTTGTTTTAACTGTAAGTTAGTAAACTTCAATAGAAACTTAAAAATTTATTTCTTTAATATTGACTTAATTATATAACTGGGGAATGCAAATCTACCCAAGTTAACCTGCTGTTTCACTGTTCCTCTTTCTCCTCCCTTTCCCTCTCTTTAAATCTTCAGGGAGAGAACTTTGGAAGAGAGGACCATCTTTACAACAGGTTAAAAAATTATGTATTTTGGGCAGTTTAAGTAAAGTGTTGAGTAAACCTGGGTAATGGTTATATATAACTGTTTTGAGTTTAAATGCACGCTGTTCTCTCTTCCCAGTTAATCATGCCCATGTAGAACCTAGGTCATGAGATCCTGAGGCTTTATCCAGATACTGTCACTCAGCTTGAGACAGTGGTTCTTAATTACAATGAATGTATACAATGGGAAATAAGTAGACTCCTGATTGCTGGTCTTGAACATCCAGCCTTTTCAAGTATGGAATATTGCACCTTGTTGAGTTTCTTTGATGATGAATATTAGCTTGGTAGACCTTAGACAGTTTTCTCCTATTCTCCCTTAGTAGCAGAGTCAAATATTCCCTGATGTGGGAAAATTCTTCCAAGCAATAAGAAATGAAGAAAACAGAATTCAAAACTGATTATATATGTGATTTCAATGCCACTGTTAACATTTTGATTTCTTTTTCTTTTTTTGCTGTGTGTATTTAATTTAATGAGGACTTGACTTTAAAAAAACACAGTACATGAAATAATTCATACCTTGCACTAAGTTTATTATCAAATCACTATTTAACCCTGGTTTTGTGTCTCAGTCTCTGTAGATGTCTAATCATTTCCCCTAATCTCTTCGAGGTAAAGTGAGTGGAGTTGCTTTGCGCACTCTTAAACCGTGTCACCCAAAGCTAGTGTAGGCAGCTCTCCTGCTGACTGTCCCCTTCCAGGCTTTCAGCTTTTCTCTGGTGAGAGGGACCTGAGCACTTCCAAACCCTGAAGAGAAATAATCAGGTACCTTCTGAGCCATCCTGTCATCATTCTATATCATTTCTGTAGCTCGCACCTAAATTTGAAAGCTGTATGAAAGCATGCTTCCCTTTCAGTCCATCACAATTAAGTAATATGTCCCTGCATGGGTCATATCTGCTGTCACTTTTCTTTCCCATCTGGAGCAGCTATTTCAGCCTTTTCTCCCATTCCTCAGATAACCTAAGTGGGTGTAGAGGGAAATAAAATGTGCCCTCATATCAATACCAGCCATCTCACACATATTAAGAGAAAAACTATTTCTGAAATATACATGTATTTAAAAGAAAGAATTATTGAATATTAATATGGGAATGGTATCTAAATGAATAGGAATTATCTAAATGAATTCATGGAGTTAATATTCTGCTAAGAACAGTAAAACTCATTTGTTTCAGTGTTTAATTAAATACATTTTAAAATATCTGCTGTAAATAGGATTTGTTTGTGTACTAAGGGACATATAATCCTTGTTATCAAGAAGCCTACAGTATAGTTTAAAAAATAAGATGTATTCAGTTATTTACTATATGCCCATTACTGTTCTAAGTGCTGGGGATATCAGTGTTCAAATTCCCTGCCCTCATGGAGCTCTCAGCCCAGTGAGAGAGATGAACAGTAAGCAAATGGGTATTTAGTACCATGGCAGATGCTTTGAAGACAAGCAGAACAGGATTAGGGAATGAAGAGGGAGAGGGCGGGAAGCTATTTTAGATGGTGTGGTCAGGAAGTGACTGACATTCGAGCAGAGGTCTGAAGGAAGTGAGGGAGGGAGCCTTGGGCTCTGTGGGTGAAGCCTCAAGGGCTGAGGGAAGGGCAAGTACTAAGTCCCTGATGAAGGATCATGTTTAACATGCCTGTGGGGCAGTAGAGGGGCAGAGTGACAGGAACCGGAGACCAGAAGGGAAGGCGGAGGCTGAAAGTGGTATGATGAGACTGGTCAGATTCCACGTGAAGAACAGCCCTGTGGTAGAAGGAATGAGGCTAGATATGTAGTCTGGGCCAAATCGTGGATACAGAGCATCGTCTTAATGGGAACTTGTTCCTCTAATTCTAAATCCAAGCTCATTAGGACGATAGTTTAAACACATGAGTCAACAAATAATGTGGAACATAAAATTATCTTGGAAAATTAAAGCATTCACGTTTTGTTTGTTTGTTTTTTTAGCTCTCAAAAAGGAAGAAAGAAATAGCTTTCTAAATTATTGTGTAGATTTAAAGATCAATTTGGGCAAAAAAAGATTATTTTATCTCTTGTTGAATGATTGTATTGTGTTTTTATTAAAGCAAATCTCTAAGCTGGAATAAAGTTTCAAAGCAGTAAGTGTGCAAAAATAGATCATGTACCCAACCAAGTCATTTAGAAATCTTTTATATAGCTTTAGTCAGTGGATTGTCTATCTCTTTCTTATCACACCCTTTGATATTTTATTTCATCAGTACTCAAAGAAGTAATTTCCATATTTTCTCTCAACATTAATGTAACTCCCCCCGCCTCCTCTTTTTAAACACCAAATTCTTCTTTTGGGAATGGTAGCTGATGCTTTATAGTACAACCTGAGTTTTGCCTCTAGTACAAATTCTCCTTTTTAAAATTTGGTGACTTTGGTTAAAATAAATACTTAGCAGTAGGGGTTTTAAATTCTGTTTTTTTTTAGTATTTAAAAAATAGATTATACTTGATTAATTTAAAACCTATATCCTTAAAGATTCTTTCCATTTGGAGTTTTAAGTGGAAACACTGCCACCTTGTGTTTTGTACAGCAAAATTTAAACTTGGGTAAACTGAAAATCACTAATTGGGTGTATTGCCTATTGAGGAAAAGGTACTTTTCTGTATTCTCATGCTTGCTAACCTGTGTTTTCTTATGTTTTACCAAAGCGAAATTTGACGCAGATGCTAGATGAAGTAAATATGAATTCAGATCAGAGGGAGCATCAAGACATTCAGGTAAAAAGAAAAAAAATTGGTATCTTCCTTTGCAAAGAATTCCAGCGTTGTTTGTAGTGGGGTTGGGGAAAAGAAAGGAAGCAAAGATGCGGGGGAAATGAGTAGGGGATGGAGGAGCAGCTTGTTATGTTTTGTGATTCTACTTTCTTGCCCAGTTCCTTCTAAAAGAATTAACTTTTGATATGAATGTTTGGGTCAGTATTATCTTACAGGAAGTATTGTTTTAATATATATTAGGACGTAAATAATTTAATAACGTTCTGTAAGTTTTTGTTGATTTAAATATATCTGTTTTGGGCCATAAATCATAAATTTGTATTCCTTTTAGAAAATTAATTATAATGATAAAAATGATGGTTATCAATGTAAAGAAACAAAATCTGAACTTTTTCTAAAGTATTTTTTATTTTGATTAAGAAAAATAATTTCGTTAACCACAGAGCACTTTTTACCTTTTATGTTCGTCAAAGTGTTCAAAAAATAATTATTATTTGGATTGCGTTGGAAGAAGAGCCATAATTAAATGGTTTATTTTATGACTGAAATACCATTAAAATATAAATTGAATAGGCTCTTCCATATGATAAAACAAAAGCATTTTATTTGGGTTTTCATAGTTTACTATGTAGTGTTAAGAAAGTGAACTGTAGCCTTCAATTGGAGGCTTAAATGTTTTATCAGAGCACTGAAGTATTGATATTCTTATGCTTTGTTAAACTCATAAATTTGAGAGGTGTTTGGCAAAAGTTAAAATGACATATTCTTCTACTATTTTCTATTTCCAGATGATGCTTTTATTTCTTATTTATTAGAATCATGATGGTTTGCTGTCTTTGTATATAGTTGTATTTATTAGTTATCATAGGACTATAATTTTCTGCGTTATTGCTCATGTATAGATTTTAAATTATTTGAATGTCATTGAAATTATTGTATCTTTATACTTAAAGCTGTTTTATATATGTATATATCTGTTTATGATAGTGAACTGCTTTTAGAAATTTCTTCCGTAATAATTGCTCCTTTAAAGTTGGTCTTGCGCCTGTTATCTTTGCTATTTAAGGATCTGGAGATTGAAAATGAAGATCTGAAAGAGAGGTTGAGAAAAATTCAGCAGGAACAGAGAATATTATTGGATAAAGTCAATGGTTTACAACTGCAGCTGAATGAGGTAAATAAACTGCGTCATACCAGAAAAATCCAGAACTGTTTTACTATGAGTCATTATCATCGGTAACAAATTGTTAATGGTGGCCCGTCACAGCAAGTCATGGTGCCAGGTGCTAAAGGAGGTAAAATCAGGTCACTGCCCTGTGCAAAGTCATATCTTATTAGGACCTTTACATGAAACAAGGTCGGATCTAAGAACAGAGAACACTGTTGGTCTGTGGTGATGACAAAGGACTGAACTGTGATTGGAGTTGTGGGATTAGAGAGGAAGAAGTAGACAGAAGACGTGAAGAGCAGGTAAGAGTTGTAAGTAACTGATGGGGTCTCAGAAGAATCGCAAGTGCTTCTGAACCTGGTTAGTGAGAAGCATGAATGAAAACGCAGAGCACGGAAGTAGTAGCACGTAGGCATTTTCTTCTCACAGCCTCATTCCCAATCTTAATGACATGCGCCAGTCTTTTTAAAAGATATTTGCCAAGCTCATGCTTTTTAAAATAAACTTTCAAGAGTGAAAATACATTTCTTCTTCTTTTTAAATTTAGGAAGTAATGGTTGCTGATGATCTGGAAAGTGAGGTAGGATGATAAGTTTTACTTTAAAGCTGTAAATTGTTGTGTAAATTGAAGATAACATTGCAGTAGAGGTTTAAGTCCTGAACTGATGTGGAGACAGAATTCTCTTTTTGGTTATTGCTCAAAGGAAAAAACAAAACCTATGTGTGACTGTAAAATTATGTTTTGAGTATAGTGGCGTGGGTTATTGTAGGCATTTTCTTGTTACTGAAATGAGCCTCTGAATGGCTCATTTTCTATGAAACTTTTCATGAAAAGATATAAAATTCTAAGCATTATAGAGAAAATGTCTGAAAATAATAAGATTTAAAACAAACCACAGAAATTTGAATTTTTCATAATATTGTTTGTGTATATTGTATATTATTAGTATAGTTCTACAAATTTTGAACTCTACTAATAGTTAAAAATTGACCAGGTTAGGGCTTCCCTGGTGGCGCAGTGGTTAAGAATCCGCCTGCCAATGCAGGGGACATGGGTTCAATCCCTGGCCTGGGAAGATCCTACGTGCCACGGAGCAACTAAGCCCGTGCGCCACAACTACAGAGCCTGGGCTCTAGAGCCCGCGAGCCACAACTACTGAAGCCTGTGCACCTAGAGCCCGTGCTCCGCAACAAGAGAAGCCACTACAATGAGAAGCCTGCACACTGCAAGAAGAGTAGCCCCTGCTCGCCGCAACTAGAGAAAGCGCACGCACAGCAACAAAGACCCAACCCAGCCAAAAAAAAAAAAAAAAAAAAAAAGTTCCATTTAAAAAAATAAATTTTGACCAGGTTAGAGAATTCATTAACTATAGTCCTCAAAGTAATTCTAATTCACATTTTCTAAAACACATTTTTAACACAATTTCAAGCACAGGGTGATTTTGCTCTGTATTTATTCCTTTCCATTTCAGAAAGAAAAGCTGAAGTCCCTTTTGGCAGCTAAAGAAAAGCAACATGAAGAAAGCCTAAGAACTATTGAGGCTCTGAAAAGTAGATTCAAGTATTTTGAGGTATAGAAAGCTTAAATAAATTATTTCATGTAACTCATAATGGGCAGTGGTAAAGGGCTTGAAGTCAGGCTTGAATTTGAATTATCACTCTCTTCTTTATAGTGTGACCTTGGGCAATTTATTTAAAGTCTCTGAGCTTTGTGCTGCTTTGGCAGAATTGGGGTGATTGTCCTTTTTTCCACAGAGTTGTTTTAAAGGTTAAATGAGATCATTGAAATTGACTAAACTGACATTTAGTTCAGTTCCAGTTTCTCTCCCCCAGCCTTCCTCTTTGTCATCTTTACTTTTTCAGGACGTTATACTTTTACCTGTAAAATTACAATGATTATGATGGTGTTAATAAAAAGCATCATTTAAATGAAAAGTGGTAATTCCAGGATTATCTCAAAGGACCTTGTGCATATATGGATTTGTTTGGTGAGAGTAGTGTGTTAATAAGGCTCAGATCATATACTTATCTTTTGTTGGCTCAATTAGCTCTTAGTTTTTCCAAGACTATGTTTTTTAAAAACTTCTAATCAGAATACAATATACGTTAAAAAGAACATGTTAAAGTGAATAAGTTGAAGAATTTTCACAAATCTAACATCCCAGATCAGGAAACAGCACATAACTAGTACCCAGAAGCCTCCTCACGCTTGCTCCCTGCACCAAGGGTGACTACTCTCCAGACTTTTAACTGCATAGATTTGTTCTGCAAGGCCAAAATATATATTTTATAAAAGTTGTTCATCATTGGGGGTCACTGAAGAGAGTGGCTGATTCAATGTGAGTCTTTTATCTTTATTGTGGAATATAACTCCAAAGTACATAACAAAAGTAAATTTTTTGTGTGTAAATTTAAAAATATGGGGGTAGCTGTGAAAAAGAATGAAAAGACATGGATGAATCTCAAGGCATAATGCTGCATGAAAGAAATCAGACACAAAGAGCACATACTGCCTGACTCCCTTTTTGTGAAGCGCAGAACTAGACAAAGCTAATCTATGCTAATACAGGTCAGAATAGAGGCCACCCTTTGGTGTCCGGTTACTGACCAGGACGGGGCATGAAGAAACTTCTGGGCGTGATAGACAGGTTCTATATCTTGATCTGAGTTGTAATTACACAAAGTACACATATGCAAAAATTCATTGCACTGTATACTTGTGTACTTTATTGCAGGTGAGTTATGCCTTGATACATTAAAAAAAATAAAACCAAGAACCTGTGTTTATATTTATAGACTGAATTCTGAAATTATTTAGAAACAGTTTTATAAGCTAAAGAACAGTCTAGTATAGGGCCTTCTATCTCTTTTCACATTTGAAGACTTTTTAAGGTTAGTAGTGAAACTAGTGATAGCTAACAAGTTCATGACCCCAACCATGCGCCAGAAATTGCTTTTTGCACTTTACATGCATTTAATAAACACATCAACTTGGTATGGTATGTTTTCTTTTTATCTCCACTTCATAAGTGAAGAGACTGAGGCAAAGAGCAGTTTACCCATGAAGGGTTTTATAAATAATAGTAAGTGTCAGAGCCAGAACCTGAATTCAGGCAGTTTGTGCTCCTAACTACAATACTAGTTTGACATTCAGCTGGAGAAAATACAGAAGTGTATGTGGGCCTTTGAAGTATTCATCAAAGTTTGACACCTATAATTAGGTACTATTTTTGTGTTATTTTTCTCCTAAGAGTAGACTCTCATGTCTTAAGAATAGATGGTTTTCTGTAGCTTCAGACAAGTCTGTAACTTTGAATGAGGTTATTATAAACTATAGGAAAATACTTAACTGTTTCTTATAAAACAACATATATTTATTTCAGAAAAATTAAAAAATATGGTTAAACTAAAAGTAGAAAATAAACACACCTATAAGCCCAGCACTCTTAGCACCTGACATCCTTTCAGACCTTTCTTTGTACATAACTTGTGTTATATACATGAATTCAACAGGTAGTCTTATTATTCATCCTGTTTTGTAAGTTTTTGCACTCAATATAATGGGGGCATTTTCCCCAGTCAGATGAATTTTTATACTAGAAGTGATTTATAACCTTCAAAAAGAAAATTACAAGGTCCACTTTATATGTGACCCAGTATTTATGAAAGCAGTCCTTAAAAACTAAGGAATCATAATTTATAAATATTGAATATCCACTACTATATCATCTCACATACTTAAAAGTCTTCACAAACTGCCAACAGAATTGCTGTGTTATGTGTAATACTTAATATGTAGGCATTTTCCTTATTCTTATAGAGCAGGTTTGGGAAAACATGGATATTTTAGAACAAGGCTAATTTTATGTTGTAACTCATGCATTTGTTTTCATTTGAGCCATCAAGTCAAGGTAATAAATCCAAACTAAGTCTTTTGAACTCCTTATGTGCCTTGGCCTCCCCTTACCCATTCATGTATAAGCCCATTTACTGCCTATTACAGGCTCTAGCATTAAATATTACTTAGAACAAAGAGCTTACCTAAGTTTACAGATATTTTTCCATACCCTTGGGGCAATAAGTATTAATGGGACATGAATTTAGTTATGGAACTGTGGGCCGTTTTTATCATGGTCACCTATCAGAGCCTGACACATAGCTATTAGTACTAATATAGACAGATACACAAACATGAAGTACATCTGCATATCTTTACTCTCAAAAATATAGTATTTTAATTTATGTTAGGTTCTTTGTGTCTGGCTTACTTGGGATAAGGAGCAATCCAAATATATTTTGACTCAGAGTATCTAAAATTTCTCTATTATTCTCCTTTTCCTAACTGATGTATTGATGGATTTATTACGAACTATATGTAGCTCTTTGCCTCAGTTTTATTTCCTGCTCTCTGTCTCCTTTTACCTTCAAAGGTAATTGGTGTTCCATAAATTCTGAAAGAGGGGGTTAGGCTAATGTTTCACAGGCGATGAGGTAGGGTTCCTGCTCCCCAACGGTGGTAAAGTAAATTGATTTATTGAGGCGAATGTGGCATTTCCTTCCTTTTGAAGTAAAGAAACAGCAGAGGGTATGCATTCAAGGTTGTTTCATTTCATTTGGAGCTTTTTTTTTTTCTTTTGAGCAGTCAAGTTTTTCCTTGAAATACTTGGCTGCTTTTATTAAAATGCTGAGTGAAGTAGTTTATTCCCAACTGATCTTTCTAACTGTGTTCTGCCTTTCTGTGAGTTCGAGTAGAATAATACCCAGGAGAAAAAAGGAATGTTGAAAATGTAGTTTTAATCACTGGATTATTTAGAGCTAAAATAGATACAGAATTTAACAAAATGAAGCAGTATTCACCTAAAATGTTTTAATGTATCCTTGTGATTTCAGAGCAGTCATTTAGGATCGGGAAGTCATTTCAGTAACAGTAAGTATAAAAGTATAGATTATCATTACAGTTCACACAGTTCAAGCAAAAAAAAGAATGTTTATGCCTCTTTATTTTCTCTAACTGTATATGATATTCCTGCTGCAAAACTTCATCCAACTACTTGTGTGTTATACCTCAACATGGAACTAGGAAGAGATTAAAATGACTCCTGTAGTCTCTAACATAAAATCTGGTAATCACTGAGGCTCTGATTTTCCTTAGGACCTAGATTTTTAAATTGTATATTGTACGCATTACCAAATTTGCCTTGTCACATGTTAGACATTTATCTTGTGATATTTGGTGCCTGCTTTTTATGGAAAGAGACCTAAACATAGTTTTCTGATTTGGAGGAATCTTTGGATATAGTCCCAATGCAGGTAAGCATTTTAAAATTAGATGTTCCATAAATATTTATTATTTTAAGACTATACATAATTTTCACTTTAGTTTATTCTCAATTTTAAACAATTTCTCTAGAAAAATCTAATTTTTTGCTTCCTGTTGAATATTAAATTATCCGTTAGCTAAGTACAACCGTCATATTTATCCTATAAATTGCAAAGAACACCATTTTTATTTTGACTGTAATATACATATTTCATAATAATCATTTAACTTATTTAGTCTAACAATTTTACATAATTCAAAAAACTAACTTAGCGGGACTTCTCTGGTGGTCCAGTGGTTAAGAATCCGCCTTCCAATTCAGGGGACGTGGGTTCGATCCCTGGTTGGGGAACTAAGATCTTACATGCCATGGGGCAACTAAGCCCGCGCACCGCAACTACTGAGCCCACGCGCCTCAACTAGAGAGCTCGTGTGCTGCAAACTACAGAGCCCACGCGCTCTGGAGCCCGTGTTCCGCAACTACTGAGCCCATGCACTGCAATGAAGAGCCTACGTGCCGCAACTAAGAGCCGACACAGCCAAAAATAAATAAATAAACTATAAAAACCAACTTAGTATCTATTCAAAAGAATATATATACTTTCCTTATGTATATAGGAATAATAAGGAAAAATATGGATATTTTAGAACAAGGATAATTTTATGTTGTAACTCATGCTTCTCTTTTATTTGAACAATAAAGGAGATAATAACACCAAATTAATGCTTAGCCTTCTTTGATATGGATATTTAAGATATCATTTATTTGGACTTATTTAGGAAAAGAAGATATGCTTCTTAAACAAAGTCAAATGTACATGACAGACTCACAGGTAATATTTTATTTTAAAATATATTTATAAAAATAATTGTGCCGTTTTAAAAAGAGGAAAAGAGCATTGTATATTTATCATCTATATGTACATTGAATAAGGTTTTCATTATCAAAGAAAAGTTGGCCTTGTGGTCCTGAGTTTAATAAAAGCAGATATTGCTGTGTCTAGTGCCCTCTAGAGTATTTTTGGTGACAGTGATTTAAATAAGAGATTTGAATTACAATTTCATTGTCTTTGACAGTAGCCCTCTATTCTTTAACAGCAGTTGGTCACCTCTTCATATTTGCCCATTAAAGGGGGAGACAGGTATGAATAATTCAAAAGGCATTTGTTTTGACTTTTAAATGTATTGTTCCTTGCATTCAAATAGATATTCTATATTTTGGAAATTCACCACAAAATAAAGCTTCCAAGAAGGAGTGTTATCTGATTTTCTTACTTGTTTAACTGCTCCTCACTTTTAGTTTCCAGTAAATACAAGGTTTGCATTTTTAGTACCTTCTAAGAACTGCAGAACTGATAAATATTTGGGCTTTTAAAGGTTTTTTTACATACTTTCTTCTGTAGAAGAGTGAATTAGCCTATATGATGTCTAAGATCACTCTAAGCTGGAAACTTCTAAGATTCTAAGTTGAGAGACTGGTTGTCAATCAACTGAATAATATTTAAGAACATAAGATAAATATTTGATTGTAATAAAATAAGTATGGAAATTGTGAAGCTGTGTAAGTAGTTTGTTGGTAGATGATAGTAGTCTTAGTCTAAAGATAATTGGTAAGTTGAAAGATAATTAGAAGCAGTCTGAGGCTGAGAAATTATTCCATGTTGTTAATTTTCTTCTTCATCCATGGGAAGGCAGTGTGGATTG
Source organism: Physeter macrocephalus (assembly GCF_002837175.3). NCBI lineage: Eukaryota > Metazoa > Chordata > Mammalia > Artiodactyla > Physeteridae > Physeter > Physeter macrocephalus. Next base: position 62,555,300 of record NC_041224.1, on the reverse strand, counting down.
AAATGAACAACAGTAAAACCTGCCTATTAAAATAGTGGGTTGTACGCATAGCACATGGCTTTTTTACTCATAGCACATGACTTTAAAAGAGCCCTTATTGTAATAGGGTGGATGGGGAAAAAAAGAAATAGTTAATCTTTCATGGTTATATGTTCTGATACTTATGAAATATTTCAATGAGAACTTAAATTGTACTTCTTTTTGTTAGCATTTAATAGAGGAAACAAGATGTCAATCCAATTTTGTAGTAAGATCGTATGCTAAGTTCTAATTTATCTTTCTTTTTGAGAGACGAAAACGTGTTTCTATTTTGTGAGTTGCTTAACATCATTCCCTTGAGAATTCTTATATTAGCTAGGTTTATTTTGGTAGTATTTTTATAATTTAAACAACATTACACTGGAGTTAACATTGAGGGAACTTAGAAGTCAATATATGTTATTAGAAAATAATATTTTATGGACTTATTTGCAGATTTAAAATTGTGAAAGCCTTGTTTTTACTCAAGGGTTCTGATGACTTTCTTCAGAATTTGAAGTTCTAAGCACATTATGTGCCATAAAACAGAAATAGTAAATGTATGTTGATAAAGTTGATATTCATGTGTGGGTAGGTATTACCAATGGTAAGTTTGGTAAATAAGTAAGTGTCTTCTTTAGGCTTTTGGAATTGATATTTTATTTTATAATTATTATTTTTGCAGTGTACTTCCACAGGTATGCCAGCCCATATGCAAAGCAGATCTATGTTAAGACCACTGGAGCTAGCCTTACCTAATCAAACCTCATATTCAGAAAATGAAATTTTAAAGAAAGAATTAGAAGCAATGAGAACTTTCTGTGATTCTGCAAAACAAGACAGACTCAAGCTCCAAAATGAACTGGCTCACAAGGTGGCAGAGTGCAAAGCCTTAGCATTGGAATGTGAAAGGGTCAAAGAGGATTCAGATGAGCAGATAAAGCAACTAGAAGATGCCTTGAAAGATGTTCAGAAGAGAATGTATGAGTCAGAAGGTAAAGTGAAACAAATGCAGACACATTTTCTTGCCCTGAAAGAGCACCTAACAAGCGATGCAGCTACTGGGAACCACAGACTGACAGAGGAACTGAAGGATCAGTTGAAAGACATGAAAGTGAAATATGAAGGTGCGTCTGCAGAAGTGGGGAAATTAAGAAACCAAATCAAACAAAATGAGATGTTAGTCGAAGAGTTTAAGAGGGATGAAGGCAAGCTAATGGAAGAGAATAAGCGACTGCAGAAGGAATTGAGCATGTGTGAACTGGAGCGAGAGAAGAGAGGGAGAAGGGTCACCGAGATGGAAGGCCAGTTAAAGGACTTGTCATCCAAGCTGGCCCTTTCCATTCCGGCAGAGAAATTTGAAAACATGAAGAGCTTGTTGTCAAATGAAGTAAACGAGAAGGCAAAAAAATTAATAGAGATGGAAAGAGAATATGAAAGATCACTTAGCGAAATTAGACCTTTAAAGAGAGAACTTGAGAATTTGAAGGCCAAACTGGCTCAGCACGTCAAACCAGAAGAACATGAGCAGCTCAAGAGCAGATTAGAGCAAAAGTCAGGAGAACTCGGGAGGAGAATCAGTGAGTTAACATCGAAAAATCAGACATTACAAAAGGAAATCGAAAAGGTCTATCTGGATAATAAGCTCCTCAACCAACAAGTACATAACTTAACAACTGAAATGAAAAATCATTACGTCCCTTTAAAAGTAAGTGAAGAAATGAAAAAGTCACGTGATGTAATTGTTGATGATTTGAATAAAAAGCTTTCAGATGTGACACACAAATATACAGAAAAGAAGTTGGAAATGGAGAAATTGCTGATGGAAAATGCCAGTTTAAGTAAGAATGTTAGCCGCCTGGAAACTGTGTTCATACCTCCAGAGAAACACGAAAAAGAGATAATGGCTCTGAAATCCAATATCGTTGAACTTAAGAAGCAGCTATCTGAACTTAATAAAAAATGTGGTGACGACCAAGAGAAAATATATTCACTCACGTCTGAAAACACTGACTTGAAAAAGATCATGAGTAATCAGTATGTGCCAGTGAAAACCCACGAAGAGATTAAAACTGCTTTGAGTAGCACATTGGATAAAACCAGCAGAGAATTAGTAGACATGAAGAAGAAGTGTGAAGATATAAATCAAGAATTTGTGAAAATAAAAGATGAGAATGAAATATTAAAAAGAAACCTGGAGAACACTCAGAACCAAATAAAAGCTGAGTACCTAAGCCTAAGAGAGCACGAGGAAAAGATGAGTGCTGTAAAGAAGAGCATGAAGAAGGTCCAGGACAACAGTGCCGAAATATTGGCTAACTACAAAAAAGGCCAGGAGGAGATTGTAACACTGCATGCCGAGATCGAGGCCCAGAAAAGGGAACTTGACACAATACAAGAATGCATCAAGCTAAAATATGCTCCAATTATCAGCTTTGAAGAGTGTGAGAGAAAATTTAAAGCTACCGAGAAAGAACTAAAAGAACAGTTATCCGAGCAGACACAAAAGTATCACATCAACGAAGAAGAGGCCAAGAAGTGCAAGCAAGAAAATGACAAGTTAAAGAAGGAGATCCTCACTCTTCAGAAGGATCTAAAGGATAAAAATGTTCTTGTTGAGAATTCTCATGAAATGGAAAGAGCATTAAGCAGAAAAACAGAAGAGCTGAACAGACAGTTAAAAGACCTGTTGCAGAAATACACAGAGGTAAAGAATGAGAAAGAGAAGCTGGTGGGCGAAAATGCCAAGCAGACTTCTGAGATCCTTGCAGCACAAACTCTTTTGCAGAAACAGCATGTTCCACTGGAACAGGTTGAGGCCCTGAGAAAGTCTCTTAATGGCACAATTGAGACGCTTAAGGAAGAACTGAAGAGCAAGCAAAGGTGTTATGAGAAAGAGCAGCAGACAGTGACCCAACTGCGGCAGATGCTGGAGAATCAAAAGAACTCCTCTGTGCCCCTGGCAGAGCATTTGCAGATTAAGGAAGCATTTGAGAAAGAAGCTGGAATCATAAAAGCTAGCTTGAGAGAAAAGGAAGAAGAAAGCCAAAACAAAACCAAAGAGGTCTCCAAACTCCAGTCTGAGATTCAGAATACTAAACAAGCATTAAAAAAATTAGAGACTAGGGAGGTGGTTGATTTGTCTAAATATAAAGCAACGAAAAGTGATTTGGAGACACAGATTTCCAACTTAAATGAAAAATTGGCCAATCTGAATAGGAAGTATGAGGAAGTGTGTGAGGAGGTTTTGCATGCCAAAAAGAAGGAACTGTCTGCAAAAGATGAGAAGGAATTGCTCCATGTCAGCATTGAGCAAGAAATCAAGGATCAGCAGGAACGATGCGATAAGTCCTTAACCACAATCACAGAGTTACAGAGAAGAATACAGGAATCCGCCAAACAAATCGAAGCTAAAGATAATAAGGTAATAATAATACTTTAGGTAAGCATGGCTTGGTATTGGAAACCCCAGAGCAGAACTGCCAGAGTAGAATAGGACTCTTTACCGTAGCACTCCACAAGACAAGTTTACAAAAGCATTAACAAAGTGACCATTAAATGCCACCTTTTTAGTTTGACTACGAGTATGCAAAAACAAAAAGATTGGAGTTGAGAAAAAGGTAAAGTCACACAAACAAAAATCAAAAGCAGTTTTCCTTTTGTTTCCTCAGCTCAATTGGTACAGCCAAGAATTGAGGTAAGATGGGGAAACTCAAGATTCACTTGCCTCAAAAATGAATGGTCAAAACCCAGTGGGTTTTAAGGTACCTAAAGAATGGTGAGGGAGAGGAGGAAAAAGTACTGTGTTTCTGGGCTATGAGAAACTAAGGATGCTGCAGAGCTCCCCAGACTTGATCTTGGCATTGACCCATACCAGTAAATTGAGCCCTCCAACTCATGTACATTCTTTCCCCGTATCTTCCTACAGACAGAATATCTTGCCCCTCCTTTCTACCTACTTAAATCCTCTACATTCCTTAATGCCCACTTCATCACTTAACCCTCCTTCCTAAAGCCTTCATTGGCCAGTCTAGCCTACAGTAAACTGTTCCTCTTCCAAAATGCATGTTGTATTTTGGTTTTGCCGTCCATTTACAACATATATATTACCGTGTCAGAATGATGGGGTTGGGACTTCCCTGGTGGTCCAGTGGTTAAGACTCCATGCTCCCAATGCAGGGGGCCGGGTTCGATCCCTGGTCAGGGAACTAGATCCCACATGCCACAACTAAAGATCCCACCCGTGTGCCGCAACTAAGACCCGGCACTGCCAGATAAATAAATATTAAAAAAAAAAAAAAGAATGATGTGGTTAGTCTTTCCAACTAGTTTTTAAGAGCAGGTTCATAACTTATGTTTCCATCTTATCATTCATTCTCATGGTACAATTTACATAATAGGTGCTCAATAATATTTTCGAAACTGGTAGTTGAATAAAGTATGTACTATGAAGATGAGAAATCAGGGAGATTGAGTTCAGTTTTACCCATTCAACAAATAATTATTAAATGCCTTCTACCTGCAAGGTACTATGCTTAATGCTGGGGATATAGTGACAAGTGAAAGCAGACACAGCCTCAGCCCTCCTCAGTGGACAGGTAAAAGTACTGACTTTCTGACATGTCTGCTCATATGACCCAGAATTTTAGTGCTCTCAGCTTGTTTGGAAGTCAGTTATGAATATAATGTATAATTATAATAGCAAGTTATTAATATCTACTTACAATTGTCGCTATTTATTAAGCATATACTACATACCAAACATGTATTTATGATTTCATTTAATTTTCTTAACTATGAAAGGTTTTCCCCTTACTGAGAGGAAATTATATATTGCACATACTGTTGATAACAATCTTGACAGCGTTCATTCCTCAACTTTCTGGTATATAGAGATAAATTTTGTGTCTCAAGGAATGAGTTCTGTGTAAAGATGTTCATTGTAAGTGAATAAGTGACTAATACATGTTTCTCCCACAACTCTTTTGTTTTTTTGTAAGATAACTGAACTGCTCAGCGATGTGGAAAGACTAAAACAAGCACTCAGTGGCCTTTCCCAGCTCACCTGCACGAGCGGGAGTCCCAGTAAGAGGCAGAGTCAGCTGATTGGCATTCTGCAGCACCAGGTCAAGTCCCTGCAGCAGCAGCTGGCAGTGAGTAACCGGGGCCTGCGGGGCTTCGTGCTGATCTGCACAGGGTCTCGTTTGTTTGTTTGTAAAATCTCATTCAGAAACCAGATTGATCTTTGGCTATGTTCAGATCCAAGAATGTAATCATTTTTGCTAAAAGTTACTTATACTAATGATATAATATCATTTTTGTTGTGCTTACTGTATACCAGGCACTACACTAAACATTTTACATACTTGATCTTTAAACTTGATCTTCTTCACAGTCCTACAAGGTTTTATCCCCCCTATTTAATTCTTAAGGAAACAAAAATGAAAATATGCCTGGGGTCATACAGCTAGGATTTAATCCTGGGACTTGCTGACTCCAAATCTGATAGCTTTCCAACTGTAGCGCACGCTGTAAAATATTGGTCCACTAAACTGAAGGAAGTTTTTTTAATAGTTTTTTATCCTTATGAATGAAGGTAGACATTCCTATGGTTTTATATGTTGTATCCTTACACATTAAAATAAAACATCTGTGTATATATATTCATATAGATACCTATATGGATATGTATCTCCTTTATATATTAAAAGAAGGCAACTGAATTAAGAAGCTGAAGTTGGGATCTCAGTTCTAAGCCCTGCCACTTAAAAGAGAGTGACATGGAACATTCCCCTTAACCCTTGGCTTCCTCATCCGTAAAAATAGGATAATATGAACTGATTGTTAGTTTGTTTGCTGTTTTAGTTGGATGAGCTATGGGGCTAAGTAAAACATAGCCCAATCAAATGTAAATTGTTGGGTAATATTTTCCTATTCTATAGGAATTTGTCATGAGTTGTTTTTGAATAGAAGAAAGTTATTTTTTAAAGTGTTCATTTTATGACACTGTTGGCCTACAGATTAATGATGACATATTACTGATTTGGATATTATCAAAAGGATATGGTAGTCTCTTCAGTATTCAGAAATATGTTTATTATGTTCATGGCACTATGCTAAGTACTGTCAGGGATAAAGAGAGTGTACAGTTCCTGTCCCCAAGGAGTTCTGGGTAGTTAGGCAAAATATAGATCCATGAAAAGTAAAATAATGAGACAAAAAATATCAAATATAGAACTAAGAATATGGTCCCAGATTCTAAGTGATATGAATTCCCAGGAAGGAAAGATTACTGATGTGGTGGGAGCTGGTTTCAAAGAGGAAGGGAGTACCTGGCCGGAACTTGTAGATAGACGGTGTTCGGGTAGGTGGAAGGGAAATAGAGACTCTCCCTGGCAAAGGAAACGGTGTGAAGGAAGGCATGGAGGTGGAATCAAGTGGCATGCATGCCCCAGGGGTAGTAAAAGGCTGCTCAGCCTGGCTAGGCATGGGGGATGGGGGCTGTATTTGAGGTCAAGTTGTGGAGACTGTTGAGAATCAAGCTGATGAGTTTGATTTCTCTTTATATCTAATGAGGTGTCACCCAAGGTTTTTGAGTCAAAAGTGATGTGAGGAAAGAGCTACCTCAGTCTTGGAAGCATGAAAAGGAATAAAGTCTAGAGACAGGGGATGAGATAGGAAGTTTTTGCAGTAATCCAAAGCACAAGTTGATAAGTGTCTGGGTAATTTCATGGCATTAGATATGAACTCAGGCAATAATTTCATGTTACCTAGGGTAAGTGCATTGCTTTCACTGTGAATGTTCCCATACATTCTTTAGAAAAGTTTATACTATTGTTATGCAATGGAATTTTGCATCTGGTGGGTCCAAGGTGGTTTGTTATAAGAGTAGCAGGAGCACTTTAATAATACTACCGTGTAGAAGCATCAAGCCTGAGGACAGCATTGTCACAAGCCTCCATGTGTTTGAAAACGTGAATGCTGATATTCTGATCTGTCCATCTTTCCACACTTGTAGGATGCTGACAGACAGCACCAAGAAGTAATTGCAATTTATCGGACACACCTTCTTAGTGCTGCACAGGTAAAGAAGAACTACTCCTTTGGCTAGGATATTGTTTCAGAGAAACTAATTTTTTATTTTCCAGTAAATGTATATGAAAGTCATTGAAGTTTAAAGTAGTTGAACCCCCATATGCTTATTTAAAAATTTTTTTTTTTTTTTTTTTTTTTTTTTTTGTGGTACGCGGGCCTCTCACTGTTGTGGCCTCTCCCATTGCGGAGCCCAGGCTCCGGACGTGCAGGCTCAGCGGCCATGGCTCACGGGCCTAGCCGCTCCACGGCATGTGGGATCTTCCCGGACCGGGTCACGGACCTGTGTCCCCCGCATCGGCAGGCGGACCCGCAACCACTGCACCACTAGGGAAGCCCCAAAATTGTTTCTTTTAATCGTGCCTTGCATTATCTCCCAGAGACATTTACAAGGCTGTATGGCAACACAGCATCTTAAATTTAGTGTTGTCTCCATCTGCTTGTCATTCATTGTATAGACAGTTTGGCAGCATGTGATGGCAGCACACGTTAATGGTATTGCTGGCTGGAGATAATGCCTTGACATCCACACATGTCTGTTAGCTAAAAGAGGAGAGTGGGAAGGACTTCATTGTTTCTTGGTAGCTCAGGAGAGTTTCTTTGAAAGGTAGAGAATACCAAAAAAGTGCAAAAATGACAGTAAAATGTGCACAGAATTTTAATAATTTAAGAAAAAAGTGGTTCTGCTAGAATATCAATAATATTTATTTGTTGAGCCTTAATCTCAGTGAAGCAGAAGACTACGAATTGCCTTCTTTGGGGGGTGTAATGAGAAAGCTATTAGAAAAAAATCACACTAAGAAACATGTTTAACATATGAAGGATTTTATACTTAATGCTCTGTAGAAACCCTGTGATCAGCATCTCCAAAATTCTCAGATTCTGGGGGGAAGACAATCGAGACAATGTTAGAATGGCAGGTGAGATGTAATAGAAATTGTTTAGGATTTGAAGTGTCCACACTGAAAAAGAAAAGGTGTTGAGAGAAAGCTTCAGAGAAGATCATTGAAAAAAAAAAAAAGAAAAAACCAGGTTAAATAATAAAAAGGAAAAGATTTTGCGATATCAAATTCTTGAAATAAAAAAGCCTGCCTTTTCTATAGGAGATGAGGGGGACACCAATGTAAAAGAATGAATGATATGATAAAGCATCTTTGGCTACTTTCTTTTTAGTAGGTAGACGATAAGCTGGGGTTTGAAAGTATATTATTCTTGCAATTATTCGAGACTATTGACGGGCAGCAGAATGGGGAGTTCTTTGGAGGGAAAACAGTAGAAAAGGGTAGAAGATCTGTGTTAGTGAGGGTGAGGAACTCACTTGGCTGTGATACTGGCCAAGGGGGGAACAGCATACTCTTGCTGAAAGACCACAAACTGACAAGCCTTTCAACTTTTTTTCATGTATGCTTCTGAAATTCAAAATTATTTTCCACTGACTTCTAATGAAACATAACAAAAGCAATTGGCATCTGAAATAGTCTTGCCTTCTGGCATCATAAAGTTAACTAAGAAATTCAGTTTAGTCAACTATGGCTAATGTTTGGAATTTAAACATCCTGCTGTTATAGAAACAGATTTTGGAAGCAAAACTTTTTATATTAATAGGAAGTGTTATGCTGAAACCCATTCAAGTGCTCAAGCAAAGAAAAAGGGAAGGGGGGATGTTTTAAGCCCACCATACTGACTTGCATTTAATCAACCTCTTGCCATTTTTTTAACTTTAAAGTGTCTCTTTCTAAGTTTAAGCCGATAATATTCATGTAAAAAGGTCTCAACCTAACCAGTAAAGGGGGAAATGCAAATAAACAAGGAGGTACCATTTTTCAGTTCTGGGATGGGCAAATTTTAAACAAGACAATAGTCTGTAGCATTGGCCAGGGCATTGTGGGAAATGGGCATTTATACCCTGCTGGTGGGAGTGTAAATTGTTATTATCTCTATAGAGGGAGCTTTGTAGTACTTAGCAAAATTTAAAAATTGAGCCTGCTTTTTTGACCTAGCAATTTCTTCCCTAGGAATCTGCCCATAAAGATTGGAAACCCCATAAGTGCCCAGCATTGGGAGAATGAATAAAGAAATTATGATACATCCATACAGTGGAATATTATACAATAATTTAAAATAATTAAGGCAGGGAATTCCCTGGCAGTCCAGTGGTTAAGACTTGTGCTTTCACTGCTGTGGACCTGGGTTCGATCCCTGATTGGGGAACTAGGATCCCACAAGCCACGCAGTGTGGCCAATCAATCAATAAAATAATTAAGGCAATAACTAGGTGAAAAGGCAAGTTGCAAAATAATATATATGATCCTATTTATGTAAAAAAGATAAATATGGGGATTTTTTCATTACTTTTCTAATTAAAAAAAAAAATTCAGCAGAAGCAAAAAAAATTTCCTTGTAGTTTACTTTGCTCATCTGTAACTTACGCTACCCCTATCATCTGAGCCATTATGTAAAAAAAAGAAAGAGGTTTGTCCATCTCTTCTCTGATAATAGATGTTAAGAGCAACTGGTGTGCACTACTTTTAAACTGATGTTCTTTATTTCCATGATAGAGCTCTACTCTGTTTTCCAATAAAACCTTTAGAATATCACCACGATGGTGAGGATTTAGCATTTGGTGAATCACAACCAACGAGGTTCTATTATAAAGCCCTTGTCTTTAGAATTTGTGTGTAAATGAAGATGACATAAAATATTTCTCCCCTTTCTTCTTTCTCCCAAGGGTCACATGGATGAAGATGTGCAGGCGGCCTTACTCCAGATCATACAGATGCGGCAAGGGCTTGTGTGCTAGCATCAAGCACCCACCAGCCGATGGTGGCTTTCCCTGCTGGTGCTGACCATTGTGTGTGCAACTCCGTGGCCTTTCTGGGCCTCACTGTGCTAGTATAATTAAAATAAAGTATATTTTGATCCATCAGTAGGTTTTTAAATTAGACAAATATGTTACTGAGTTTTTCAATATCAGTTCAAATCTTATATTCTTTATATGTTAATTTTACAATTAGACAAACAACATAACACTTTGCCTTCGATGGGCTACTTATTTTTAATTGATTGAGTACTCAATAAACATGAGTCATCTGAGTGGGTCCATTTGAAGAGGGATTAGGCTGAAACAATTATTAAAGTTTTCTTCCAGAGAAATTAATTGGGTTGGTAGCCACTTTTAAGTGGATCAAGAGATCTTTCAGATGTTCAGTCAAGCCATGAGACCTAATGCAGTTTCAAGGAATGCATGGTAACTTGGCTGGCCAAGTTCCATTTTTATTGAAGTAACTTAATGAGTGCTTTTGACTTCTTTTGGAGGTACAGATTTTTTTTTCTTTTTACACTAGTAAGTTTTATGCCTTTTAAAATAAATTTTTCACAAATGATTTGCAGTGCTAAATTACATTTAGGCTAAGAACAGGCAAGGGTGGAATATATCAGGAATTTATAATAAAATTTCCTCATAACCTCCGCAACGGTATCTTAATTTTCACTTGTAGTGACTTTTCTTTTTACAGTATGAAGAGAACTATGATAAATGGTATACTAGATTTTTCAAAGTGTCAAAAATGTTAGACTTTTTTTAGTAATTACTCTGACATTTGCTACTGTAGTAACAAAGCACTCATTATATATGCATCCTCCAAATGTTTTGTACTTATTTATAGGAAAATTGCACTAGTGAGGTTAATAATGTGAAATGCAGTTTTTTTGCAAAATTAGCATTAGAAAATTGATTTTAGAAGACAGATCTTTAAGGTTTTAGACAAAAGTGCAATAACATTGTAAACTGTAAGAATATAGATAGCAAGAAGATAATGAAATTGGACATGTTTATAGTAAATATTATAACCAACCACTTTTATTAACTACATCTCATTAAGGAAAGTTTATATGTTTTGTTATTTTATTAATATTTTATTTACAATTCAGATTGAAAATGACTAATTTGACTGTTAGCAAATAAACTAAACAAATGAATCATTGCAGCCAAGCTTTTTAAATTGCAAAATGTGCCTTAGCAATAATCTTTGAGCGTCCTGAACCAGATTTTTGATCCCATTTTTGTGTAATAACAAGGACAAAGGACCATCAAAATATCAATAACTTATTCCACCAAAGAATAAGCCATTGTGTTTCTTCAGTATAGAACCAAAAGTGAAAAGTCAGAAACGGATTTATTTTGAATTCTTTAGGTAGGTATATACAATAAGCAATATTTGGATTCTTTAATTTTTATATTTAATGTTGTCCTTCAGCATGAGTTCTGTGTCATGAGTTTTAGGTCACCTATCGAAGCTCTAGAGTAGAGAAGTTCTTAACTGAATACTTACATTTCAGTGTTATATTTTCCTTATTAGGGGTGGGAAGGGAACCCCTATATGGGTTTATATATGTTTTATTTTGTCTTCAACCATCAATAAAATGTTTTCTGTGAAATATTGTTTTGAACATCTTGTAAGAGATTTACATGGTAAACCAGTCCATTTGCGATTTTTGGAGAATTTGGGGGAGAGAATGATGGAATGCAAAGTATAGATGATGACACCCATTTTCAGTTTGCTATGTAGAATGCAATATCAAGTAACCTTGAATTAATCCCATTTTCTCATTCCCTCACCTTTGGGTCAAAGGCAGAGCTTGCATGTACAACACTGAAGGCGAAAGCTTCTTAGATAGTTAACAAATGGAACAGGCACAATTGGTGCTGCTGGTCTCTTTGCTCTTCTGTATTCAGGAAGACTATGAAGTCTGAACTTAGGCCAAGAGGAAAATCAGTTGTCTAAGATGTGAGTGCTGTCTGAAAGAATCACTGAATTCCTTTTGGAGCACAGTCCTTTGTTGAAAGCTTTATTACTATTCGTTGCTTGTTTTTTTTTTTCTTATCACTCCCGCTTCATCAGAAAATCTCATTCCTTTTGATAGAGGGTCAGTGTTATAAAGAACTATTAAAACAAAATAAAATATTAATGCAATGAACATCTTAAAATTTAATAATACAGTGACTAATCACTAGCTACACCTGTGCTATTCTAAAATTCCAGATGAATTTAGCTTAATCTTTCGTATAGCTTGTTTTTTATTTAAACCTTTCCTCTTGACCCTAACCAATATTATACAGTTTAAATTTTTCTATTATTCTAAATGCCGGATAATTGGATAATTGCTGCTTTAAAAATCTTGTAGCTTTAGAACATGAGCACTTTTCTCCCCCAGTGTTAACCAGTTTTCTTCTAACAAGGACCTAAATATTGTTCTCATACATGAGCTTCTTATCTACTGAGAACGTGGTTCATGTTTTCAGTCCACTTGTTTCAAAGAAGAAAAGGGAAGAGTTTCAAATTAATTTTTGGTGTCCATGATGGCTAGATACATCAGTGCCTGCTTACACCAATGCCAAGTGGGAAATAGTAGTAGTCACAAGCTTCTTTTGGCATCTGCTTCACCATGGTGGAAGAAAACTACTTCTTGATGCCTCTTTATTTTCCTCATCACTGGATTCTGCAACCTTGTGGTGATCCTTTTTCATCTTACAAGTTCTGTGCATCAAAATAATGGCAGTACCTCTGGCACCAAAGTAAGGATTGAAAGAGAATTGCCTGTGATAATCATGCAAAATGTGGTTGCACATGTCTGGCAGGGGAAGAAGAACCTGGACCTTATTCCTGGCTGCTAAATGTTGTGAATAAATTTCAGAGAGGAAAGAAACAATTATTATGAGTAATTTTCAGAAAGAGAAAAAAAGCAAATGGCACCATAAAATCTATCGTGCACAAAATGTAAAATGGAAAATACATATTTCAGCTCCCATTTCATTCAGTGATGTCTCCAGCTAAACTGGATTTAAGACTTTGTTGTTGGAAATTAAATTCTTCCCTGTGTTTTGGTCTTGGCTGTTTGAAACAAGACTGTCTATACTAGCCTCTCCAGGTAAATACTAACCTGCTTCTTAACGTGGCTTCTGTTTCTTACAGTATATATGGACCTTTGGCTCAACGAGAGTCATGAATGTAGAGATTTAAAGAAAAAAATAAAGAAGAAACTGCAGCAAAGATGGCATTCCAGTAAGACTCCCTGGGCAGTGAGAGTGCTTGTATTTAGCATAATAGAGCATGTGGCATCACTTATGGATTAGAGGGTATTTTCATTATCTGTGCCTGCATGAGCAAATATTGATGATGAATGAATCCAACCAAAAAGAGAAGGTTACAAAAATGTCATATATAAATTTAAAAAAGCCAAGATTTGTGAGGGTTGCTTCTCCAGTTATAAGTGTGTGTGTATATACACATACGTACATACACATGCATATATATATAGGGAAATAATAGAAGATACATTGATAAAAACAATGCCCCCTATAATTGATATTTGGCATCAAATTGTACTTAATGAGCCCAATTTTCATTTTATATTTTAAACAGGTTTGCAATTTTTCTTTCAAGATAACAGAATATTCTGAATTCAGGAAAGAGTTTAGAGAGGTTATTGCCTTCTTAATAATTTAGAGCTTCTATTGCTCTGCCAAGTCAGAAGATTAACATTTAATAGAAAAAAATTATATATCTGTAATTCAGTCATGGCTATTAGATCAGGTGGATTTTACATTAAGTGAAAAAATGTCGAGCATTTAAGGACCATTAAACTACAGGACTCTTTTATTGGGTTTTAAGGCCTCTGAGCCCAGGTCCTGCTGTGAAGAGTATTTATTTTTACATGTACAGAACACACTAAGGTTGGGAAAACGGCATACATTTTAAAAGAAAATAGGCCATGAAAAAGTGTGATTTTCCACATTATGAACAGCTACCATTCAGATTCAATCTTTTTTTATAATAATTAGTTTTATGCATCATTAAGTAGCTTTCTTACAGGCTGGAAGAATACGGTGAAGGCCACTTTAAGAGTGGTACCTGCAGGGAATCCAAGTAGCTGGGTACCCTCTGTTGACATTTCACTTTGAGAAACCACATTTCTAATAGTTTCCAGGTAGCTCAACATTGTTAAGAATTTAAGTTTGAAAATGCCTTCTCCAGTGGTCCTTAAGGACTATGAAAACAAAAGACCTAGAGAGAAGTGACTTCTAATAAGCGTCTACCTTTTTCTAGTGATGCCCACATTGTCAAGGAAGGACTGGAATTTGACCCTTGAGAAGAACCACTCACCTACGGGGAGAAATTCTGCACCATCCAAAAGTCTGCACCATCCCTTTTATTAAGTGCGTGTAACACTTGACATTGTTGCAGTTAAGTCATGACAAGCTATATCTTAAATAATATAAACTTTTCTTACTATTTGCATCGTACCTCCTATCCCATTCCCACCTCCAAAAACTGGGGAAGAATTTTATGTAGGAGTTTAAGAACAAATAGACTCAGGGAGGATGGAGGAAAGGAGTTAATGTAATTTGTAACTTTTTTCCCTACAATGTCCAAACAAATTTTGTGATTTTCTTTCTTGCTATTCTAGGATTTTTTTAATTGCCTTCAACTGAAGTGGCACCTTATGGGCTGTTTCAGAAATTCTCTTTAGGATTTAAAAATGAAGCCGATTCATATTCAGAGTCTTCCTGCTAAAATCTGTTAAGCCAAAATAAAAATGACTGCTACTTAAAATTTTTCCCCTCTCTGTTGTTGCTACAAAGATTGTCTCACAGGAGTTGCAAGTTCCCACTTATGCACAATTAAAAACTCCTCTTTGTACAAATGGAGAGAGATGAACAATCACAGGGTCGCCAGCACAAGTCCTAAGGATTGAAGTGTATACGCCTCAATCAAATAAAGAGGGGCTGCTCTCTTGAGCTTGGAGGCTTGTTTTGTGAAAGTGAATTTTTCCAGTTGGCCTTAATCCCTAAGCAGTATAGCTCCTTTAAAGCCATCTTTATTCATTCACACCAATTGACACTTTAAGAAATTCCCCCAGCTACTGTTCGTCTAAGTCTAAATATATCTCTTAGAGTCGAATGCATTTAAGAGGATTTGCAATCTGTGATTATCCAGAATACTATTCATTGTCAATATTTTTGGTGTGCCATAGCCAATCTTGTTATTATAATGTACATAGCCACTTAACTGCAGCAAAGCCTGAATTCATCACAGCAACTGGAGTAACCTGAGGAGGGCTTGTCTCCAGCTCTGTGCTCCCATTCTGGCACAGCTTGTTGTGTGGTTATGAACATCAGAAAGAATTCCTTAATATGCTCTTGCTCTCCTTCCAGACCCTTTTGGGCAATCTCACCCTCTGTGTTCTCTAAGTGGAGAGCAGTTACCAGGACAACAGAGAATTTGAGAAAGATTTAATTGTGATCTGGTGTCTAACCAGAATAAGGAGCTAGTGCCTTGAATTTACATTTTAGGTTCCCAAGGAAATGTCAATATGCATATTTATTATTTTTGCCCTACCTCATTACAAAAAAGATTTTAAGGTGGCTCGCAATTTTTTTCTTAATGTGGGTGAGGGAAAGGGGAATGGTAAATACTTAAAGGACAGGAAAAGCAAGCAGCAGCTTGGGATCCAGAAAACATGCCATGAATACCGTAATATTCTGCTTACTTTTCTGGAACTGGCCTCAATTTGACTCAACTTTCTACCAGCCAATGCAAAGAAGTGAACATCACATATGTGAGGCACAGCATCCATTAGGAAGAGCACAGTTATTCCTGGTTCTGAAGCCAGCCAGCCTTTCCCCCATGGGTCCAGCACATCATTTCAAACTGGAGTAAAAACTCCCTTTGGGGCACATGCCATGAGATAAACAGGGTGCATCTTCCTAAGTACTTCCATCGGACTTGATGGTAAGAAACATAAGCTATTTTGTAAATAACTTTTAAATTTTGGAATAATGCAGTGACTAATATGCAGTGACTAAGAGTAAGAATAGTCCACATTTTGGGTCTATTTGGGTCCACAAGGAAGAATTCACTTTTTTCTTTTACCTTATTTTTTTTTATTGTAGTACAATTGATTTACAATCTTGTGTTAGTTTCAGGTGAATAACAGTGATTCAGTATTTTTGCAGATTATATTCCTTTATAGATTATTACATGATATTGGGTATAATTCCTTGTGCTATACAGTAAATCCTTGTTGCTTATCTATTTAATACATAATAGTTTGTATCTGTTAATCTCACACCCCTAATTTTTCCCCCCCTTTGGTAACCACAAGTTTGTTTTCTGTGTGTGTAAGTCTGTTTCTCTTTTATGTATAGATTCATTTGTATTATTTTCTAGATTCCACGTACAAGTGATATCGAATAGTATTTGTCTTTCTCTGTTTGACCTATTTCACTAAGCATAATATTCTCACTAAGCATACTGCATATGTGTGTGTGTATACACACACACACACACACACACACACACACACACACACACACACGTATATATATACCACATCTTAAAGTAATCCAGTCATCTGTTGGGCACTTGGGTTCCTTCCATGTCTTGACTATTGTAAATAGTGCTATTATGAACATTGGGGTGCATGTATCTTTTTGAATTAGAATTTTCATCTTTTCTGGATATATGCCCAGGAGTGGGATTGCTGGATCATATGGTAGTTCTATTTTTAGTTTTTTAAGGGATCTCCATAATGTTTTCCATAGGGGCTGTACCAATTTACATTCCCACCAACAATGTAGGAGGGTTCCCTTTTCTCCACACCCTCTCTAACATTTGTTATTTGTAAACTCTTTGATGATGGCCATTCTGACAGGTGGCTCTCACCTTATTCTTGGTTAACAGATATTTCACATTTCTAAAGTAGATGTCTGTCTCTGGTATTTTTTGCCTTCCTTTCTGCTCTCTTTGTACATTCATTACCTGTGTCCCTTCAGGCCTCCTATGCACTCACCCTAAATCCTCCATTTTTGCACCCCCTTATACAGGCCTACCATAGACTCCTATTTTCCTTAATCTCCCTCACCTCTATCCCAAGATAGGAAATGGCAGAGCTTTCTGACGCAGGGATTAAAAAAGCAGTATGACCAAATGAATTCATTTGTAAATTACTGATAACATGTTAACTACTGTAAGTGAATTTTTACTGTAAAAAGGTATGTTTAACCCCCAATAATGTATTAATTAGCAGATAATCTTAGAGATAATAATAAAATTAAGGGAAAAAGTCCTATTTTAAGGAAGAGGAAGATAATTTGCCACATGTGGAGCCATCATGGCTGCCTGAGTTATTCTCACCCCATCACAATTCCCTTTAAACTACTTCTGCTTTTCAGATTCCCACCTCCCTCTATATTTTTGATGAAAATCTCTAAAAGGCATTATGTAGTAGCCAATTACTGTTCTCTTGACCACCAGCATATGAACCACTTTTCTATGTCTAGGGGATTCTCTGCCTTATGAGTCTTCATGAGATGAAGAGACACCCGCCCACTACAGAGGCTGAAAATGCCAAGTGTTTGCTTTTCCCTGGTGTCCTGGGATGCAGGCACATGACCCAGGCCAGGTCATTTGCCAACTGTGCCCTTGACTTTGACTAGGGGACTAAGTGACAGTGAGAGACAGAGGTGCCACTGGTCTCTCTTTCTGGTTGCAGGGACAGTTGGGTTTGCTCCAAGATCAAGTTCGTGGTGCAGAGATAGAAGTGGCCCAAAGGTTAGCATCTAATGCTTGATGGGACAACTGCTGTTTTCTCCTGAGTCAGACTTTGGAGTGTGATTTGGAAGATTTTTCTGTCAGCTCAGGCCTGAGCCTGGTTTTCCACCTTCTCTATAATTCATTGAGCTACCCAGTGCATTGTTTTATTATTATTTAAAAAAAATTTAATCCAGTGCATTCTTAATAAATCCCTTATTTACTTAAAACAGCCAGAATTGGGTTTTATTGCTTGCGATTAAGAACCAGGGCTGATTTTTATACACCCTCTCTAACATTTGTTATTTGTAAACTCTTTGATGATGGCCATTCTGACAGGTGGCTCTCACCTTATTCTTGGTTAACAGATATTTCACATTTCTAAAGTAGATGTCTGTCTCTGGTATTTTTTGCCTTCCTTTCTGCTCTCTTTGTACATTCATTACCTGTGTCCCTTCAGGCCTCCTATGCACTCACCCTAAATCCTCCATTTTTGCACCCCCTTATACAGGCCTACCATAGACTCCTATTTTCCTTAATCTCCCTCACCTCTATCCCAAGATAGGAAATGGCAGAGCTTTCTGACGCAGGGATTAAAAAAGCAGTATGACCAAATGAATTCATTTGTAAATTACTGATAACATGTTAACTACTGTAAGTGAATTTTTACTGTAAAAAGGTATGTTTAACCCCCAATAATGTATTAATTAGCAGATAATCTTAGAGATAATAATAAAATTAAGGGAAAAAGTCCTATTTTAAGGAAGAGGAAGATAATTTGCCACATGTGGAGCCATCATGGCTGCCTGAGTTATTCTCACCCCATCACAATTCCCTTTAAACTACTTCTGCTTTTCAGATTCCCACCTCCCTCTATATTTTTGATGAAAATCTCTAAAAGGCATTATGTAGTAGCCAATTACTGTTCTCTTGACCACCAGCATATGAACCACTTTTCTATGTCTAGGGGATTCTCTGCCTTATGAGTCTTCATGAGATGAAGAGACACCCGCCCACTACAGAGGCTGAAAATGCCAAGTGTTTGCTTTTCCCTGGTGTCCTGGGATGCAGGCACATGACCCAGGCCAGGTCATTTGCCAACTGTGCCCTTGACTTTGACTAGGGGACTAAGTGACAGTGAGAGACAGAGGTGCCACTGGTCTCTCTTTCTGGTTGCAGGGACAGTTGGGTTTGCTCCAAGATCAAGTTCGTGGTGCAGAGATAGAAGTGGCCCAAAGGTTAGCATCTAATGCTTGATGGGACAACTGCTGTTTTCTCCTGAGTCAGACTTTGGAGTGTGATTTGGAAGATTTTTCTGTCAGCTCAGGCCTGAGCCTGGTTTTCCACCTTCTCTATAATTCATTGAGCTACCCAGTGCATTGTTTTATTATTATTTAAAAAAAATTTAATCCAGTGCATTCTTAATAAATCCCTTATTTACTTAAAACAGCCAGAATTGGGTTTTATTGCTTGCGATTAAGAACCAGGGCTGATTTTTAAAAAAATTTACCCTTATTTCCAAAGCAAAGTATATTCAATTTGAAAACTTTTAGAAAATACAGACAGAAAAAAGAAAAAATAATTCACCCCTCCAACCCCCTCCAAGCCTAGATATAACCATAGTTAATGCTTTGTTGTGTCTTTTTCAGTACTCTTGTATGTGTCCATTCCAAGGAAGACTATCCTGTAAAGCAATAACAGTACAGAATTTGGGGGCTACTTCCTTCTCTGTCCAGGTAATCCAAGAAATAGGCTTCCTATCCTTGTTTTAAGAGCCTGAGGTTAAGAGTGGTTGATTGAATTGGACTTTGTGGGGAAGAATTTCTTTTAATCCTTTAATTTACGATTACATTTAAATTACAATTAAATTTAAGAATCACCTACAAAAGGATGTTAATTCTTTGCCAAATAGGTTGCAATTTTTTTCCTTCTCATTTTATTTTTCCCTTTAACTTTGTTTTTTTCTCTCATTCACCAGTTTAAATTTTGTATTCAAATTTGTCAATCTTTTGTGGTTTCTGGCATTGATATCATACCTTAAACATTCTTTCTGAACATATGGATCTATATTTTATCTAGTTCTTTAATTATATTGTTTATATTACATAATCCATTTGGAACTTTTTTAATGCTATCACATGAGGTACAGATTCACTTTAAGTATTATCCATATTTCTATCCAGTTTGTCTAATTAATTCAATTATCTTTTTTTCTTCAATGCAATAATATTTTTTTCCACTCAAAAACCTATTAAATTACTATTTGGGTCTATTTTTTTTAATCTTCATTATGTTCCATTGGCCTACCTATCTCTTACCTTCACTTCAAAAATCTGTATATTCTCTCAAGTTCCAAATCTTTCTGCAATTACTCTTGAAAAAATAAAAGATAATATTGGATAGACAGGCAGGGATTTAGGGGAACCTATTAAGTAGGAATTGCCATATGGAAAACTCTGTTCTTTAATGTGGGCAGGGAATGGAATGCTCTGGTTAATATAGAATTTTGGTAAAGAAGCAAGTGTACTGAAGTAATTTGGCTGGCCTTTGAGAATTCATAGGGCCTGTTAACACCTGATTATATCTCAGGATCATCAGCAACACCACAAATACTAATTATCATTATGCTCCAGATGCGCTGATGTGCTCATTAACAGCCTGAGCAGAATACTGGATACAGCAGAGCTGACTGTATTCGCTTTTGGAATGCTGGGAGTGAAGTGAGTGTTAGCGTCCTTGGAGACAGATGGCAAGCCCATCAGTTTGCTATTTGAGTTACCACATCTATACTAAGCTGATGAATGGACTTTGTGAGCTAGAACTATT
The DNA here is from genome assembly GCF_002837175.3 of Physeter macrocephalus. Taxonomy (NCBI): domain Eukaryota; kingdom Metazoa; phylum Chordata; class Mammalia; order Artiodactyla; family Physeteridae; genus Physeter; species Physeter macrocephalus. Next base: position 62,534,772 of record NC_041224.1, on the reverse strand, counting down.
ACAAAATGGTAACTAAGACAATGGTAAACGGTTGGTCAGTAATCCATGGAGCCATTTCCCAGGAGAGGGAAAATGTTCTTTCTATCCTAGTAGGCTCCAAATAGCTTTCTGGCAGGGGATCCAAGAGAACCCACTTGGATTTTGACAGCACACCACAGAATACCACTTCTTATGCTCAGGTCTTAGAAGGATAATCTGTAAAAGTTCCCCACATTGGTAAGATTGGTTGTATTGGAGGAAAGCCCATGAAAACCTACGCATAGACTGATAAATGAGGGAACCAGGGCATTTGTACTGCAGTGCTTCCCCACCTTTCCCCATAAGGGCCTTCTTCTATCTCAGCCATACTGGGCCAATGTCATTGCCCTCATGGTCCTAGGCTTGCCTGCCTCCTTGCTTTGCCCATCTTATTTCCACCTCTTAAAATGATCTCTCTTGGGCTTCCCTGGTGGCGCAGTGGTTGAGAGTCCGCCTGACGATGCAGGGGACACGGGTTCGTGCCCCGGTCCGGGAGGATCCCACATGCCGCGGAGCGGCTAGGCCCGTGAGCCATGGCCGCTGGACCTGCGCGTCCGGAGCCTGTGCTCCGCAATGGGAGAGGCCACAATGGTGAGAGGCCCGCGTACCGCAAAAAAAAAGATCTCTCACTCCATTTCTTCCCATTATAATTCACCCAGTTCTTCAAGGAATAACTCAAATCCTACTTCCATGAAGCCTTCCAGGAATTACCTTTTGGAAGAGTTTTTCCTTTTATTCTGAACTCAGAGAAGTTCATCAAACATTTCTTGAGTACTTGCCAGAGAGGCACTTCCCTAGTGTCGGGGAGTATATTAGTTTCCTAGGGCTGCTGTAACAAGTTACCATAAGCAGTGGCTTAAAACAACAGGAATTTATCCTCTCACAGTTCTGGAAGCCAGAAGTTCAAAATCAGTTTTATTGGTTTTTATCTCCTAAACCATTTATAAGCTACTGGACAGTAGAGGTGCTCAAAAAACTCTCCAGCGGTGGCTGCCCCAGCCCAGAGTCTTCCACTTGAATAAGTGAATGTATGAATAAAATAGAAAATTAAAATAACCTAGAGAAAAAGAGATAAGTGAACAAATAACTGTACTTCAAAAATATATTCGCCTTTGCTTACTACATAACCCATTTATATAACATTTTCAAAATGACAAAATTATAGCGATGGAGAACACAGCGGTCGCCAGGGGTTAGGGCTAGTGGAGGGAGGGGAGTGAGTGTGGCTATAAAGGGATAGACAAAGGAGATCTTTGGTGATGGAATGCTTCTGTATCTTGACTGCAGTGAAGGTTACAGAGTTACACGAATGTGATGAACATGTGAACATGACCTGGAATTTTACACACATATTGCACTGATATCAAATTCCTGGTTTTGATGCTTTACTATATTTATGTGAAGTGTAACCATTGGAGGAAACTAGGTAAATGAAAAGCAAGAGCTCTCTAATATCTTTAAAATTTTCAGTGACTATAATTATTTAAAATTTTAAAATGGTAAAAATAAATTCACCTTGTTCCTCAGAAAAATAAGAAATATATATGGCAAAGTAAAAGTAGTTACATTAGGAAATTGAGGGTTAAGCAAAAGGTGGGGGTAATGTCCTCATATCATAACTAAACTTCTTGGGCTGCAAAGTCCGCTCATGAGCTTCCTAAAGTCCAAAGAAAAACGTCGATCTGTTAGGGTTTTCTGTGTTTTCCCTTGAGCTACACCTTCTCTAATCTAGAGGACAGCACCTTTAAAACCTGAGTGAATCAAAGAGTTTTTCTGTTGTTTTGTGTTACAATGAAAACATTGAGCAGCGGCCCATATCCTTTCTTTTCTGCATTTGGATGGGGGTGTATTCTAGAGCTTGGTCTGCCCAATTTACGCCTTGGCTGTGATGGTCATCAGCAAAAGCCAGGGCGCATGATGGAAAAACGAGCACAGTAGAATTTCCAAAGTGCAAAGTCTGCTGAGATCCTTCTAAAATGGCACTGTGTAGGAGAAGAGGTTAATGTCTTGAGGGGAGAAATTAGCTTTAAATCAAGTGAGGGGTGTCTTTTAGAAATTAGTGGGCTCAGCTGGAAGTTGGGACTTGCTTTCTATAGAAAGTCTTTTCGTCTTACTGGATACTCTGTATGGGTGTGAATATAATCACATTAGATATTATATGTGGGCCCTCCCGGGATGTATTTAATGATGAGAATTTATGAAGTTTTGTGAAATGTACAGATGTAAGCAACATTTCATTCTGGCTCCTGAGTATGCCCTTGATGATTTGGCTGTGACTGCAGGTAAGTAACTTAACCTTAGTATCTAGACCTGAATTGAAAGAGAGATGCTTTGATTATTACAAAAGTACTTCTTGGCACAAAAGTTTTATGAAATTCTACTTCTAGGATGATTGTTGGTTTGCCTTGGCACTTGGACCAATTATGTTCTTACTGCTTTCTCTGAATTATGAACTTCAGAGTTGTTTTTTCTGACAATAAGTTTGGTTGTGATGTATGTGTACTTGCACGCATGTCTACAAACCCCTCACCACTGGTGTTAAGGAGTCAGTCCTTGCTTATGTATATTAACAGAGAGGAAAAAATACAGGGGAGAATCAAGGCACTTTGGTTATAAGAGCTCCCCTCCAGCCTCTACAATGGTGGCTAGAAGACAAGCCGTACGAAAGGAGAGATTAAACGCAGAGAATTCGAAGAGCTCACCAAAGAAGTAGCAAGTTGATGCTGGAAGCAGACTCATTCAAAAAGGCTTCCAGAATTGCTCAAAGTGGCTCATCATTTCATTTCAACCCACCACGTGCACAGAACTCTGTTAGCGAGTGGCCCTACTTCCTGTGTCATTAGTCCAAAAGTTAGAATGAGACTCTGCTACTTCCCCTTAGAAATTATTTAGTCAACCAAGGGTTTTAGTTACAAGAACAGTTGTCTGGTTTAAGAAGAAAGGTAATTTATTGAAAAAAGTATTAGGAAGCTCATGGAATCACTGGAAAGATGGAAAGACAAAATTTGAAGGCTATGCAGCCAAACCATGTTGCAGAATTGGTTCAGTGGAGAAGCCACTGTTACTATTCCTCAGAGCCAGATCCCAGGCAGGTCTGCATCCTAGGTGCCTCTAATTGTGCTAATTGTGGGGGAGGCTGGGTAAATGAGTTTGGGGCATCAACAGCACCACGTCATACTAAGACGCATGCAGGGGGAGTTTCCCAATTATAGAAATGGTTTCAAATTCTGGGAAGCCAAAAATCAAACCAACAAAATACAAATATCCACTAACTTCCCTCTGGTGTCCAATACTGTAAAACACTTTTGCAAAGTTATGAGTAAATTCCCCCCAAATTCAACTCTTGTAAAATGTGGAATGTATTAATGTGAAATAAATTAAATAACTGGGTGAGACAGCAGAACTAGCTGGATGGCAGTTCTGAGAGTCCCACTGCTTGATTCAATTAGGGCCAAGTCTCAGCTGCATATGGTGCCGTTTGGGGCAGCTGTCAGCTCCAGCTTAAGTATCAATAGAATGATTCTGGATTCTGCAGCAGGCAGGGATTCCAGAACAGTTACAGTGATTCTGAAACTCTCCTACTTAGTTGGTTCTCATCTAATTGTCCTGACCTGGGGAGTGATGTAGGAGTACACTGTCCATCTCTACTTTACGGTACAGGGTTGCCTGCTGTTCTCCTGCTCAGCTTCATCCTCCTTCCATATTCCTCACTCCTGCTGCAGAAGTAGAAGATAAGAAATTAAGCCTGCCTCTTTTTGAGAACAGATCTGGGCAGAGGACTGAGGCAATCACCAATTGTGCTATATCCAGGTTTGCATTAAGAGGTGGTGTGTTATGGGATTTTACCATATCAATAATATTCCTTCTTTCCACATTTTTGCTTCAAAAACAAAATACAACAAAATAAAACTTCCTCCATCCTAACCCTCATATAATAAAAAAATGCATTCATCCATGTCTCAAGGGGAGTCAACCCAGTGTCTCATAGAACTGTAACCAGTTCCAAGCCCAAGTCCAGGGTCTCTGAGGATGTCTTCCTCTTCTAGTTTTGTCACAATTTTGTGATCTGACCAGGAAAGTAAACTGTACAGTTAACTATTCCCAAGAGTCAGGGATAATGATAGGAAAGACAAGAAAAATGATTGAAAACTCAAAAATATATAAATGGAATGGAAGAAAATATGGATAGATGCTCAAGTCTTAGTTTTTGCAAGTAGGCCCAAGGCCAGAATTGGTGTTTGTGACTTTCCCTTGCCTGCAACATTTAAGATTCCCTTTGCCTTCAGCCAGAACCTCAGCTGGATTATTTAACCGGGAAAGGTGACCCAAACCTTCATTTCTGAGGGATCTGAGCCCTTGATGACACTTTTTCTAGGGAGTTGCTTCTCAGTGGTGTGCTAGATCTATCTTGTACTGGTTCCTGAGAGTAGGTTAATAAACTTTCAGCAACGTTTTGGGCCACTTGTTAAACATAAGCCATTATTAAAAATTAAATTATATAAACTCACGATTAAATAAATTATATTAAAAACAATGTGATAAATACCCCAAACTCATCACTTCGTAATTATTTTGCTATTATCCATCCTTTTGCGATTATTTCTGTCTTTTGTATGTATGGTAGAAAAACCATATAATGGTGTGCTACTGTTCATTTTATCCTAACTGCATGTTCATAATGTAGTAATGTCATATTGATAGCTTGAAATTGGCCACAGTAGGAGTTTTTAAGGAAATTGGCAAACACTACAATTCAGTGTCACCGATTATAGTTTTCACTCATTTTTACCACTGATAACTGCAGTGTCAAGAGAAGTCCCAGGGGATCTTCTAGGTTGCATGTATTCTTTTCTCTTCCTGAATTATGTAGTAGCTATGTTACAACACCACAGTAGTATGAGGAGGTAAAATAGCCAAGTCTTTGAAACCTTTCTTTTTGTCTCCTGACTGAAACATTCTTCTCTCAAGACTAGAATCTGTAAACCAACAGAGCACAGAATTGTAGGGATGGGAAGCAGAAATTTTGTGAATCATTAGTTCTGAAAGTGACAAGCAAGCACCCTCCACATCCACTGCTTGGTTCCTGGCCCTGTGTACTGGTTGCTGGTTCAAGGAATATATCATGTACTGTAGATCAATGCACTAACCTCAAAGGTGTTGTCTCTCTAGTGGCGCTATAACTTGACTTTTCCATAGGTGATTACACCCTTCTATAAAGCCAGTTGCCCCTGAGTGATTTGGTACATGGTAAAAACTTTGAATAAGGTCTATCCACCAACTTTCTAATCTTGCAGAAAAATGGGTTCCTTAGGAGCAAGGTGGTCTTTGATACCAAGTCTGTGTAGAAGGTGAGTCCACAGACGGTAGTGCTGGCAGAAGTGTGATGGGCGTGCTAAACAAATCCAAATGTGTTTCAGTGAGGACAAAACACCACCCTCCCCATAGAGTGCTGTATGAAGCCTAGGTCAGTCACTGCTGGCCAGCTGAGCCCATGAGATCAAGAACTTAGGCATCAGAGCTTTTCAGTCTTTCTTTCAGCTGGTCATTGCTCTTGGAAGGAACCGCCCACCGCATAGTCCTTGAATTCTCAGGCTTTTCGTACTGTTCTCTGATGATGGCTCCCCATGGCCTTCAGTTTGAAATCCAAGTTCCTTAGTATGGTTGTTCTTATTTGGAGCCCCGCCTACCTCTCCAGCTTCACATCTCACCCACCCTTTTTTGCAGCACCTCAGCCCCAGCCAGACTAAGCTACTTGCCGTGTTGAATGCTTTCGTCTCCAACCCCCATCCCAAGCCGCTCTGCCTCCCCTGCTTTTGCACTTGCTCTTGTCCGCCAGACACATCCTTTCACGTGTCCTCTGCCTTGGCCCTTTAAGACTTTCCTCCCTTGCTCCCTCTCCCCAAGGGAAATGGATCCTTAAGCACTCGTGACCGACCCCTGCAGACCCATCTACCCAACAGGCCTAGAGGACAGAAGCGTGAGTTGAATGAGTAACAGGCAAGTGTCCGTTGGAGCTGCCCTGGCTTATTTGAGTGCAGACACTGCAGTGACAGCAGCAGAGCATCCCAGGGCTGATGGGAAGGCGGGGTGGGGCCTGTGGTCAGGGAGAGTGGAGGACACTTCCTCCCCCCACTTCATGAGACCGGATGCTGCGTCGCTGTGCCATGGCCTAGCAGCAGTGAAAAGCTGGCCTCGGGGCCTGGCCAGGACCCACCTCAGGGAGCTACCACACACCTCACGTAGCCTTTGAAGGCCTCTCAGTAACTCCACGGAGCAAGCTGCACAATGAAGGTTCACGTGTAAACCCAGAGCTCACACCTCCTCTACTGCTGTTGTGGGTGTTCAGTCTCTCCACAGTCACTTAAGAAGAGTGCGTCATGAGTTTGTGTGGGTAGCAATAAAGTCTTGGAGGCATAAGGGATCCCATCTTTTCTTGAACATGAACAGTCACTGCCAGTTCATTTCACTGGAGGACAGCTCATGTTACAAAACCTTTTCCTTATTTTAATGAAATCTGCCTTCCCAAGACATCCCCCTGGTGATGCTGAGCCTAAAAACAGTCTATAAAGGTGACTAGAAAATGGCATTACCTTTCTTTTTTTTTTTGACAGCCACATTCCATTACTGATTCTTATGGGGCTTATTACCAAGTAAAACCTCTAGGACTGTTTTCAGATTTAATTTTCAATTAAATCAGGCCTCATAGTGTTATTATGCAGATAACTGAGAACAAATAAGTAAGGAACTTTACAATTAAACCTATTAAATGTTGTCATGTTGGTTTAGGCCTGGCCTTTCCCAATTGGCCCCGCATTGTAGGAATTAAGCTAGAGTACCAGAGATGTTGCAAGTGGGCAGGAGATGGCAGGAGAGAGCCAGGAACGACCACCACTGTGGCCTCCAGGACTGAGGCTGTGGAGGCCTAGACGCTAGTGGGTTGGGGGGAAAACAGGGAACTGGGGCAGAACTGGCCCCTGGGGTGAGGAGCGGGGGAGGGGTGAGGAGGCACTTAAACCCAGAGCAAGGTAACCAGAAGAGGAGAGTTTGCAGGTACTGAGAGAGGTGGGCTAAAGGGGGGAAGCAGAATCACGTGCCTGCGGAAGGACTCCTGAGCCCCACGTGGGACATGCAGACTTAGGGATCACCAAAGCCAGCCCCCAGACACAACAACAACCGAAAGGGGCAGCGAGAGGGAAATGGGCAAATAAATCATGTAACCCACATATGACGGAATATTCTGCCCTGATTCGAAAGGGTGTTTCCAAAGAGTTTTAATGGCAGAAAGATGTTTTTCAGTTGAAGTTTAAATCCTCCTGTTGATACCAATTATGTAGTAAAGATCTGTGGCGTGTATGTATGTATCCTATATATATGTATGAATGAATAAATATTCTGAACATTCCTTCTGTATCGAGAGAGAGAAATCAGTCAAAAAGTTAACATTGCTTATAGTTTCCAAATCTGCCTCAGAGAGCATATGCTACTTTTAAAATTAGAAATTACAGTAAATGTTATCAGAATCTCCAGTTTCCAAGAATTGGGGCACAATGAATAGAGTACAGTGATAGGATCCTTGCTTAACACCTGGAATTCTGAACCTATTGCTCTTAAGGCAGGTATCCATTAGCTATTTACCAAACACTTAGCATGGGCCAGCCACTCTGTTGGCAGGCATGGATACAAAGGTGAAGAAACCCCTATTGTGTTGTTAGTTGCAACTATGATAAATAGTATCATAAATTCTTGCACAATACACAGTAAGCGTTAAGGAGCAGACTTTATTGGGAGAAACACACAAAGTAAAGATCAGCAAGAAGAGACATGAGGTCCCCATCTTTTCAACATCCCACGGAGAGACATGCTGGACTTGTTAGTCCGATGGAGGGACACTAGAGGAGTGGTCCAGGAAAGCAGTCACCTTTCACATGGGGACCTGGGGACCTGTGGGAGTTTCAGGCAAGACAGACCCTCTTGCTGGAGCAAAGGAGCTTCTGGTCCCATAGGAAGCTGAGAAGAGGAGGCCCCCCAAACCATAGCCCCATAGCCAGGCTACTGGGGTCATTTTCACGTGATCCTCCTTGTACCCCCAGGCACTGTCCTTGTTCTTACAAAGCTCACAGCATGCCAGGAAGACAGATATGTATCCAGAAAACCATAGTCCACTGGTAGTTTTAGGTCTTAACCACCATAGAGCTGCCCAGATTCTGCCGTGGCCCATCATTTGAGCCCGCCAAGATTTTTTTGAATTGAGTCATCCCAAATTTGCTCTTCCTCACAGCTTTGTGTCATCAGCACAGTGACAGACATGTTCTCAATGTCTTCATCCCAATGGCCCAAGGAGGCAGCCTCTCAGCAGGCCACCAGGAGGGTCCTCGGGGCTGACCCGGTCTGTGAACACTCCTCCCCATCAGCCAAGTAGGAATCTGCCCAGATTCTGCTGTCAGCTCCCTTGCCCCTTCCTTAGCTCTCTGAGAATCCAGACCTCCCCTAGGCTTCTCACGTTCCCCGTCCAGCCCCATGCGAGCAGGTTGTCTTCAGGCGCTGTAACCTCCATCCCTTCCTCTCTCCATGCCCACTACCACTCCACCACCTCAGGCCTCCTTTGTCTCCAGCCTGAACAACCACCATGGTCTCCTAGCTGGTCCCCTGGCTTCGATTTCTTCCTCCTCCTACCCACCTTACATTCTAGAACCATCGTCTTTGAAACAGGCGTCCAGCTGGAGTATCATTCAGCAATAAAAAAGAACACACTGCTGATTCATGCTGTCATGTGATGAACCTGGAAACATGATGCTGAGCGAATGGAACCAGAGGCAAAAGACCACACATTGTGTGATTCCATTTATCTGAAGTATCTAGAAATAGCAAACGTATAGAGACATAAAGCAGATTAGTGGTTGCCTGGGGCCAGGGGTAGGAATGGGTATTGACTACAAATGCCCACGTGGGACTCTTTGAGGTAACAGAAATGTCCTAAAACTGGATTACGGTAATGGTTACACAACTCTGTAAATTTACTGAGAATTATTGAATTGTACACTTAAAAAAATCTGGCACATATGCAGGGCAAAGGGAGGGAGTGATGAGGGTGGACGAGACAGAGAGTTCTGGTGTCCTCTAGAAGGATCCAAAATATTCCACTTGTGTTTTTTGTGAGATCATCCAAGTGGCTTTATGAATGAGATTAATGTTATACTAATTCTTTACATGAGAGAAGATTTTTTTTTAACCATAGAGATAATGAATATATTCTTACTCTAACGAGATCGTTCTGACCATGTTACCATCTGCCTGAAAACTTTCTTAACCCTGTGCCTGCAACACAGAGTCAAGGGACCTCACCATGGCATTGGCGCCCTCCCATGGCACCGGTCTCCAGTGTTCCTCCTTAAGAACCCTGCACTCCAGTCACACTGGATTACTTGTGGTGTCCCCAACACACCAGGCACGTGTAATGCCTCTGTTCACCCTTTATCTCCACCTTGTGTCCTGACCAAGCTTCATCTTTCAAAGCCCAGCTCACATGGCACCTTTGCTTAGTGAGATTGGTGATTCTTCTATCTCTATTCTCCCATCCCCTCCATTAAAGCACATTTCATTGTGTTATACAGCCACCTGCCTCTGTCTCTTGTACTGGAGTATAAACTCTTGAGGGGAGAGACTGTGTCTTAGTCATCTGTACATCCACAGGGCATGAAGTGGGTGGCCACTGGCTCCTCATTCATTCAACAGTCATCCATCTGGAGCTGGGTTTCCCAACCTTGGCACCATTGCCATGTTGGAACAGATAATTCTTTGTGGTGAGGGCTGCCCTGCACGTTGTAGGAAGTTAAGCCTCTGACCCTGGCTTACCCTCATCCCTGGCCTCTGACCACTGCATGTCAGTACCACCACACACACCCAATTGTGACAACCTAATGGGGTCTCTAGACCTTGCAAATGTCCTAGGGAGAGAACCGCTGGTTTAGAGCCTTCTCTGTGACAAGCACTGTGTTTAGGAGCATCATTATGTTTGTGGAAAACATGCTGGGACTAAGTAGAGAGCCCTGCAGCCCACCCGCAGTTACTACTTGCCAGCTGCCCTCAGAATGGAGGTTGGTCGGCTGGGGAGTCCAAGCTCAGCCTCACCAGGTCTACCAGTCCTGTAACCCTGTCAAGCCCCAGCGCCTGCCTGGACTTTAGTTGTGTGTTGATTTCTCTTAATGCAGTCTGTCTTCACCTTTTAAGCTCCAAAACCTTTGCCTTGGTAGGAAAGACCGGAGTAAAATGGGAGTTTTGCAGTTCTGCTTTCTCACTGTCACCTGTGAACCGCCCACTCTGCCACAAGCACCAGCTTGTCCCTTCTGTCCCTTCCTCTTCCTATTCATGTGGAACTACTTTACCAAAGCCCCTTCTGTTGTCCTGGGGATATTCGCAAGCCTAAGCACATTCTCCCAACACCCAGCTTACAGGCTGGGGGTGGAGCCTCTGTTGCTGCCTGCCATGCTTCTTTTGCCCTTTGCCCTTTTTGCCTCTGAGGAATGCATTATTTGTGTATTCTCAGAATTTGTAAAAGCCTCCCATCTTTCTTGAGTCATCTTCCTGTTTCCAGAGTTTCCAGCTCTGCTTGTCCTGAAATCTCCTTCCTAAAGTCTATAAACACTGATTTTAATATTAAATATTTATATACTAGTAGAGACAGATTAAACACAGAACATATGACTCCAAACCCAGAGTAGGATTATCCACTCTAATACTACTACAACTCCAGGTTTCCGTATTTACTTTCCCGGTTATCACATTATCTTAGTTTGAGTCCCTCCAGATACAGACTTGCGAGAAGGATTTGAGGGTAGGTCTTTTTTTGAAAAGTGATCCCAGGAGACATGGGCAAGAGAGTGGAGAAGTGAGGCAAGAAAGGAAGGGAGCTCATGGAATGTGTGTTATCATGCCCAGGCTTCCACTGTGGGCAAGGAAAGCTTAATCCCAGTGGGAGCCCTGGGAGGCCCAGGAGAGTGGCCTCAGGGCTGCCCCACAGAAGGGAAAGGAGGCTGGAGGTCGATTCTCCAAATCCCCATCCTCGGTGTTTGTGGGCACTTTCCGAGGCATTAGTTCTGCCTCTGTGGCTTGCCCTGCCTGGGCTTCATGCCAAGACTCAGGTGCTCCCAGGACACAGGAAAGAGTGTGGGATGTGGGCACAGACCTAGTCTTCAGCCATGTTCTGGGTTGACCATATGTCCTCAAATTCCTTTCTTGTCCATTTCAACAGACAATCTTTGGGGGACCAGAATTAAGGAGTCACTCTCCTTCCTCTGTGTTCTGAGAGATTACATTGTCAACAGGGCCTCAACTCCACATTTAGTAGAATGGATCTCCGTTATGGGTCTGGAGATCCACTTCACCCCGAGCCTGCTGCTGTGCAAATTCGGTGAGGGTGTCAGCCAAGGCTCGCCATCTCCATGCTCTGGCTGGGACCAAGGTGGGGAGAAGGGTGTGTGGTAAACAGGGGGTCCTGCTTCTCCCTGCTCAGCACCTCAGAGGGACCTCAGGGGCATTGGATCGGGCTTCTTTGCCTTGTGTGGCAGCACACCACAGGAGATGCAGCCCTCTCAGTGGGCAGCCTAGGGCCACGCACTCACCCCTGCATCTTAGGAGAAGTGCACTGTGCCCCACCCTCACAGAGGACCCTGCCCCTCTGACCAGCACTGGTGTCCCAGCCTGGCAGGAACCGTGAGGCCCTATGTGGACGCTTGCTGTTTTTCTCTGCCAAGACAGCTCTTCTCTTTGAAGAATTAAGTGTCCCTTCCCCATTATATTTGTCCCCTGTTGGGAGGTAAGGAATGGCTTCACCCAACCCAAACCAGGATGGTCTCATGACCAGGCTCAACCTATCAGAATGCCCCAGCCCCAGGATTCTCATGTGTATGAACATGCAAGCCAGGTCACTCAGAGCCCTTTCCAGAATGGACGTGCACAAATTAGGAGAGAAAAATGCCTTTCTCCTGGGGGTTGCCAGGGAGCTAACTAGACATGGCTATGACAGGTGAATATGTCTGCCAGCCGCTCCCCATTCCGTGGCCCTGGTTTTCTCTCCTTTAAGACAGAGCCGTGACTGTGGGTGAGGGTGGCGGAATCTGTGGAGTGAGCTGTAATCTGGCCGTCCATCCCCGCAGCGGTGGGCAGTAAACCAGGGTTGATGCAGCATTGGAAGCACTTAAATCAACGGGCCAGATGTTCACTTAGAAACATGGATGGATCTTAAAACCGTAGCCCTGAGGGCTCACAAAATAACATTAAATACAAATGGAGTAGTTAGACAAGATCGTCTTCAAGGTTCCTTCCAGTGCTGTGTTTGTGAACGGTAGTGTGGATCACAGAGGTCAGAACTATAAACTTTGTGATCTGTTTGCCAAGGCCCCATCCCTCTTTGGTGTGGGTACCTTCTGAGGTGTTAGCTCTGTCTCTTCCAGGTTGTGGGCCTCATGCAAAATCTCAGGTGTTCAGAGGACACAGGACTTGGTTTCAAATCCCAGATTTGCCATGTACTAATTGCAGGGACCTTGGGTGAGTCACTTAAGTTCTCTGAGCCTCCGTTACCTAACCTGAAAAACAATAATCCCTATAGAGTGTACTGGACAGTGTAAGAGCTCAAGAAATGATGGGCAGTTCTCTTGCACTGGGTTGGCAGCATTTCTCTGGGGCGGGAGGAAGATAGACTCCGAGGAAATGCTGAGGGCTTTGCCAATGTGGAAAAGCCCAGTAGGGAGTAGAGATGTAGATATTGTCTTAAAGGGAAGTGGTGCCCTCCACAGCTCGCCTGGTGTCGCCAGGCGTCCTTCAGGCTCCCATGGCCCTGGGTCAACCTCGCATCTGAGATGGGGCTCTCACCACGCCAGGCTGAGGCTGGCCAGGCACAGAATGTAGGTCAGGCCCGTTTTCCAGAACAGCTCTCCCTCCTCCCCTGAGGGCATTCATCTCCTGAGGTTGGTCTAATTCAGGACCTCAGGTGCAGCCCTCTTTTTCCTTCCTCTTGTCACCCCTCCAGCTATCAGATCACAAGTAACCCAGAGAACACGTGACTGAGCCCCTGTGATGTGCTGAGCCTATAGCTCTGCATGAGGCCGTGCTCTCCTCGTTGGGGTGCAGTGAACACGGGGCTGACCCTGGTAGGCTCACCATCTAGGGGGAGACAGGCAGACTTCATGGGCACCTACACCTGCACCCGTGTGTAGAGTGCTGAAATGGGGAAGCGGAAGTGCCAGAGGAATGTGAGGAAGGCCGCCTGACACACTTGGGGCGGGCTTGGGACCTTGGGAAGGCTGCCAGCCGAAATGGCTAGCTGAAGAGTGAGCCAAGGATGGGCTGAGGGGGAATGAGGGAGGCAGGAAAGGGGGATACACAGGACTACTCAGTCCAGGCAGATGGAACAGAGACAAGAGAGTGCTCAGTGCTCCTGAGGGTCCAGGGGAATGTGAAGGGAGAAGTGGCTGGAGCCGTGGCCAGGCCACGTGCTGGGCTTGGGAAGCCATGTCGAGAAGCCAGGGTTTGGTCTTGAGGTTGTGTGGATCACGGAAGAGCTTTAAGCAGGGGAGTCTCAGGGATCTATTTCTGTCTTAGAAAGACAACTCTGGCTGCTGCAGAAACATTGGTTTTGAAGGGGAGAGGGCAGAAGGGAGGAAACCTGGTAGGAGGTTGTCTCAGTCATCCAGGTAAGAGCGGCACCACGTAGGGCAGGGAGGGAGATGCTGGACAATGGGGAGGGGAATGCTGAGGTGGTAGATTGGGAGAGGGAGGTCCAGGGGAGTCCAAGGTGTCTTGCCTTGTCCTTTGGGTGGTGGGAAGCTGGGAGGAAAATAGATTCTTGGGGAAGGCAAGCCTGGTAGAACGTTGCTGGGCACCACGAAGGCTGTCCTGATGCCCCTTCAGTGCAGGGCCTGTTCCCAGATGCAGGGAGTGCTGTGGGCAGGCAGCCTTCAGGGGTCAGCTCCTTTAGGGACTGCTTTGCCCAAGGTCATGCCCCTTTCCAAGGCACCCACATCCTTTGATTTTGGTGTATGAATTCCTGGCCACCGTTCCCACCTCAGGACAGCTCCGAAGGGCCATTTTACCTTCAGTGCTTCTGTGGCATAGGCTGGGGCTCTCTTTGGACCTGATTGCTGGTCAGCATCTTCCTCTGCCCCCTCCAGGTCCTTTCCTCTCCCTTCCACAGGTGACCATCCCAAGGGCTCTCCTTGGAGGAGAGGCCCTAAATATCCTTCTCACTCGCTAAACTCCAACTCAGAGTCTGGTTCCCAATGACCCCCAAGGAATCATACCTCTTGTGTCCACACCCCTTTGCAGTGATATGCAGAGATGAAGTCTATTTCTCCACCCCTTGAATCTGAGCTGACCTCATGCCTTGTCTTGCTTTGACAAGGAGAATGTGTAGAAGTGACTTTCTGGGACTCCAAAGTCCAGGCTCAAGTGGACTTGCAAGTTTCACTTTTGCTCTTGGAACCCAGCTGCCATGTAAAAAGTCCAGGCTGTCCTGTTGGAGGAAGGCTGTGCGGAGGAGAACTGAGGCCCCCAGCCGACAGCAGACAGCATGACCCCAGACATGTGAGAGGGCTCACCTTGGATCCTCTAGCCCCAGGTGGGCCACTCCAGCCAACACAACAGGGAGCAGAGATAAGTGTTCCCCCTGAGCCACCCAAATTCTGACTCACAGAATTGTGAGTAATAAAATGATTGATACGTGAAGCCCCTAAGTTTTGGGGTGGTTTGTGATCAGCAACAGATAAGTAAAGCTGCATGGCTGCACCGGCAGGAAAGGCCCATGGCTCTTGATCAAGTAGGGCAGGCACCCATGCATTAGAAAACCTCGGAGGGACTGGCCTTCCTGCCAGCTACCACAGGGTTAAATGCAGCTTTTATCCCCCAAGGATGAGGCTCAGGCTGTTTTGTCATCCTGGAGCCCATCACTGCTCATCTCATCTCCACTCCTGGAACAGGGAAATGCCAGTGCTATTACCTCTTAAGCCTCTCTGTGTCTGTAGAGAGCAGTGCCTCACTGCCAAAGGAGCAAATGAGGCCCAGCTTTGTGCAGAAACATTCATCGTCCTGCGCTGCTCCAGGCAGGACCCCAGCATATATTTCCCTTCTGTGGGAGCTGGCTCAGACTGCATCCATCTTCACGAGCTCATTATTCATCTGATTATTTTCATGCTGTCCCAGTGGGAAATGAAAGCCATCAATAAATCACACCATTGCTGCAGATTATATTAAATGACCTGGGCAGAACGCTGGCTGTGCCAGTCTCTGTGACCATGAGGGCCAGGGCCACTTGTGCAAGGTCCTCCTCCCGGGCTGAAGAACACTTGCTCTGCTTTCACCCCAGACATGAATCTGTCTCTCCATTACCCTTGATATCCTTCGTGTGATTAAAATCCATGAGCACAGAAGCCCTGGCCATGTCAGAAGGCCTGAGTTCAGCCTCTGCGTTAGCTGTGTGACTTGGGGCTGGCTTCTTGGCCTCTCTGAAGCTTGGGGCTCCTCATCTGTGAAACATCCAGAAATCCTTGTTGTGAGGACAAAATGAGAAAATGAATGTGAGATTTGTACTCTGAGAAGTGCATGTGTGCACACGGGTGGCATCATATGGTCATTATTTCAGAGTAACCGTGACACGTAGAGGGTACCATGGGAGAAATGTGCTAGACTGGACATTGAAGAGCCTTGAGCAATTACGTACGATTTCTTAACTTTAGATCCTCATGTTTCAAATGGACCCAGTAGTATTTGCCCCATCAATTTCATAGAGCTATTGCGAGGCTCAAATCAAATAACAATTAGGGGAGCCCTTCAGCAAAGCATTAAGTTGTACAAATGTAAGCTGCCTTACTGAATCATTTCTTCTCTGAACTCTGTTGTTTTGTTTTGTCTGTTTTGCTTTTACCCATCTTCCTATTTCTCTGGTTTCCAGTATTATTGTGAATCTTCCCCAAGACATTCTAAGATAATCAAGAAAATTTGATCCAGTTGGTGTTTTTGGAAGGAAAAAGCAACTGCCATTATTGAGTACTCATTACATTTCAAGCTTTCCAATATGTTACCTCATTTAACAGCCCTCTAAATGGACACTATTTGTCTGTTTTCCTAAGGGAGGGGACTGGGACTCAGAGAGGCCAAGTATCTGCTCAAAGTCACAGAACTGGAATTTGAGCTTAGCTCTGTTCCATCACATCACACTGGAGACTCAAGAGCACTGTTTTTCTTTCATTAGAGAAACTTACCCATATTTTCACCGTCCCCCCCACCCACTTTTGACCTTTCTTATCTGTCACAATTAAGACTCCTTTAGTTAAAACTCTTTGATGGATTCAAGGGCCATGTGAAGTTTCTGATAGTCCAGACAATCCGTGGTGACGAAAAAAAACAATATGATGAGCTGATTCACGAGGTGGAAAAACTTTCCCATGGATGCGTTACATCCAAGTGCCTCTGCACCAAGGAACCATTTCAGGAGAGCCACAGTCTCTCTATGGAAGGTCTGAGAACATGAGAATGTTGTCTTTTTTAAACAAAGGATGGACTGATCACTTTAGGAAGAGAATTGGTTAGCATATCTACTGGGTTCAAGAGAGCCTCGGAAGTAGCACCTTCCTACCCTACCCTAGTTTCCGAATGTCCTGAGAAATATGGCAAAAGAATAAGGCATATAAACACCAAAATAGCTCCTTTATGATTGAACTTGATATTTGGGCTTTCTAACCTCGTATTTGGATAGATGTACCCACCTGAAATATTGGCTTGGGAATTTTCGCTCTTGGAGGAGTATAACAGAAGATGTGCTTCCTTAGGGCAACCTGTGCCCAAGAGAAAGTGCAGAAGAGGCTGGACTGCACACGCCCACTTTCTCTTTTCTAATGCTCCAATTTGAGTGAGGCCAAAAGTGTTACAAAGAATGGTGCCCCTCCATGCAGGATGAGACATGAAGGGGGAATAAGCTCCCCCCTGCACCTCCCACCCTTGCCGCCAAACAATGACATTGGAGTTTGAGGAAAACGGAAGACTAGCTAGAGCATTGTAGAATTTTCTAGAAAATATTGTTTTTAATTTTCGAGGTGGAGAGCAGTCCAGAATGAGACTTTTAGGTTGATTAAACAGGGATCAAGGCATAGAAGAAGAAGAGGGGAAATGAAGTTTCTTCCTCCTTAGAAATTACCACCTAATAAATGTCAGAGACATTCTTGTAAACTGAATAGGCAGTGAAAAATGGTTGAGACAGAGGACCCCAATTCGGGGCACCTGTTGGAAGTCCTAAAAAAAAGATCACCCAAGTTTGATTCTGAAGGCTGTACTAGGAGAGGGAGAAAATACCTTTGGCCCCAACTTTATTTGACTCGTGTTTCAAGAGCTGGTCTATTCCATGCAGAAAAATTCCACCAAAAAGCCTTTATGGCATAGCTTTGATGCTAAATTATTGATTTAGTCTGAATGATACATGTTTGTAAAAGCAACTATAGTGATGCCTGGTAATGAAGGACTAGGTAATTTGGACTAGCTCTTCCACTTAGCACAGTAAGAAAAGCCAGACACAATATTATTTTTAAAAATCTGCTCGAAGACTTTAGTCAGCTAACATAATGGTGAAGAGTATTAAGGAAGAACAGAATTTATTAGAGCTAAATTCAGAATTTGGGGCTCTCAGAGTATGTTCTCTGAACAACATTGAATTAAATGAGAAATCAATAATAATAAGATATCTAGAAAAACACCTACGTATTCAAAATTAAACAAAGTAGTTCTATATAATCCCTGGGTCAAAGAAGAAATCCCAAGGAAATTAAAAAGTGTTTCCAACTGCATGAAAATGAAAATACAATAACTAAATTTGTGGATTTAGTTAAACCAGTGTTTAGAGGGAAATGTATAGCTTTAAATGCTTATATTAGAAAAGATGAAAGGTCCAAAACAAATGCCCAAGTTTATCCTTTAAAAGCTAAGGGAAAGCAAATAAAGAGAGACAAAGTAAACCCAAAGTTAGTAGAATTAAAAAAAGGTAAATGCACAAATTAATATAGAAAAGATCAAATAACACAAAAAATTAACAAGGTCAAAAGTTGTTTCCTGGAAAAGATTAACAAAATTGGTAAATCAAACCCTAGCTACGGTGATCATGAAAATATAGAGAGAAGACGAATGACTAATATCAAGAATAAATAAAGCATTATTACCACAGACATTAAAAAGTTAGTAAGGGGGTGTTATAAATAACTTTATACCAAGAAATTCAATGCCATAGATGAAATGGACACATAACTTGAAAAATACAGTTGACAGGAAATGTCACAAAATGAAACAGAAACTCAGATTAGCCTTATATCTATTAGATAAAATAGATTTGTTGTTAAAAACAACAACAATAAAACTTCCCGGAAATAAAACTCTGGGCTCTAATGTCTTTACTGGTAAATTCTATAAAAAATTTAAGGATGAAATAAAATAATACCAATCTTATAGGAAATCTCTTAGAAAATAAAGAATGTGGGACCACTATCTGGCTGAATTTTTGAAGTAAGCATAACCCTAATACCAAAAATCTATGCAAGATATTGCAAAAATAAAGTAAAATAAAATTAGATAAATACCCCTTATGAATGTAGATACAAAAGTTCTCAACAAAATCTTAGCAAATTGAATCCAGAAGGCTAGTGCCCCTGTGTGGCTGCCAGGTCTAAGAGTTTGCAGCTGGGGTCGCTCTTGGTTCAGCAGGCAGGGAAAAGTGAGGACAAGCTGGGGTCCAGAGGGACCCCTGCATATGTCTGCCACCACATCTAACCATGATGACCTTCAGAAAGTAACAGCTGCTGTTTCACTTCTACCTTCCAAATCTATACAAGAAAAAATTGGGGGTTAGGAGAGGCGGACAACTGTAACTGACTTATTCTACAGGTAATTCAGGGATTCTGGGAAGCCTAATTTCGGTTTAGCCGAGCTGGCACATTCCAAACCCTGAAATCAGCAGAGCAATGACCTGCAGGGCAGGTTGATGCTAGTGTCATCGAGGGGGCACATGGGGACTTCTGGGGGGCTTGCGACATTTCTTGCTCTGGGTTATGGCTACATGGATGCTCACTCTGTAGCTGTACATTTTTGTTTTGTGAACTGAACGTATGTAATATTACAAAATCAAATTAAAAAAAAAAGCAACTGTGACACATCTCTTTCCCACTCTACCACCTACTTTGAAACAACTAGGCCATTCTGTGCTGATTCTTTCTGGAGAGGAGATGATAGAGAAAATGCAAAGAAAAAATAGACTTTTCCCCCTGACATTTTGCATTTCAAAACTTAAGCTCTTCAGGTAATGGAAAATTGCACAACCACTATACTGTATAGACAAATGTCAATAGTGGACTTGGATTAAAGGAAAACCCAGACACAGGCATTACGTGGGTAAATCAAACAGTGTTTATTTATCTAAAGTAAACAGATGGAGGCCATGAAGTCAGGACACAGAGTGGAGAGACGAGCAACATTATTTGGGACAGGCAGAGGTGGCCACGCAATAGGCTGACACTTGTGTATGATAATGTCTGAGCGAGGGTCACAGCAGACCTTTTTGAAGCTTGACTGCCCCCATTTGTGCCAGCTTTGTGTACTGAAGAGAAGTGCAGTTCTATCTACTAAGACTGGTGCTGTTGTCTTTCTCTACTTCATCGAGGAAGGTAATGCCAGGTTTAAAACTGGTGCAGTTCTGCATACGGGTGAGTGTGATTATAGGCCAGGACCACATCACCTGAGCCAGAAGCTCTCATCAGTCTCAGGTGGCACTATGTGCTATGTGGCTCAAAGGACGTATGGTATAATCCAGTCCACTTGGGCACAAATGCAGTCTCTTTTGCCATCCTTCACCTCCCCACATCACAACAGCCCAGTCTCTATGCCCAGGTGTCTCTGGGAATCACGCTAACAGGCCCTAGGACCAGGGAGAGGACATAGTGCCAAAGTCATTGCAACAGGAAGAAAATATCATGGGCAAGAACAAGACTTCTGCTATCCCTGTCCTCCAAACTCCAGATAAGTCTTCTTTCCCCTCCCTAGGCTGGGGTTATGCAGAGTTGAGAGATGTGGTGTTATAAGCTGTCATCTCTCCGCTCCTAAAAGCTCTTCTATACTCTGCTTTATGACGGTGAAGCTGTAACTTTGCAACTCAGTTTCCTTGTTGCCAACAGCTCCCTGCCAGGTCCTGTTAATAAGGAACACTAAAGGGAGACCGGAGGACAGGAGGATGGAGAAGGGTCATACTGCTGTGTATTTGCTGTTGCTGTCAGCATTACCCTGGCAGCAGAGTTGGGTCCAGTTTCCAGTGTTTCTCTATGATCCCACAATCGACCCATCACACCCCATCAGAGGTAACTTAGACCTTCCCTCTGGCTCTTGTGGTTCAATGGCATTAGCTCATGACCCCTCCTCAGAGATTTGAGTCCCAGCTCTGTGAGACCCCTCTTCCAGGGTGCTGGGTTCTGATCTCTTCCCTTTGTTCTCCCAGTCCTAGGAGTGGTAGCTGTTTCCTGCAGTTACATGTTTGCATGACATCAGTGTTCTTTTTTTGCCTTTTCAGTCCTTTGATAGCCATCCAGCCAATTCCCTATATTAAATCCTCTCATTGGCTGCTAATAGGTATGGGTTTTCTCTTTGGGGGTGATGAAAATTTTCTGGAATTAGATAGTGGTGATGGTTGCACAACCTTGTGAATATACTAAAAACCACTGAATCATTGCAACAGGAAGAAAATATGGGCAAGAACAAGACTTCTGCTATCCCTGTCCTCCAAACTCCAGATAAGTCTTCTTTCCCCTCCCTAGGCTGGGGTTATGCAGAGTTGAGAGATGTGGTGTTATAAGCTGTCATCTCTCCGCTCCTAAAAGCTCTTCTATACTCTGCTTTATGACGGTGAAGCTGTAACTTTGCAACTCAGTTTCCTTGTTGCCAACAGCTCCCTGCCAGGTCCTGTTAATAAGGAACACTAAAGGGAGACCGGAGGACAGGAGGATGGAGAAGGGTCATACTGCTGTGTATTTGCTGTTGCTGTCAGCATTACCCTGGCAGCAGAGTTGGGTCCAGTTTCCAGTGTTTCTCTATGATCCCACAATCGACCCATCACACCCCATCAGAGGTAACTTAGACCTTCCCTCTGGCTCTTGTGGTTCAATGGCATTAGCTCATGACCCCTCCTCAGAGATTTGAGTCCCAGCTCTGTGAGACCCCTCTTCCAGGGTGCTGGGTTCTGATCTCTTCCCTTTGCTCTCCCAGTCCTAGGAGTGGTAGCTGTTTCCTGCAGTTACATGTTTGCATGACATCAGTGTTCTTTTTTTGCCTTTTCAGTCCTTTGATAGCCATCCAGCCAATTCCCTATATTAAATCCTCTCATTGGCTGCTAATAGGTATGGGTTTTCTCTTTGGGGGTGATGAAAATTTTCTGGAATTAGATAGTGGTGATGGTTGCACAACCTTGTGAATATACTAAAAACCACTGAATTGTACATTTTAAAAGGGGGAATTTTATGATATGTGAATTATACCTCATTAATATTATAAATACTTTATGTTGAATTACCTGACTGGAAACTGATTAATATAGCATTAATCAAGGAGAGTGTGGTGTCTAATTTTATGTGTCAACTTGGCTGGGCCACAGTACCCAGATCTGTGGTCAAACGTTATTCTGAGTGTTTCTGTAGGGGTGTTTTGGATGAGATTAACATTTAAATTGGTGGACTTGGAGTAAAATAGATTGCCCTCCAAAGTGTGGGTAGGGTCATCTAGTAGTCGGGTTGAAGGCCTGCACAGAATAAAAAGACAAGTCTTCCCCAAGCAAGAGAGAATTCTCCAGCACACTGCCTTTGGACTTCATCTGTCAGTCTCTTCTCAATTCTACAGGAGACAGCGTTCAGACCTGAACTAGAACATCTGCTCTCCTGGGTCTCCAGCCTGCCAGCCCACCCTGCAGATTTTGGACTTGCCAGCCTCCAAAATTATGTGAGCCAATTCCTTATTATACATGTTTCTTTATATACACACACACATCCTGTTGGTCCTGTTTCTCTGGAGAATCCTAATACAAAAGCAGCTGTTGGCAGTCCCAGGGAGAGGAGAATGAACCTTGCTGAGACCCTAACAGATAGATTTGTGGGCGCTGAGAGTACAGGGCACCTGTGCCCAGTTTTCCCGGTAGAGTTTTGAGAGGTGGCAAGGTCCTGGAGGACTGATGGTTGTGTGCAGCTCCTAGGCAGATGGGGGTCTCACAGCACTTCTCAGTCCCCTTCGTGCAACCACAGGATGATTGCCAGGAGCTCGAGAGAGGAGGAGGGAGGGACTTTTGGAGACCATTGACTGGGGAGTAGAGGGACAATAGACACTGAATGATGCTTACTTGACTTAATGATATTGATGATGTAACAGATCTCCCCGCTCTTTGAAGCCTTGGTTCTCTGTAAGCCCTTTGGAACTCAAATACCACCCCAGAGAAAGTGGGATGAAATTAATTAACTGAAATTAAGTTTATACTACCCCAGCAGAGCTCCAAAGAGAAATTCAGGCCAGTTTTGAGAACGTTAGAAAAAGTGTCCTTCCTTGTACATTCGCACTTGTGAATTGGGATTCAAAAGCACTCCACAAACATTTGCTTTTATTTGTCTGTTTTCAAGATAAATGTTGGCATGTTGTGGTATGATATGAAATGACTTTTCAGAGATAGAAGCTTCATTTGTAATTTTGCCACTCAGTGTCAGGGCAGCTGGGTATCCAGGTTATTACAGTGGCTGGCTATGGGCAGAATGCTTGCGGAACTTACAAAATATAATCCAAGATTGATGTAGAAGAATCAAAGTCCCCAAATAGCTGTCAAGTTTGAAAAATAAGAGCAAAAAGAGAGAACACAATTTATCAGGCAGAAAGATATGATAACATAAGCCATGGGTAGTTCCTGTCCAGGAATGGGCAAATAGATATATATGGAAAGAAGAGGGACCCTGGAAGCAGACCCCTGGACATGGGAGCCTGGTGTGTGACAGAGTGCCCCAAACACCTGGGGGAAGAAAAGACTTTTTTAGATGGCATGGGAAAAACTCACTCACTCTATGAAAAAAAAAAGTTGAATGCCTATTTCTTGTCCTATACGAAGGTAAACCCCACTTAGATTTAAGAGCTACATTTGAAAGGTGAAGCTATAAAGTTAACAGGAGAAATTGTTGAAACACATCTTTGCAACTTGATAGCCAAAAACTTCTGAAATGGGACCCTCAAAACCTCTCTTCTTAGGGAGAACAATTAACGCATTTGATGATATCAATATTAAAGGTTTTGTTAAATGATCTTCATAGATGATGTTAATAAATAGATGACAGATTGGGAGGTGTTTTTGATGATGTCAAGAATTATTGGGACAAATGGGGAATGTTGAATATGAACCCTAAATCAGACATTAGTGGTATATAAATGTTAAATTTACTGAGTGGGGGAATTTTATTATGGTTTATGTAGGAGAATGTCCTTGTTAGTAGGAGATTTACACTGAAATATTTAGTGAAGTGTCTGAATCATTGGTAGTCACAGAAAGGAAAAGATAAAGCCAAAATGAGATACACATTACACGCATCAAGTTGACAAAAATAAGAAAGCCAGGTTATGCCAAATGTTGGGGAGGCCATGGGGAACCAGAAACCATGATCTCTATAGTCTAGAGGTCTTCAGGGGCAATCTGGCAGTGCAGAACGAAACTGGGCATACGTGTACCCTAGCACCTAGCCACCGGCTCTCAAATGCCAGAGAACCTCGCTGGGACTGAGATGGTCACCATAGTGTTGCTTATCTTAGGGACGATGTGAAGCCACCTAGGGCCTATCCCCAGGGGATTGGATCAGGCAAATGAGGTAGACACCTACTAGTCGGGGTCCACTTCCTACCCAAGCCTTATTAGAATCAGAAGCCAGAACTTCTGAAAGACCTGGAGAGAGGGACCAGAAACAGGAGAATGGGCAGGTGGCGGAACCTGTGGGAGGATTCAGGACTCAGGGGTCTGGAATTAGTTTGAGTTGAGGAAAATAAATATAATTATAGTTTTGCCTGTTTAAGTTTATGAGTAGAGCTTTACTCCTGCTATACTGTCATTAGCAGCTGTTAGGTTCCCTAACTCCCCAGGAGCCAAATGGAAAGATAATGCTTAACCCAAAAGAACTGGATCCATAGTGGTGGAATTTTAGGCAGACGACAGTCTAATGGGGGGGATATTTTTGTATGATGGTAGTGGGAAACCCATGGTGCAGCACACGTGAAATTTTATGCATGGCCTAGAAAAGATTTTCAGAAATTCTAGAGCTTCTTTTCCTTAAGCAAAATGTATAATGGTGTCCTAAAAATGAATACCCACTGTTTAGATGGATGCTAGCAAGGTCTTAGCAATGTATGTGAAGGTCCTTTCAGGGAAGTAAAATAGATCAGTGTTCATTTACTGTGTAGAAAAAAGAAATCCCTCAAGTTTTAAAAGATTAATGTATCAGGTCTTTTTGCAGGTGTTGATTGTTATCTTGTAGCACTCAAAGGAATTTAAATTCCAATGCCTTTGTCTCTCTTGATGTAAAGTAAGGGACTGATATTGAACTTGCTATAACCAAGGGTGAGGACGCAGAGTATCCTCTGTCTAGCATCAAAGGAGTCTTTGCTTGTTGAATTTATGCCGGGACAAAACCTTGGGAAGAGAACTCTCTGAGCAGTGAGCATGTCTGAGAAAAACAGTGCCCGCTCCCGCCCTCCCCTGCCCCGTCCCCCTGAGACCTAGGCCAGAGTGAGAGGGAGAAGTGAACTTGGACTGAGCTGAAACCACATATCAGGGCCCTGGGCTAGGCATCCTATGAGGTCTGGTTTGTATTTCTCACACTTCCCCTCAGGAAGCAGGCATCGTTCCCACCCAGCTTACAGATAAGAACACTGAGGTCCAGAGGGATTAAAGCAGCTGGCCCAAGGTCACACAGCCAGTTCATGAGCATGCTAGGATTCCAACCCCAGGTGGAATTCCTACCACGCTGGGCTGCCACGCTCAAACAAAAACTGAAAAATATTTTGAAGCTTTATACCAGGCCTCAACAGGGCTCCAGCTAGTTTGTCTGAGCTTGTCCTAAAGATGTCCCCCACCCTTCTTAAGATGCTTTGGCATTCTGACGCAGTCAGCAGAAAATAGCTGCAGGAGCAATTACTGCCCCAAATTGAATCTGTAAATTTCAGGTCATTCAGATTTCCATTCCATATGCAGACTTTATTAATACCGCAGCTTCAGGTTCAAAATGTCATGTTCACTGAAAAATAGAAAAAAAAACCCAAAACAGTCCATTGTAGCCATTGGGGCTCTTACAGAGCGAGGCTCAGCTGCCGGGGACACTTAACCAATTGCCCAAAGAGATGAAGCTGGAGGAAATGCAGTCTGGCTTCCAAACCTTTAATAGGCTATGATTTTGAGGCTCTTTGCCTCTAACCTTTCAAAATTCCTGCTCTGCAGGGAGGAAGAGGCATCAACTAGAGATCAAGGTTGATGAAAAGCTGAATATTCAAACTGACATTCACCAAGAATGATGAGGGAGGGAGCTTTAATGGCATAACAAACGATTCTCCTGAAAGAAAATGTCAGGCAGGCAATTTTTTTTTCTTGGACTTTCTTTCCTCATCATCTCCGGCCCCCCTCCCACAATCCACCCACACACACTTAAATTTTGGCTTATTTAAACTTCAGGAGAGTTGCCAGCCAGGCCGGAAGAAGTGAAATTAGGACAGTTCCAAAGCCTTGGTTTTCAGACACTAGTAAATTAGGTGAATGATAAGGCATTGGTGAAAACCTGCAAAGGGGCCAGTTTTAAAGTGATTCTTCCTGCCTGAGTCAGCACTGGCTTTGGTGGGGTCTGGGATCATGGTAGAGAATCTCTCGGGTCGTGGGAGTGTGCTCTGCATTCTGGCATATTTGGGGATGGAGAGGTAAAATCCCATCCTGAAGTGGATTCAATGTAATTAGGTCCAACAGAATTGTTCTGCTTCCAAATGAAATGTTTGTTTCAAACAGATCAGCTTTGCAAGGATGTCACTGAAAACCCCGACTGTCCTATTAGGAGATAACAAGTCTGTGTGCAGTTAGTCTGGGGCTCATTTGGCTTTGCCTGGTGTTGGATTTTGTGTGATTATGGGGTCCTCCCTTGGGTATTTTCTCCAAAGAGGGAAATGACTCATGTACTATGGCCTTGTTATTTACAGGAGAGTGGCAAGATCTCATAAAGAAGTTCTAAATGTTAATGTTTCAAATGGAGACGGCAAATTTTTGCAGCCAGTTCTATTTACCTATCTATGTTTGTTCTGTCATCCCTATCTGTCTGTCTATCTATCTATCTATCTACTTACTTACCTACCTAGCTATCATGGTCTAAATGTTTGTGTCACCACCACATTCATATTTTGAAATCCTAACCTCCAAGGATGATGCTATTAGGAGGTGGGGCCTTTGGGAGGGGCTTAAGTCTTGAGGGTGGAGCCCTCCTTAAAAGAGGGTCCAGAGACATCCCTAGCTCCTTCAACCTTTCAAACAGTAAAATGGCACCGGCTATGAACCAGGAAAGGGCCCTCACCGGACCATGTTGGTGCCTTGATCTTGGACTTTGCAGCCTCCAAAACTGTGAGAAATACATTTCTGTTGTTTATAAGTGGTATTTTGTTATAGCAGGCTAAACAGACTGAGACATCATCTTTCTTCTCCTTCTTTTCCTTCTCCCCTATCTATCTGTCTAATCATTCAACAAAATACTTACTGAGCTCCTACTATCTTCCAGGTCATAGGAAAAGCCCAAGACAAGCTTTTTTGAAGACCCCAGGGACCAACACTTGAATAACCTCCCAGACTTATTAAAAATGCAGATTCCAGGCCCCTCTTCCAGGAATTCTGATTCAGCAGCTACTATTCATTAAGCACTTCCTAGGTACTAGGCAAGGTATGTAATAGCATCTAATCTTTACAGTATCCATTCCAAGGGGGATGATTATTCTTCCGATTTTACAGAGGCAGCTCAGAAAAGTTGAATGGCTTCCCCAAAGTCACATCTATTAAGGGGTTCGATTCTAACCCAGATCCATCTGAACCTAAAATCGGTGCTCTATCCATCATACTGCTCTTCGTTCAAAACACTACCTCAGTTCTGATGCCAGCCCAACAACTGGCAATGTACTCAGTTAGTTAGACTGATAATGGTTTTCCTTTCAGTGGACTTGATTTGGGTCTTCCTTGGATATTTTCTCTGGCTGGAAGCATTTGGCCCCAAAACCCAGTGTCTGCAGGAGGAAGTCTAAATTCAAGGGTTGGCATTCAAGGCTCTATACAATTTAGCTTCCTCTTATTTTATCCCTTTCAGATCCCTGCACAAACTCTGAGGCCAAGTTGGTCTGCCCTCCATCTTTTGAATGCCAAGATGTTGTTATAATGGAGGAAGATTCTTTCATCTTTTCCAAGGCCAGCCTTTCCACACACTCTGGATCCTATTTCCTTACCTTCAAGGACTATCCTTTCTTTTCCCTGTGTGATTAATCTCCTCTGTTTCTACAGTATCTCTTCAGCAGGTGAAATGCTCTAAGGTCTCCGGTCTTTAAAAACTCCTCCTTGAGCCTGCATTTCCCTCCAGCTGTTGCATCATATCTCTGCTCCTCTTATCAGCCAGACTTCTCAAAAGAGTGTTTTCCAATGCAACACTTCCCATTCATTCTCTGCCTCCTACTGAAATTGTTCACATCAAGGTCGCCAATAACTTTCATGCCGACAAATCCAAAAGCTTTCTACTCTCACCTTAAACTCTCTGCAGTGTTTGGCATAGTGGACTACTCCCTTCTTTATTAAATACTTTCTTCCCTTTACTTCTGACTCATCTGAGGATCACCTGCAGATGACAGAATCCACCCTAGCTAGCTTAGGCGGAAAGAGATTTAATAGGGAGAGTCCAGTGCTTATAAAAGCATTGGAAAGGTTGGAGAGGCAGCTAGAGACTGTCACCCTCCACATCTGATCCAGCAGAAACACCTCTGAGAAGAACACTGAAGAACTGGCCTGTCACAGGAGCTGCTGCCTCTGCCATGGCTGGGATGCTGCAACTGGTGCATTTTGCCACTGCTGTAGTCCATGCCAACTGAAGGAATGCTCCATGCCTGCCTCTCAACACTCACAAAGTTAGGGACTCCCAGGACGCTCTGCTACAACTGTTCCAGAAAAACCAAATGCCCCCATGGCCATGCTTGCCAGGAGGTGCAACAGATACATGCTATGTCCCGTCTTCCAAACTGTGAGCTAGTGTACCTGCTTGGAGAAAGCTAGGTCACATGCAGATCCGAGCTGGAGGGGAGCATGGGTGTGATATTCTTTGGCTTCCCATCCTCTTAGTGGGCAGCAAGGCTCATTGCAAGGCGGTGGGAATGAAGCTGAATGAGCCACAGCTTCTCTGGTACCACCTTCTTCGAATTTTCATCCTTCCACAGAGTCCAATATTTCTCAGTCTCTCTGTTCAGCTGACCTCTATATATCAAAGGGCTTCAGAGCTTGATTCTGGGTCCTCTGCTCTTTCTCTATCCTCTCCCTAGTGATCTCTCCCAGCCCCATAGCTTTTAAAAAAAAAAAACAAAAACATTTATTTATTTATTTATTTTTGGCGTTTCTGTGCGAGGGCTTTCTCCAGTCGCGGCAAGCGGGGGCCACTCTTCATCGCGGTGCACGGGCCTCTCACTATCGTGGCCTCTCTTGTTGCGGAGCACAGGCTCCAGATGCGCAGGCTCAGTAGTTGTGGCTCATGGGCCTAGGTGCTCCGCAGCATGTGGGATCTTCCCGGACCGGGGCACGAACCCGTGTCCCCTGCATCGGCAGGCAGATTCTCAACCACTGCGCCACCGGGGAAGCCCCTCAGCCCCATAACTTTTAATCTCCCATTTTGATGGGTCCCATTTGTGTGTCTCCAGCCCTGTGTCCTTCTTGACCTGAATATCTAAGAAGCAAATCAAACAGAGCATGCTCCAAACAGAACCCAGGATCTCAGTAAAATACAGTATCATCATCCTACTGCTTCAGCCAAAAACCCAGGAGACATCTTGATACCTTGTTTTCTTTTCCTCTCTGTGGTAGATCCTGAGCAAGTGATGTCACTGCATCCTCCAAAAAAAACTCACTGCATCACAGAGACTTCCCCTGTCCTCCCTAACTAAAGAAGCCTCCTCCCTACCCATTTTTCTCTGTTATATCAACCTACTCCTTAAATTCTCTTTTTTTTTTTTTTTGTGGTACGCGGGCCTCTCACTGTTGTGGCCTCTCCCATTGCGGAGCACAGGCTCCGGATGCGCAGGCCCAGCAGCCATGGCTCACGGGCCCAGCCGCTCCGCGGCATGTGGGACCTTCCCAGACTGGGGCACGAACCCGCGTCCCCTGCATCGGCAGGCGGATTCTCAACCACTGCGCCACCAGGGAAGCCCTAAATTCTCTTTTTAATTTATATGTTTACTAATTTGTTGACTGTCTCCCCTTCCAGAATATAAACTTCATGGAGGCAGGGACATCACCTATCTTATTTCGCATTATCCCTCTAATGTTTAGAGCAGGGCCTGGCACATAATTGTTGCTCAATAAATATTTGTCAAATGAACAAGTGAAAGAATAAATGAATGATGACATGATCACGAAGGCCCCTTCCGGTCTGAAATAGTCAGCCTGCTCAGAATGATCCAAACCTTACCCATTCATTAGCGCTCAGGCCAAGCCCCATCACCTTCGGGAAGTCAAGGATGGGACTCTCCTTCCCTCCTCTGCACCAGTCATTTGACACATGGCACGCATCTGGTGTCAGCATTCTAACCGCTTTGCCCATGTTCTATCTTTTCATCTAGACTCTCTACTCCTTGAGGGCAGGGCAGTTGCCATGACCCAGTAATAGCGTCCAGCATTTACATAGCTGTTCTTGAGCCATGGGAGGTAGACAAACCTTCTCCCTAAGTCTTATAACAATTTCACTAGTACGAGCTAGTTGCTGTCAGATCCCACTTGATAGAGGAGGCTCGGGAAGTTAAATGACTCCCTCAGGGTCACCTATTAAATGACAGATCTGAGATTCAAATCCTGAAGCCCACTTCCTACCTTATCGTTGGATCTTCTGGGTCCTCAGGTTGGGTTCACGGTAGATGATCCATAAAGACTTGTGAGATTGATGAGTAAGAGTGTGGGGTGGGTGGCAGAATAAACACTGTTCTAGAGAGCAGGAGACCCAGTTCATGCTTTGGGTAGCTCTGAGAAGGCCCTGCCACTCTCTGGGCCTTGGAGCCCCTTGGCAAAGGGAGTTGTTAGGTTGGATGATTTCTGAAGACTGAGGATTCATACTCTGGTACCCCAAGCAGCAACTCCTTGGAGAAAAGAATCTCTTCTTTCTCAGCTATATCCCCAGTGCTTGCAATAATACTAGGTACACAGTAAGTGCTCAAAAAATATCTGTTGACAAATGAATCCCTCAACCCCTCCCTTCCTCTTGGTAGGACGGATGTGATGGAGTGAGGATTCAGCCTTGTCCAAGTTGCAATTAAAGGGAAAACTGACCAGAGGGATATGGTGGCTGGTCTGGCATTGAGTGTGCTGGGTTCCACATGGTGGCTCAAGATCCAGGAGACTGCTGAGATTTTGGGAAGTGTGGCAGCCTCCAGCCAGACCATATTTCCCTACCTGAATGAGCTGTTACCAAAGGCAGTAAAGATCCTTTGCCATCCTCCGTGTCTCCATTTCTGGTCACTGCACTGGGCTGATGGCTACCAGCTCTGGCTCAACCTGTAATGCTGTCCACTCTAAATGATCTGGCGGAAGCAGCTTGGCATGCTGTCTGGCTTTCATTTTGTGGTCAAGTCCAAAAGCTCCAAATATATGTGACCCTGAGATTATAAAAGAAGATCAAAGGTTTCCTGGCAGGCAGGCCTAAAGGCTGCCTTCTTAAGTCCCTGCATCTGAGTGACCACTAAGGCAGAAGGTGAGAGCAGCCTTCTAATTCAGCCTGCGGTCTGCACAACCCCGCCACCCCCGCCAGGCCTTACTCTGGGATTTTGACATCTCCCTTGGGAGCCTGCACCAGGAGGTCCAGCCCTTTGGGAGGCTGGCAAACCACCACAATCGCTTGTCTCCCTGCTGAGGGACACGGAATCAGCCCAAAGGCTGGACAAAGCTCCTAGAGCGGCTCCCCATGGCAAACATCAAGGGGGGAGTTTACAAGCCGGAGAATTCTTAGGGGCCTGGTTGAGCTCTCTGGGAAGCCCTGGGCCATCCACCCAGAGGCTCCTCCCTCCTGCCTCTCTCTCCTCCCCTTTCACTTTCCCCCCCTCCCCATCCTTTTCTTCGGCCTTTGACTGTGATTTTCTTTGAAGGAAGAAATTATTTTGCCCCAGGAAACTCATTTATAGCAAAATAAGTGAAAGGTCTGGGCATCTTGCCCCACATGGGGCTCGTTTTCAGGTTATTGCCTTAGCGCGCCTTCATCTGGCTCTCTGGAGCCTGGAACCTCTCCCTGCCAACATCACACCTGGTTTCAACTGGAGGGGAAAGGACTTCAGCTTTTCATCTTCTGGGCTTCTTTGTTATTACTGGAGCCAAGTTTTGGCCTGGGATCAGATAGGGGTGAGGGGTCTGGGAACTGGATCTGGAAAATGTCCCGGAGGCCGGGGAAAAGAAAGCTTCCCAGAGCCTTGGAGCAGCTGCCCCTCCTGGCTGGGGTGGGGCTGACCTGCAGCCAGACCAGCCTGGCGAAGGATGGAGCCTCTGGCCCTAGGGTCGTTGCTGATTTTGGATGCACGAGAAAAGACCTTCTTAGGCCTCTTGAGATGAGGAATTTTACGTGATTTGGCTTAAGTGAGAGATGCATAAAGATGTGAAAAAGCAAAAGGGTTAAGCTGGGAGAGAACCATATGCTAAATTTCCTGAGTAGAGAGATTGCTTTTTGGGATAGTTTATAGGTTAGTGGTTAATATTTCCTTAAAAGCTGGATTATTTCTATCCCTTATTTATTATTTTTTAATGTCGCTTTGAGAAAAACCAAATTATCCTTTAGCATGCCTAAGAGGATTTTGTCTATCGTATGTTTCAGGATCTTTATGGTGTACATATCTAGCAAAAACCATTTCCCATAAAAATACCAAGGGAGGGCATTTCAATGGAATTTTAAGCTTATTTAAAATTAATTGCAGATTCATTTCACTGCACATTCATTGCGGGTTTTTCTTTTTTCATTATTAATATGAAGAAATGGTGAGAGCTCTGCCAAAAGTCTGAGAGGAGAAAGTGCTGCTGTAAAAGTTTTCTAGAAGCAGCAGGCAGACATCTGCCTAAGGTATGCATTCTTGGGCTAACCAGGCTTTGGCCTGTCTCTGATTAAAGGGAGCCCACGGGATCGATTGAGAGCCTGACTCGCGGGGCCTCCATCCTGCTTCCTGCTTCCCTCCCATCTCCTCTCCTGCCTGGGCAGCAAACAGCATCACAAAGAGGATACAAATGGCAGGTTCGGGGTCATGAAGAATTCAAAGATGGCAGAAAGCAGAGACTGGATGGCAGAAGAGTGGCGTGCCCGAGGGTGCGGGTGAGAGTGGGAAACAAATTCTTCACGGATTGTCACTAGGCAAAAGTCACATTGGCCCCTTAGCTCTGTGCTGAGTGTACCTGGGAACTTGGAAGGGTACCTACCAGCAGAAACAAGTTGGTCATTTGTGTTAGGTAGTCACTCGAAGGTCTCTGTGAGGAGACCATTGTAACTAAATTTAGTTTCCTTGAACTGCTGAGGCCCCAAAGATGTATGCATTGGAATTTGGTCTTGATAAGTCTATGGGTCCTGGAGATGAACAAAAGGCCTTGGTGGGCATCCAATTCACCTGCTTATTTTACACTGGGAACTTGAATGGGGTGAGGGACTTTCCCAAGATCACATCGAGGGCTGGGAAAGAACCAGGGTTAGGACCCTGGTTCCTGATTCCTAGTCAAGTGTGCTCCATTCCACATTGATGCCATGGGAAAATAATCTCTTAAACTGGAGAGCAGAGATACTGGGAGAAACTGGGAAAGGTTGAGGAGAAGGCACGGCCCCTTCCCATGGGGAACTTGCGGTATCGGGTAGTGCCCAAGACTGGTCAGGTGAGAAGACTGTGTTTATTTTTTATAAATTTTTAAATTTTTATTTTTCTGCTTTTCCATGATTGGTTTAGGGACCAGTTTTCTTATTATTAAGCTGTAAAATAAATGGGCACTTATCACTGGCCAAGATGATTATGTGGACTTGTGAGTGTGTCATTTAGATCTCTCAATTCTACGGCCGGTGCTGTCATGATCACCACTTTGTAGAGGAGACCAAGGATGTGATCTGAGAGGGTCCACCTCTACTACCAACCTGTGGTTCCTGCCTTACATAAGTCCCCACTCTACCTGGGCAACCACAGAGGCATTTCAGCTCCCCTGGTATCAGTGTCAGCTCAGATCCTGTGTCCAAGATTCCTTGAAAAGTCTTTTCCCTGCACAGTTACCATAGGAACTGACTGCAGGACTCTTTGGGAAGGGTTCAGAAAATGGTTTATCATATATACTTGGGATCATAGTACTGGGTCCTTTCTCAAAGAGATCTGGCCTCCTCTTCAATCCATGGGCCCCAGGTCTGTGAGCTGACTTAGATCTGGAAACTGTATGCAGAACTACTGCATTCCATTGTGGCAGCTTCTGTTTGCTAGCTCTTAGTATTTTGTTTTTCAGGGTTTTTTTTTTGTTGTTGTTATACACGTCAAATAACACCCTAGTCCGCTGTCTATCTATCATGCCCCTCAGAACAGCATGACCAATTAGCAGTCACCAAGATCCCCACAGGTCAAGGTGGCTTGATTGCCACTCCAGCCTTGCTGCCTATTATAGTAATTATGTCCACCTTGCTGCTGCCGATTGAATGCTCTCCTTAGCATCAGCCTGTCTGGTATCCTGTCATCTCCACAAGGATTCTAGGGATCCCAGGTCCATGGTAGCATCTGCTACTTTCAACCCTGTCCTGCAGAGAATTGCCCCCACCACCACTGAGCTTCTAAAAGATGCTGGAGAACCCCTTTCCAGTGCCATCTTTATTGCCTTATAATGAGGGGATGTTCTGGTTGCTTTGAGGAAACAAAGTGAACTCTGTGCTTTCATATAATACATCCATTCTAACATCCCCACCTTCCTGAGAATTCTACCCCTTCCTCAATATCACGCCAAACATTCCAGCCTCTCCACCTCCTGGGCCATAGGCCATCAATGGGTCCAGCCTTGAATAAGCCCTCAGCAGTATCTTAGGGCTGGCTCCAAAGTTCTTGCCAAGACACTTACTCTGAGTTATGACATGTTCCCATGTCAATAAATAGAAAAGATATTCAACCTTATCTTTAGCCAACTAGAGGGAGCCCAAACTCTCAAGATCCACTCCCACACATGGTCTCATGATTCTTGCAGGTGTTCAGCATCCAGGTGCTGCCATTCCTCCAGTGTGTAAGCAGTTTCCTCCCAGAGGAGGGACTGTTTCTCTTCTTGGGCTGTGCTGAATCCTGACCCTGGTTATTGGCCTAAGGGAACAAGTAATGGTACGGGAAGATCTTGAGAAAGCCAAGAATCATTTTGGGAGATGTCTGTCTCAGGTAAGGTTTATCCATGGTCTTCAGGCCTGGGGAGGCCACTCTTCTCTAGCAAAGAGAAGGGAGCTTCTTCTGCCCTGAGGAGTTAGGGCATCTGGGGTTCAACATTCTCAAGCTTGTTCACCCAATGTCGTCTCTTCCGTATCTCAGGGTCCCACTCTTGCTGTGAAGGCTTTGACTTTGATATGGGAAAATTGTCCTCTTAGTAGCATTGCCACCTTTACTATTAGATCTGGGACGTGAGTTTTAGCCCAGGAGTCCTTGTGGGTAAAAGAGATGAGGGTCTCCACAGGGACCCTCACAGTGACTTTCACAGTGAACCTTGAGTTGATTGCTACCTGATCTGGGCCTGTCATTTTCTTTCCCTTCCTTTTCTTTTAAAAAATAGACTTTAATTTTTAGAGAAGTTTTGGAGTCACAGTAAAACTGAGCAGAAAGTATGGGTAGTTCCCAGATATCCTCTACACCTACCCCCAGCACACACATAGCCTCCCCCACCATCAATATCCCACACCAGAGTGGTACATTTGTAGAGTACAAAATAAGATAGGTAAAATGAATTAAAATATGTCAAATATCACAATAAATATAAAGTAGCTGAAAATCTCTTGGTAAAAGACAAAGATTTTTAGAGTTATTTCTTAAATATGCAAAATTCAGTTTATGTGCTGTCTACAAGAGACATACCTAAAACATAAGGATACACAAAAGCTGAATGTAAAAGCATGGAAAATACTAAGCCAAAGAAAAGAAATGGTGTGGTGATATTACTGTCAGACAAAATAGTATTTAAGGAAAACAGTGTAACTCACGGGAGCAGAGTATCACATAATGATAGAACATTTTTCACCAGAAAGATGTAACAATTTTAAGTGACATGAGCCGCCCCTCCCAAAAGGCTTAAAATATATAAGGCAAAAATAGACAGAACTGTAAGGATAAATCCACAAATTTATGATCAAAGTAGATTTTTAACATCCCTGTATTATTAACTGATTTTTCTAGTAGATAAAAAATTAACAAAGATATAGAATATTTGAACAACACAAATTTTGACCTAATAGAAAAGTACTGACTTTTGCACACAAAAAGAGAACACACATTCTTTTCAAATACACATAGAACATTTATGAAAATTAATTATAAGGAAGGCCATGGAGTAAGCCTCATTAATTTCAAAAGGATTATTGTCATACAAACTACATTATCTAATCACAATGTAATTAAGTATTAAATCAACAATCATAATGGCAAGAAGCTACAACCCCCGCCATTATTTTGGAAGTTCAAAAAAGAAACACTTCTCCATAACTCATGGGTTAAAGAAATCATAAATTAGAAAATACTTAGAATTGAACACTAATGAAAATATTACATATCAAAACATGATGATGCAGCCAAAGCAATATGTATAGGGAAGTTTATGCCTTAAAAATACTTATACTA
The DNA here is from genome assembly GCF_002837175.3 of Physeter macrocephalus. Lineage (NCBI taxonomy): Eukaryota > Metazoa > Chordata > Mammalia > Artiodactyla > Physeteridae > Physeter > Physeter macrocephalus. Next base: position 62,498,628 of record NC_041224.1, on the reverse strand, counting down.
GAAATGAAGAAAGCCTAAAAATTAATGAGCCAAGCATCAAACTTAAGAAGTTAGAATAAACACAGAAAGTATAGGAAAGTGATAATAAAGATAAGCAAAGAAAGAGAAAAGAAACATAAACTGGAGGTAATTTTTAAAAATCCCCCAAATAAGTGTTTTGAAAAGATTAATAAAATAAACATTTGTCAAGATCAATCAAGAAAAAAGGGCACAGTCTAAGGAATGGAAAAATATCCCCAATATATAAAGGGGTCTCATATCATTCTTAGTTTTTTAAAGATGAGATTTAAAGTTCCTTCTGACTTCATTCGAAGTTCTTCATGGGAAACCTGAGCCCAGAGACTGAGTGTGACTTGCACAGGGACAGACAGTTGATGGGCCTCTCTGCCATCTGCCTTTTACCTGTCTGATCTTAGCACCAATCTTTTCTTTTATGTGGCCTGACATTTTTCACAGGAGAATTATTCCTTTGAGTTAGAGGCCAGGGCACCTCTTAAAATAGGTGGTTGAGTATTGCAGCGTGTGTATCTCAGGGTTCCCTTCAATCAATTCAACCCACTGTGGAGCCCCTACATTGTGTGAAACATGATGGAAAGATAAATGTAGTGAGAGTAAAAAATTAGTGCTCTTAACCTCTACTAACAGAATTCAGCTTAGAGAGGAATAACAGCTTTGGAATAATAGCTTGGTAAGCCACTGGGACAGAAGGTGACGGTCCTCATAGGAGTCCAAGCCACAGAGGTGATAGTTAAGTTGCTGTGAGTGAGGACGTGGAAGAATTCGGTTTTTGCTCATTCAAGGGCTGGGGAGAGAAGATCAGAGGAGAGGGAAAGAGGGGAGAGGAGGCAAGAGGGTGTGAAGCTGGGGACTACACGAATGGATGTGATCAGAATATGTTCCCTAGGGGTGTGGAGTGGCTGAAGGACTTCTAAGAATGAGGCTTGCTACTCTTTAGTGTGAATAAATGTGAGATACTACAATGTAGCATGTCCGTGTCTTTACTGAAAATATTTTCACTTAACCTAATTCCCACTGTGAAATTGTGAAAATGGAAAGCTGTGGCTCCGGGATGAAAAGGAAAAATGAGTAGGAGCTGAATTTCAGTGGTGATGATGAGAATGTGAGCCCATTCTCTTGGGTGAGGAAATAGTTTGTATCAGTTATGATTGCATTCAGCTGCAAGTTAGAGAAAACCCTCCAGAGAGGGGTTTAAACAAGGAGTTGGTACAGTGTCTCAAGGTTATCATGGAGGACCCAGGTTCCTTCTATCTTACTGCTCTACTTGTATGGCTTCGGTCCTCATGGTTGCATGGTAGCTGCTCTCCTGCAGACATCTTGCCCATGTTCCAGGAAAGGAAAAAGGGAAGGAAAAAAGGCCAGATGCATGAATCTGTCCTCTTTTGAAAAGCTGTCGTAGAAGCCCCATCCAGTGACTTCTGCCCGGGCTGTGTCACATGGTCATGCTTAGCTGCAAGAGAGTCTGGGAAGGAGACTATTTCAGTCGGGCATATTGCCTCCCTGAGCAAAATCAGCATTCTGTCATTAAGGAGGGCTCAGAAAATGGCTATTGGGTAGGCAATTAGCCGTGTCCCCCATGAGGCTCATCTAAACTAGAGCTAAATGGGCTGGGAGATCCCAGGAGCCACCTGGGTTATTTGGAGATGAATAAGACAGCTTTTGAGGAGTTCACGATTTAGAAGGGGAAGACAGACACCTAACTGGAACAACAAGAACACTGAATGACATTTTAACATCACATGGTTAGGGGAGGTGGTAGAAGTAAGCACAGGGGGCTCTGAGCACAGAGACAAGATAGCTTAGCTGGGGAGCGGGAGAAGGCCCAGAGCAGAAGTTAGTCACATGGCTATGGTAAGGGAGGGGGCTCTTTGGCAAAGGGGTCCCTGTAAGTGAAGTGGAGGGATGTGGAGTCCTGGTGGTGGGGGGAATCACAGGCAGGTTCATATAGGGGACTCTCAAGTCTAAGGTGGGAAGGGACAGGACTGAAATTGGAGACGGCAGCAGGATCAGACCGTCAAGAGCTCTCTCTGCTAGGGTGTGGATCTTTGCCCACATCCTCAAGGCTCTTGGAAGCTACTGGAGTGTTGCACAGGGCAGTGACCTGGTCAGAACTGTGTTTTGGATGGCCATTCTGGCAGCCACATTGTGGCGGGCAGGTTGCTCAAGCAGAAGGCAGAGAAGTAGGCAGGATGAAGGGGGAAAGGAGGGCTGTACAGTGGGAGGGATGGAGAGTAGAGGTGGTCTCTGAAAACTCTCAGATGTAGGGGCAGAGCCCATGCTGCCCCTCCCCAGGTCTGTCGTCTGGGGGATGAGTTTGTGGTGGTGCCCTGTACTAATCCAACCCAGGAGGAGGGTCAGGGAATGGGACGGGGCTACTCTTCGTGGTGGTGCACGGGCTTCTCATTGCAGTGGCTTCTCTTGTTGCGGAACACCGGCTCTAGGCGCGTGGGCTTCAGTAGTTGTGGCACGCGGGCTCAGTAGTTGTGGCTCGCGGGCTCTAGAGTGCAGGCTCAGTAGTTGTGGCACGTGGGCTTAGTTGCTCTGCGGCATGTGGGATCTTCCTAGACTGGGGCTTGAACCCGTGTCACCTGCATTGGCAGGGGGATTCTTACCCACTGTGCCACCAGGGAAGCCCCTGGAAAGAGAACTTTAATCAAGATGTTTCAGATATAAACAGAACCTCCCCTTTTTCAAAGTTGAGGAAATTGCCCTGAGAGGGGTAAGTGAATTATCCAAGGTCACAGGACTGTTTACTGAACTCCAGTTTCCTGACTCCTACGTCAGTGCTCGCTCAGCTCACAGACTGTGCCTTTCTGTCCGTCGTGTTGGCTTGACTGTCACCTTAGAAGGAAGGGGAGTCCTTGTCCTGGGGAGATGGCATTCAGGATTGCCAAGGGGGCTTTGAGGCTTAGCAGCAATTAGATTTGGCTGCACTGGTAAGAGCTGAGGGAGGTTGCAGGGAGGCAGAGGTGTCTCGGGAGGGGGAGTGCTGGGCATGGAAGAGGGGTGTGGCGAGACTGGGGGAGAGGAGGCAAGGCACTGCCAAAGACCTAACCTCAATTGCTTGTGGTCCTCCCAGCAGCTCAGGAGGTTGGGGGAGTCCTTCATCTGTGCACGGAGTGGCGCTCACAGGTGACCTAAGTTCAAGTTGTCCAGCTGGCCTCGAACCCAGAACCCCTTGAACCCTGCGCTTGTGAGACCGGCTGCTGTCTTGAGTCCTCACCAAGCCGGTTGGGCCTCTGGTGCCCGCTGATCGACCGAACCCTCGGCTAGAAAGGGACCGGCGATCGGTCCGCAGGTGGCGCTGCGCACCCGAGCAAAGACGCAGCGCGGCCTGCGGGGCCTGGGGGTGGGACTCTCTCCTCTGCCGGAGAGCCGCTCGGCCAACCGCAGCGCTCAGGCAGGAATTAGAGGAGAGGGCGCCAGAATGAAAGGGCTCCCAGACTTCAAAGGAAATTCCCAGAATTTCCAGAGCAGCGAGGACCGGCGAACGCGTTCATGGCCGGAAGTGCAGACCTGGGCACCTCGGCAGGAAGAGGGGGCCGCCGGGGTCTGTGGGCGCGTGGAGCCCCCGCCCTCCATCCCGGACCCCCCCGCTCCCTTTTCCCGGTGTGTGGTGGGGAGCGCAGGGCTCTGTCAGGCGCCACCTCCCGCTGACCCGAACCCCCAAGGCCACGTTTCACGCGGAATCTGCCCAGATGACTCTCGTCAAAGGCCACAGCCACAAGGGATCCCACCTAAGAAAGACTTGCGAACGGGTTTATAGCCATGTTTTGCTGAAAAGCATGCTGCAGGTATCCAGGTGAAGTTTATTTTGCGTGGGGGGGTGAGGGTCAAAAGACACGTGGTCCCTTGCTAGCTGTGATGTGGGTGCTAGCTCTCTAGGGACTCAGCTTTCTCATCTGGTAAGTGAAGGGCTAGGGCTTGGCCTTAGAGCTCCGACCTTCTGAACTTCTGGGGGTGACTTGTTCACAACCCCACCTTCGCCACACTGTTGAGATCAGGCCACTCGTTGCAGCAGGAGATTGGAAGTTATTCCAGTTTAGCATAAGGGAGGTAGAGAGGCTCCAAGGTCAGGCTTTAGGGGGGACAAGATAAAATTCAGACATCCGGTGCAGTGCGGGGCCTCAGGGAGGAGGAAAGGGGAGTATGGCACGGTGGGTGCTGGCTGGGGACCTACAGAATTAAAAACAACCGAAGGAGGGGCCATAAAGCCTCTACCCTCTTGCTTGGCCCACCATCCTGAGGTTTCTGGGGGACCCCCAGCTGCAAGCCCCTGAGCCTCCTTGGGACAGTCACCCCATTGTTGTAGGAAATGCTGGGCATTTCCTAACCGTGTGGGAGGGGCCACCCTATCACTCACACTCTGCAGTTTCTTGCCCACCCTGAGGTCCAGGGTGGAGGTAACTGAGTGAGTTACAGCTGAGCTTGGTCTGGCAGCGCCCAGGTCACACAAGGTCAGGAGACTTTGGGAGGACTGAGATAAAGTTGGGGCAGTGGAGGCTTGGAGGGCCAGCAGCAGGGTGGGGCTTCCCTCTTATCAGAAGAGCTGAGTCAAGAACCTGGCATCTTCAGGGGCAGTGAGCTTCTGTCTGCTTGGAGGTGAAATCCTCAGACTCTCATGCTCATAATCTTCATTATACATCATTATTATTTCAATTATGATTAGTAAGTAGCACCTCCCTTTTATTGGGTGCTTCCTGCAGCATCTACATCAGTCTTCATAACCATCTATGAGGTGGGTAGAGGCTCTTGTTATTTCATTTTGTGGATAAGAAAACTGAGGCTTAGTGCAGAGTTGTGTTACCAGCTCCCCCATGCCATGCCCATCTGGACAGCACACCTAGAGCTCATGTTGAGCTGGCAGTAGCCCTGGGAAGTCGGCAGGGCACTGTTGGGCTCCCGTTTATGTAATGGGAAAAGTGTGCCCCTGAGAGCCTGCAACCCACTGTAGGGATCAAAGTCAGTGACCTGAAGCCAAGGTGGCAGCCCAGGCCCGGCATCTCCTTGGGTCTCTCTCTGTGGGTCTTCATCCTGCCCAGCTCATCCACATGGGTGTGTTGGGTGTTCACCCCAGGTGGTTGAATTTCAGGCTAGTGGGGTTGGAGGACAGTTTAGTTTTGAAAAAGAAGATGAAGGAGAAGGCCGCTAGCAAGCCCTGGAACTGTAGTGCGGAACGTCAGGCGTCATCAGGGTGCGAGTGCGCTGACTGCCCATGCTGTCTGTGCGTAGGGACAGTCAAGAGCCCCTGTGGCTTCACCTCAGCGTCCATGGCCTTGCATTGGTTTTACCCTCTGACCTGACGTGTCTTACGGAATCTAGCCTGGGCTGTCCTCCAAACTCAGGTGTGATCTGAAGGGACCCAGTATAGAAACCACAATCATCTAAGACCCCTCCCTCTCCAAGAAGCGAGTGGGATGTGTGCTTGTGGGTGAGGAGCCAGGTCAGCGTGGCCTGATGAAGACATTTGCAGAAACCACTGACTCCTGGTCACCTCATCTTCCCTTCTGCCAGCGTGTTAGAAGGAGGTCCCTGCACTTGAGCTCAGAAACCAGGTTGGGCCCCAATGTAGGGCTGGAATTCCACCCCAAGGAAAGGCTGAGAGAATCTTCTTTTAAGACCTCAGCTGGGTGTGGTATCAGTTAAGCCGAGCATACACAAGGCTGGAAGCAATTTCTCTGCCCAGCTTCTCACCCACGGCAACTCTTTTCAATCATCCATTTGAACTGTTCCCCAAATGTGGTTCTCACTGTGGAGGGTGGACACTTGCCCCAGCTCCTTCTAAGCTTCAAGACCCCTCCTGACTCTACCATCCTGGGCCTTGTCCTGAGTTTTGTGAAGATAGTTTGTTTGGGATTTAATCTTTAAAAAAAAATTATATAAAAATGTATGTTTATTAAATTAAATAACAAGCTTTCATGACAGGCTAATAACTATGGTAAATTTTAGATACGAATATAAACTATGTTTTTTTTTTTTTTTGCGGTACGCGGGCCTCTCACTGCTGTGGTCTCTCCCGTTGCGGAGCACAGGCTCCGGACGCGCAGGCTCAGCGGCCATGGCTCACGGGCCCAGCCGCTCTGCGGCATGTGGGATCTTCCCGGACCGGGGCACGAACCCGCGTCCCCTGCATTGGCAGGCGGACTCTCAACCACTGCGCCACCAGGGAAGCCCCCTAAACTATGTTTTGAGATATCTCTAACAACTATCACATGACCTGAAAATAATCTGATTTCTATTGGTGCTAGTCACAGGCACTATTAATACTACTTTTTTGTTTTTTTAATAATTAAAAAAATTGAAGTGTAGTTAATTCACAATGTTGTGTTAGTTTCAGGTATACAGCAAAGTGATTCCGTTTTATATGTGTATATATATATATATATATATATTTGTTTTTTTTCAGATTGTTTTCCATTATAGATTATTACAACATATGGACTAGAGTTCTCTGTGCTATACAGTAGGTCCTAAAAAACAGATACTTCTCGGTTTTAGCCCATACTATCCTTAAAGGATGAGATGTTTTGGATTTTCTACCCTTGCTTAAAGTGTCCACAGGCCAAATCCACCAAGTATAATATATAATACATACAGTGCTCCCATTAGGAAGGGTGAGGCAGATCCCTGGGGACCCACCTGGGCAGGTCTCCAGACATGTTGTGAATGAGAAAAGCAAATTGTAGGTGGAGGATGCAGCTACTCACAGCCACAACAGCAAGCAAGGAAATAAAACTCCCTCCAAAACAATATTATGAGCTTGTTCTGGGCACATTATGTGGACGTGTTAATAAATAGAAAGAGGCTAGGACGCGTTCTCAGGAAGATGAGGAGTGGTCGTCTTTGGGGAGGGGGAGGGAGGAGCTAGAACGGAGGTTGGTGCACAGGGACTTTGGCCTTATCTGTAATGTTTTTAAGTTTTATGAGAATTAGTTGTCTAATTAAAAATTGATATTTAAAAAACTTTGCTCTTTCTGGTGGTTGCTGCAGACTACCTGTTTTAAACTCCCAGCTGGCATTCTGCACCGCGGGGAGCGGGCTTGTGGGCTCTCCATCCTGGAAACGCAAACACGTGCAGAACACCTTGCATACCAGGCGCTTTACCTGCGTGTGAGCTCATGTGTCATCAGCCAGCCCTGGGTGCCTGCAGCCCGATCTCTGGAGCCTTTGATCTGGTTCCTCGCAGCTCCTGCCCTTCCAGACTCTGGACCTAATTTCTTCAGCGTCTCCAGATGGCAGCCCGTCTAGCCGGGCCGTGTTTTGTTGTTCTTCTCTGGCTGCCCTGACAATAGTTCCCTTCCTCTCTCTGTCTCTGCCCCTTCTCTCTTCATCGGCACAGTTGGTGGCTGCCAGTGGGGGAGGGCTAGGCAGGGAGGAAGGCGTTTTCAGTTTTGTTTCTAATCTGCTTCCTGAAGCTGCCCCTGGGCTGGATGTTACAGGAATTTCTGGGGGCCCTTCTGGGCTCAGCATGATCCCCCAAAGACCTGATTATTGCACCCTGTTCACTCACTTGTCCTTCAGGTATTTATGGGTCATCTACCATGTGCTTGGAGCTGTGCTAATCACAAAGTCTGCTGCTCTGTGGACTTGGAACCCATCCACCTCCTCCCATTCCTGCGGTCACTCCTCAAGCCAGGCCATTGTCACCTCTCACTGGGAGCTTTGTCCCTCCACACATTTCTCCTTTTTCCAGCCAGAGTGAGCTTTCTAAATCAAATCTGATCATGCCCCTCCTTTGCTGAAAACACCCCATGGCTTCCCGTTGGTCTAGGGTCAAGTCAGACACCTTGATATGGCCCACAGGGCTGATGGGTGTAACCCCAGCTTACACCTTCAGCCCTCCTGAGTACTCGGGTCCCCACCCCCCGAGCTCTGGTCTCTGAGCCCTTAACACACACCTTTCCCTCTGCCTGCAACACTTCCTGCTTCCTCATTCTCCCTGGCTCGTTTCTACTTAAGCTTGAGGTCTTAACTTAGGCAGCACTTCTTCCTGGCAGAAGCATCCCTGAACCTTATCCTCCCACCCGAGTTCTCTGCATCTTTCTCTCAGGCCGCTTCTCACACTCTGTATAATTGTAGCTTAAATTTGTCTGTCTCTCCCACCAGACTCTAATGTCATGAATATAATGTCTTGAAAAATCACAATGACAACGCCTACAACAGAGTGAGCTCTTTCTTACCTTAACACGTTCCAAGCACCATGCTAAGCATTTTCTGTGTCTCCCACCATCTAATTTTCACCTCCCTTTGAGGTGGGAACCATCATTATCTCCATCTTGGAGGAGGAATTGAGCCCTACATCAAAAATGTGCCACAGTAGGCCAGTTAGTAGATGGTGGAGCCAAGACTCACACCCCAGAGGTCTGAATTCAGAGCCCACACCTCCCCGCACTGGGAAGGGCAGGGCTGTATCTGTCTGATTCACCATTATATCCCTAGCTCCTAACACAGTGCCTGCCATCTAGAAGGAACTCAATAACTATTTGTTGAATGAATAAATAAATCAAGAGATGTTCGGCAATGGGCAGCAAACATAAACCCTGCTAGGATTAGTTCCCTTTAAATGCAGTGAGGGGAAGCACAGCTACATTACTGAGCCACACCAGAAAGCACTGGCATACATAACTAAGACGATCTGAAGATTCTCTAGCCAGGCAGCCCCACTGTGGCCGTCTGCTGGGCTCGGCTGGGCTGCCAGGCCAATGGGATTTGATAAGATGGGGCTGGACACACAGAGACGGTCCCGGAGTCTGGGGAGGGGCTGGGGACCCCCTGGACCTGGTCGGGAAAGGGCCGTTTTGGGAGTTTCAGGTTAGCAGAGACCTGATAAGATCTGAAAGCAGCACTTACTGTGGGGGGATTGACGGGGAGAAAGACAGTCCATAGGACTTGAATTTTTTTTATTCTGCCCAAAGTGGGATTTCTGCTGATGATTTAAATCGGTGGTTCTCAACCAGGATAATTTTGATCCTCAAGGGATATTTGGCAATATCTGGAGACATTTTTGGCTCTCACAGCTGGGGGGGTGGGGAGTGGTCCTGGCACCTGGTGGGGAGAGACCAGGGACGCTGCCAAACACCCTACAGTGCACAAGACGGCCCCACCAACCCCAACAAGAAATGAACAGGCCCCAAACGTTGTTAGTGCCAAGGTTGAAAAGCCCAGATTTGAACGATGGAATGGGCGCACCCGGGGAGTAAATGATGTGTGTGGACGTGCCTCCTGTGCCGGCCTTGACTCCTAACAACGCAGGCTGTGGCAGGGGAGGGACAAGAGGTGACAGATGCCCTTTCTACTCCCCCCCTCTTTCCCCAACCCTGGAAAACATTAGCAGGGACTCGACCCCTCTCTGCGGTTTCCCTCCCCTCCTCCCCATTCCTCACAGTTATGTTATCACTCCAGGATCAAAAGTTTGAAACATTTGGTGCCCATATTTGAGAGAAGTGAAGCGGCTGCGTCTCAGATGTGAGCACGCTTGGCTCACGTCCCCCAGGGACTCTGATGTCGGAGCGTTCACACTACTCATATAACTTTGGGGGTCACTACCAGCAGGGAGCAGGATGAGAACGGGATGGGGAGGACGTTGGACACTGTCACTGGGCTTTGCCCAGGCAGAGTGTGTGACGTGCTTTCCCATGCCCCAGCTCCTGGCAGCCCGACCCCTTCCCTGCGGCCTGTGCGTATTCATGCTGTAAGTGTGTCCTGAGCACTTCCTATGTCCCGGAGACATTGTCAGGGGCTGTTTGGTTAGCGGGATGCTTCAACCTTCAAGGCGAGTATAGTCTCTTAGGAGAGAATAGGATTCTCTCTCTCTTACTCTGTTATTTCAGGTCCTACGAGAAGCAGACCTCAAGATAGAATTAGAAGTGCAAACAGTTTACTGGGGGAAACACCTGTGGAGGATGAGGGAGGAGGAGCGGGCAGGGGTGTGACACCTGTGAAAGGAGAGAGGGCAGGAACAGGAATTGGGCAGGACGTGTCTCAGACCGCAGTGCAGCTCTGAGAAAGTGTCATTTGCCGGTTAGAGCCCGCGTCCTGCATGAATGGTACCAGGACCTACTGTGCCCAGCTACCGGCTCCTTCCCACCCTTGACCCTTGGCATTGCTTCTGTGGCCTTTTCAGACACCTCTGCAGGAACCGTGGACCGCTCCTCCTCCTTTCTCAGAAAGCAAGAAAACGACTGAAGCCCAAACTCCTGCCTTGGAGCTGTCCAGGCTCCCAAGTCTGGCTCCACGGCTGCCATCCCTCCTTAGTCCTTTCCCTGCCGCTGGCCCGTCACCCTGCCCAGGTGGCTGGGGTCTGTTGCCCGCTTAACCAGGCTGCTTTCTCAGCCCGCTTTTGCCCATCTGCTCAAGTCATCCTCCTGGCCAGAGTGCCTTTTCTTTTCCTTTAGTCAAAACTAAATCTACCCATTGCCTGGCCTGAGCCGACTCCCAGTCTTCCCAAGATTTCTTCAGCCCCCATTGGAATTTCTGTTTTATTCAGAAGCACTGAGGAGTTCCCTGGTGGTCCAGTGGTTAGGACTCGGCACTTTCACTGCCATGGCCCGGGTTCAATCCCTGGTCTGGGGACTAAGATCCCGCAAGCAGCACGGCACAAAAGAAAAAAAAAAAAAAAAAAGGAAGCACAGCCATAAGTGAAGACCTCATTGCTTTCCAGTTGTCTCAGCTGTTATGATTGTATTTCTTTCCTTTTTTAAAAAATTTTTTATTCATGCATTTATTTTTGGCTGCATTGGGTCTTCGTTGCTGTGCGCGGGCTTTCTCTAGTTGCAGTGAGCTGGGGCTACTCTTCGCTGAGGTGCGCAGGCTTCTCATTGCGGTGGCTTCTCTTGTTGTGGAGCACGGGCTCTAGGCACATGGGCTTCAGTAGTTGTGGCACACACGGGCTTAGTTGCTCCGCGGCATGTGGGATCTTCCCGGACCAGGGCTCGAACCCGTGTCCCCTGCGTTGGTAGGCGGATTCTTAACCACTGCGCCACCAGGGGAGTCCCTATGATTTTATTTCTTAAACTAGCTTCCAGGACAGCTAAGGACATGATGAATCAGTTCTCTGTCCACCATCTCTTCTTCTTTCCTCCTCATCCTTCCTTCCTTCCGTTTATCAAGTATCACGTCTGTCAGTAGAAACTTGGTCACCTTCAAGGTCACAGCTGGGCCCCAAGTTGGCAAAGTTGGGGTATTTTTTGGTCTCTAACTGGCCTGATCTTGTCCTTTCTCTTCCATCTCTGGGTCCTGATGACCTCCAGCTTCCCTTTCTCCGGCCTCTCCAAATTAACCATTATTCTCAGTGCCTGGATTCATACAGAGGAACCAGTTACTGGTTCCAAAATGTAATTTCTCCCTAGGGAAATTTTTGACTAGGCCCCAGAGAGTTGAAAGGATAAAATTCTAATGAATCTGATACGTGAACTGGACCCTGTACTGTCCAGTACAGTAGGCACTAGCCATGTGTGGCTATTTAAATTAATTAAAATTAAAATATAGTTCCTCAGTTATAGTAGCCATATTTCATGTGTAGCTAACGGTGACTATATTGGCCTGCACGGGTAGATTTCCATCATCACAGAAAGTTCTCTTGGACAATGCTGAGAGAAGGAAAGGCATTTTGAAAAAGCAGGTGTGAGGTATAGCAGGAACTTTCTTCAGTCCTGAATCAGCCCCGTTTAGGGGTTCTTGCCTTGCTAAGAGAAGAGCCATGTCTTTAAGGCTTTCCTTGTTGAGCTGAAAGGAGGCCCCTCTGAGCCATTCCCAGTCACCAGAGATGCCCCTGCAGTAAGCGCAGGCCTTGAGGTCACAGGAGCAGTGGTCCTGGGGGTAATGAACAGGCCCCTGGTCACCTCCCAGGCCTGGGTCCCTGCCCTCTGGCTCTGAGATGCATCTCTGGATGGCCAGATATCTCTGGCCACTCACAGCTACCCTCCACTGCCCGCAGGAAGGGGAGGCCTGTTCTGCATCTGCATGGGCCTGGGTGCAGAATTCCTAATGCACTGGAGAGTGGACATTCTGTAGCAATTGGTATCAATTATCAAGCAGAAAGCCCAAGGAGAGTCTGTGGAGCAGTGAAGGGTGGGGGAGGGGATGGCAATGGCGTGGGCACTGGGCAGAAGGTTCGAGTGCTGACCCTCCCACACAGAGAATAGAACCTCAGGAACGGGGAGTGAATGGTCCCGTCCCACTCCTGCCAATCAGTATTTGGGGTGATGCTTCTCCTTTAAGTGGGCTTCCGACAAACCTGAGTGTGCTTGGGAGTTAGACACCAGGATACGGAGGGGACTTGAGGCCTGAGATGAGCTGGGGAGAGGGCAGGGCAGTGCTCTTCCAGGTTTGCAGGGTGGTCCTCTAGGGCAGGGGCGGGCACACTTTTTATGTAAAGGGCCAACTATTTTAGGCTTTGTGGGCCTTACGGTTTCTGTCACGATTGCTCCACTCTGCTGTAGCACAGAAGCAGCTGGAGACGATCTGTAAACAGGTGGGCGTGGATGTCCTGCAGTCAAATGTTGTTTCCAGAGGCAGGTGGCAGAGGCTGGTTTTGACCCTGCTCCTCATCTAGGACCTCCGTCCTCAAAGTGTGACCCTTGGCCCAGCAGTATCACCATCACTTGGGAGCTTGTGAGTAACACAGCACCTCAGGCCCCACGCCGGATCTCTAGAGACAGATGTGCATTTTAATAAGTCCCCTGTGCCTATGAAGTTTGAGGAAAGAGTTTAAAGTTATTCTGGGGGAGATCTGGTCAGAATCAGGAACAGTGGGTAGAAATGGCAGGAAGTGAAATTTCATCTCAACATCAGGATGTAATTTCTCTCCAACAGAACTGTCCTCAAAGGCAACAAGAGGCTGTCTCTGGAGGTGGTGAGCACCCCATCACAGAGGTGATCAAGGAAAGGCTAGATACCACTTGCTCGGGATGGTGGGGAGGACTTGGGCAGGATAAATAGCATCGTGGCTAAGAGTCCTTGCTGGGAGGCAAGCTGCCTGGTTTTGGATATTGCTTGGGCAAAAGGATGTCTCCCCCATCCTTATTTCAGATTCCCTGTCCGTCAAATGGGGTAATCAAAAACCTCACAGGGTCGTGTTGAGACTTCCTTCACTTAAAGTACGGCAACAGCCCTTACTATACACTAAGTGCTAAGTATTACTATAGGTTACTTAATTCTGTAACAGCTGTCCATATTTTTGGTGGGATTGAGGACCAACCTTTGTATCTAAGGTCTCGTCTGTCCAACTCTGAGATTCGAGGTGGGGAAGAGGGAGGATGTGGGGAGTAGCAATCCTAGCCAGTGTTTTTTGGGGGTATTTGGTGTGAGCCCGGCATTATGCAAGCATCGGTTACTGGCTCTCAAATTACTTTCCGATACTTATTGCCCTGGAAGAGCAGATAGATTATAATCTGTTGCTGCTCAAACACTCTGCGTGTTTCAGCTTTGGAAAGTAAAACTGAGCCCAGAGATGAAGTGCTTGGTTTTGTCATCAACAGATTCGCGCGGGGTTGAGGGCACAGAACTCCCTAGAGCTGGTCAAAGAGCCGCCTTGTTTGGACACATCACCAGCTCAAGTCTCGAGATGGCAGGGGGACCAGAACGCTTGACTGAAGAAGAATAAGGAGCCCGCTGACTCCAGATCCTATTCGTGTGGAGGCATCCAAAGATGTAATGTCCCTTCTGTCCTCGTTGTTTTGCGTTTATGATCCCCAACCATAGGTTTTCGCGACAGACCTTGGTTTGGATTCTTGCTCTGTCACGTCATAGCTGGGTGGTCAGGGGCGAGCCTCTTGACCTCTCTGAGCCTTGGTTCTTTCCCTTATCAAAGGGACTGATAATGCTGCGTGCTTCACGGGGCTGTGGTGAGGGTGAAGTGAGAACGTGTGAGACTTCCAGGAGCCGTACAGATGTTGGTTGTCACTTTAATGAATCCTATAAGCCTTTTGAAGTCTCTTCCTTCCCCACAGTGCTTGCCACATAATAAGGGGTTAATACAGACTTATCAAATGTGAGAGGAACGAATGACCTTCTCCTACAGAAGGGGAAGGAACTGCTCCTGGGGAGGGGTGAGGTGAATGCCCCTCCCTGCCCTGTCCCCCTCCCCTGAAGCCTATCCCTCCCCACCCCACGTCCACAACTCCCACCCTCATTTCATCTCCAGCGTTCCTTGTGTGCTGCAGAAGTTTCCATCAGCTGGTGGCGGGCCTACCTACCTTTCTTCCTCGTAACAGCTTTGCCTTGGCTTTGTGGAGACCAACACAGAGTTCTTATCTTCCCAAAGAAACCTTTCAAAAGACAACACACTGAATTTTTTACGGTGTATGTGTGTGTTTTCGTTTCAGAAGGTGGGCTGGAAGGAAAGTAAAGATTGCCCTTTGTACCCAAGGACAGTATCCAGCCAAGCTTAGGAGCCCTTTCTCACTGTTTTCAACTCTCCCCCATCTCCTTCCTTCCCTCCGCCCCCATCATATAATTTTTTGGTACTTTTTGGTTAATTAGTTTAAAGTGACGATAGTCCCAGATGAAGCTGTAAATTAGTTTCAAATGGCGCAGCCGGGCCACCCACTACTGGAAGATCATATTGCAGTGACAACATTAAAACCTGAACAACCCTCAACAAGGCGGGAGGAGGGGAATCCTAAAACCTCAAGTAAAAACACATTTCCAGCTCAATTCCTTGCTGCAGCCCTTAAGAAAGTGGAAACAGATGGATGGTGGCTTTGATAATGAGGGAGGCAATCAACTTTAGATTAAAAAAAAAAAAACCACCCTGAACCCTACCCAAAAAGGATGAGTCTGACAGTAAAATCCCAGACACATAACGTTCCATTTAAGAGGCTATTGACATATTAGCTGGGAACAGAGCGGGTTCTGAGAGAGGTCAGTCCTCCTCTCCTGGAGCACTCTGCATTGTTCCCTCGCCTCCGAAGCCAGAGCACTCAGCCCCCTAATTGAAAACATTGCAGTATCTTTGGATGTTAGTGATGGTCAGATTTCCCCTGGAAATCACTAAGTGTTCTCGGGAGGCTTGGCTGTTGCCTGCTGCCTGATTCTAGAGAGCAGAAAAGACATTTCTGTTTTTAATTTAACTTATTATTTTTTTTGGTTGTGTGTGTGTGTGTGTGTGTGTGTGATTTTTGGGGAGGCGGGGGACGAGATACCAGGAACAAAGAGAAGCAGTTCAACATTAAGAGAAAAGAAAATGTTGAAGTCATGAGATCAGGACTCATGCCTCGATCTGGCAGGCTGCGTAGCTTGGGACAAATTCTGACATTTCTCATGCCTCCATTTTTTGGTCTGTAAAATGGGAGTGAAAAAGCCTGCTGGGCAGGTTCTCAGTGATGGAACTGGGTAGAGTGTGGGAGAAGCTGTTAGAATAGGAATCAGGGGTCTGGGGCTATTTTTCCAGCTCTGCCACTTGCCAGTCCTGGGTCTTGGAGCCACTTCCTACTGTGGGCTGACCTTCAACTTTCTGCCTGTCTGACCAGGGCTGCCATTCCTGCCCTGCCCAGTGGCCAAGGCGGGGAGTGAGAGCTAATGGATGGTGTGCACCTGCTGGACTACCAGCCCTTTGTCCACGCCTGGCACGTGCGGGGCCCTCGATAAATCATTGTCGAAAGAGTGGATGAACCCGTGAAGAGGCTTGGGCAAGGAAAAAGTTAATACTGCTGGAGAGTGGTGCGAGTAAACTGACTTCTCGGTAATGGCAGCACTTCCTCTGGGGACTCTGTCGGAAGAGACGGGCCGCGTGAGTTTCTGTGATCCAGTAGGTTGCTTGAGCCCCCAAAGAGAAGAAAGACTCAAATGGAAAGAAATCTTGGTTTGGTCCAGAGAACATTTGCACGTTCGCCGGTTCAATCCTTTTGGAAAATATGGAGATTTGGTTCTGATTCAAGTTTCTGCCCAGGCTTATTTTCAAAGGCTTTTTGGTAATATTTATAAGCATCATGGGGACAGGGCCTTGGCCTGTTTTATTCACTGAATATTCTAAGCATCTAACAGGTGTCTGACACACAGGAGATGCTCAATATTTAAGATAGAAGTAAATGCAGGAATCTCTCTCTCTTTTCTCTCTCCACCTCCCCCATGCCCACCCCCAAAGCCAAGATGAACACTGAGCCTCGACGGCTTCTGTACAAAGTGGTACTTGAGAGCTGTGGCCTTCCTGAGTGGAGGATTGCTCAGGACAGGTAGCTGAGGCACCTGCAGAATTGCCCGGTGGGAGTCAGGGGATCACAGGGTGGGAGTGGGTTCTGAGTGCCAATGTTCTAATGGCACTGCCATTATTATAATAGCTCTGCTATTATTCATATCCTCCCTGGCTGTAGTCACGATCTCTGGAGATGAGCTTCTTGGGTTCACTGCCTTTTCTGAGCCCCGCTCCCTGCCCTGGGTAGTTCTGGTTTGAGAGGACGTTCTCTATCAGATGTTCTCCTCCAGCCAGGGCCTGCTCATTCCACCAGCTTCTCCATACTCTGCAGCCTCCCAGTGTGTCAGAATCCACTGGTATTTCTGGTGAAAAGGTTGTTTACTTCAAGGGTCCTCAGGGATGGAAGGAGCAGCAAGTGAGACCCAGGGCCCTGTTGATGGAGCTGTGAGGGCTTCAAACTCATTCTGATGGCTTGTTTGGACCCTAGTCAGTGCCCCTGGTAAGACAGCAGCTGGATTATGTCTGTGGTGTGCTTGACCTGAGCTCTTGTCATCTCCTCTACTTCTCCCTTCCACCTCCACTTCTCTCCTCCTCCCTCCTTCCCTTCCATCCCGTTCCCCTGCCCACATCCCCACTCTGAAAATCTAGGGTGGGGAGGCATTCGGTTGAGGGGAGACCAGGAGGTCGGCTGGAAGGAATTCTTCCATACTTTATAACAAGCAGCTCTGGCAATAGCATGCTCCTCCAGCCACTGGTGGCCAGCCATGAAGAGCGTTGATCCTCTAGCTGTTTCTTTGACTGGATGAGTAGCTCAAATCATGGCACTGGGATAGTTTTTTGAGATGAACTGGCTCTTGTTAGAAACTTTTAGAAATGTCTCCCCTATGCTCCAATTTCCTCCTCTCTGCCAGTCTTGGCTCTAACAGCTGGAAGAAATTTCTCCTTCATCTGCTGTATTCAGTCTTTCACTAAGCTCCATCAATTTTGCCTTTGAAATTTCTTGTGTACCCGCCCCTTCTCTCGTCCCCACTGCTAATCCCCGAGGCCTGGCTCTCATCTCCTTTGCACGCTGAGCTGCCTCCAGAACCTTTTGGCAGAGTTCCCTGCCTCTGGTCTCTCCGTCTTCCATCCATCCTGTACAGCCAAGCCAGACTCATCTTTCTCCAGCTCCTTTTGCATCTTAGGATGCCTCAGCTCACATTCCCCAGGCTCTCCAAAGTACTTGGCACTGTCCAGACAGTTTTGCAGCCCCCTCTGCCTTAATTTCTTCTTGGAGCAGTGGCTGTATTAGTTACCTGTGGCTGCTGTAACAAATTACCACAAACTTGGTGGCTTAAAACCACAGAAAGTTGTCCTCTTACAGTTTTGGAGACCAGAAATCTGAATTGAGTCTTATGGGCCTAAATCAAAGTGTCAGTGGGACTGTGCTTCCTTGGGAGTCTCCAGGGGAGAATCCTTTTCCTTGCCTCCTCCAGCTTCTGGTGGCTGCTGACATTCTTAGCCTGTGGCCATATCACTCTTCTGCCTCTGTGGTCAATCTTTTTGCCTCTGTGGTCACATTGTCTTCCCCTGGTCTGTCTGTGTGTCAGATCTCCCCCTTACAGGAACACTTGTGATATACTTAGGGCACGTCCGGATAATCCAGAATAATCTCCCCATGTCAAAATCCTTAACTTTATCATCTCTGCAAAATCCCTTTTACCAAGTAAGATGATATTCACGGGTTCCAGGGATTAGGATGTGGATATTTTGGGGGACCATTATCTAGCCTATCACAGGCTTCTTATCTATTCAGCACTTCAACAAATATTTATTGAGCATCTACTATGTGCTGGACTCTGTTCTAGGCAACAAGAGTCATTAAGACTAATGATCCTTTTCAGACCCATTCTCCTGCAGGGTGAACTACCCTTATCTGGGCTCTTTCCCTCCTGGAATGTGGTATTATTACATAGCGCGATCATCACATTGTATCACACTGGTAACTGTTATATACCTGTCCTCTTCCATTTCTATGAGCCCCGTAAGTTGAAGCTAACTTACTTATACCGGTACTTAGGGCTAGATGGGACTCGGTGAAGGTTTGTTAAATCAATGAACAAGTCTCTTATTGCTTCCCTTCATTCTTCCTAAATATATTTCTAATTTGCTTGGATACTAAGATGGCTCCAATAATACAGTCTGCTTCAGAATTCTATGTTTATGGTCTGACCTTCTTGGTGGTCATCTCCTTGGGTCTGGGTGATGGGATGTAGCTGCTGAGGGCATCTATCATTCTCCTTTGCCTGGTCCCCAGCAGTGTTATATACAATTATTCATTTAATGCTTCCCATCAGTCATTTCTACTGCCCATTGGCTTTGAGGGGGATGTGGGATAGGGGAAGTGAGAACGTTAGAAGACTGCGGTCTGCATGACTCGTGGGTCACATTTCCTGAGGGTGTTTCTTCTTGGTGTCGTCCAAGCATGGCCAGTCCACATCCACCACCTCTGGTAGGACAACACAATCAGTTCAGATCTGGTAAAACAATACTGTCTGCTTCCATTGGCAGGTGAGACAAATCCTCTCGGTAGGGCCTTTTTCCACAAGTCCTGACATAATACAGAAGTGGGACAGACCCTATTAGGTACCGCCTTGTTGGTTTATGATTTTAAAGTTGATCCCTATTTCCCTGCCTTAGGAAAGCAAAAGTGTATCTAAGACAATAAACCAGTGGTGCCAACCGGAGGCCCATGGATTTGTACACAGCCCTTGGAAGTAAGGGGCATGGTTGTAGCCTAATATCTAGAAAGCATTTTAAAAGGCAGTGTGACTCATAACTTCACACTTCCTGTCTTAAAACCTTGGGCCTTCCCCATTTCAGTTTTCTCTGTGGCCCCCGCAGGCACTGGCATTAAAACCTCACCGATGGGGCTTCCCTGGTGGCGCAGTGGTTGAGAGCCCGCCTGCCGATGCAGGGGACGCGGGTTCGTGCCCTGGTCCGGGAAGATCCCACATGCCGCGGAGCGGCTGGGCCCCTGAGCCGTGGCCGCTGGGCCCGCGCGTCCGGAGCCTGTGCTCCGCAACGGGAGAGGCCACAACGGTGAGAGGCCCACATACCGCAAAAACAAACAAACAAAAAAACCTCACCGATAACTGTTTCCTTAGCTACAGCAGTGTGTGTTGCTTTTCCAGGTGGAAAAGAATCTAAGAATAAAGATCATCATCATCATCACACACACACACACACACACACACACACTCACACACACACGCACACATCCTTGTAACTCTCTGGCCTCCCATAGAACCTAACAAAGTAGAACTTGGGTGATAGATACTTGGATGTCGATTAACTGTACGATGCTTTCCAAGCTGTGTCATTCACTCACCTCTTAGATGACCTTTGTTACATCCCATACCACTCATGCTGTCATTTGATTAACATTTGTATTTAATTTATCTCAAATGTTAGCTTGTATAAACTTATTTTAAAAGGAAACACTGCATCTTTACCATAAATAAAAAGCCAATATCATGTATCATAAATAGAATGTAACTGTAAAAATAAAAATACCGAAAACCAAACAATTATTTACCCAAAAATGGAAATAAACAAGGAAATGCAGAGTAATAAAAATCAAATTGATTCACAAAATCTAACTGATTCACGAAAACAAGATCCTCAGTGAGAAAAACAGAATGGCTTATGACCAGTCAGTAATAAGAGAATAAGAAGCTTAACGTCATTTGATTTAATATGACTGTGCGCTTCTGTGTCAGTTAAATTACAATGTCTTTTAGATTTGAGAGTGATCAGCACTAAAAATTCCACCTCACATGCGTCCATGGTCAGAAAGGACACCTTACCATTGCCTAGATGGTAAATTTTAAAGATTTAATTTTTATTTATTTTTGGCTGCGTTGGATCTTCGTTGCTGCGTGCGGGCTTTCTCTAGTTGTGGCGAGCGGGGGCTACTCTTCGTTGCGGTGCGCGGGCTTCTCTTGTTGCAGTGACTTCTCTTGTTGCAGAGCATGGGCTCTAGGTGCGTGAGTTTCAGCATTTGTGGCTCGCAGGCTCTAGAGCGCAGTCTCAGTAGTTGTGGCACACGGGCTTAGTTGCTCCGCATCATGCGGGATCTTCCCAGACCAGGGCTCGAACCCGTGTCCCCTGCATTGGCAGGCAGATTCTTATCCACTGCACCACCAGGGACGTCCCCAGATGGTAAATTTTAAAATTTTAAATGTTTTCATATGTATTTTTTGGTACATGTGAAAGAATATATGTATTCATCACTTACTTCATATGACATTATGAACCATAATTATAAAATGAACCTACCCCCATCTTAAGAACATTACTAATGAGTGTGCCTTCCTCTCTGATTCCCATCCCTGCCTCTCTTTCCTCCCCTCCTCGGGTAAAAAATGTCTTGAATTCCTTTACATTTAAAAATAGTTTAACCACCTATGAATTTCCTGAACAGTATGTTATTTAAATATGCTTGAATATGAGCTTTTTAAAAATGCTGTCATACTGTCAGTATCTTCTAGGAGACTGGATAATCAATTATGGTGTGTGTATGCAAGGGGGTGTTGTTTCAAGTGAAAATGAGCGCATTCAGACTGCATGTGGCTACTTGGATTAACCTTGTCAGGTAACTCTCACTCTGCTTAGGCCAGTCCCAGCTTTCACATTAAGTGGAATTTAAGGGTGGGTGAAATGAAAAGGATTCCCCTTCCTCCACCTTTCACACCTCAATTACTTCCTGTGGAGAAAAGAGTTATAACTGCCCGAGGCTGCTCTCCTTAGAAGGCCTGCTTGCAAAGTTGTCCCTTGGCTGGCAATGGGGAACTTGGGTTAGGGAAGGGTTCTCACCATTCCCTGGGAAGAGTGGCTCACTCTCCCTAAACTGTCCAAACAGTATGATTCATGCTGAACGCCTGCCTTCCTCCTGGGAGTCAGAATTTTGGTACATGGCAGACAGACGTGCCTATGTGGCCAGCACTCCCTCCCTCCTTCCCCCAATAAAAATCATGGGCACTGAGTCTCTCATGAGCTTCCCTAGGAAACAGCATTTCACGTGCCATGACAGCTCATTGCTGGGGAGTGAAGTGTGTCCTGTGTGACTTCACTGGGGGAAGACTTTTGGAAGCTGGGCCTGCTTTGCATCTGGATGTTGCCCCATGCACCTTTGTCTTTGCTGATTTTTCGTTGTATCTTTTTGCAGGTATAAATCACAGCCATGAATATGACTATGTGTTGAGTCCTGTGAGTCTTCCTGGGACCGGTCTTTGGGATCCTGACACTCCTCCAAACCTTTTTTTTTTTCCTGCACCACCCTGAAACCCGAATAGAGGGGCCTTGGCTCTGGGCTTTATACTTTGGAGGGCACTGAATCTCCCTCTCGCTCTCTCTCTCTCTCTCTCTCACACACACACACACACACACACACACACACACACACACACACACACACACATACGCACACACCTCTGAAACTTGGGATCTGGAGCTCAGGGCTGGCCCAGCAATCTGTAACCCTAAAAGACCAGCCCTTATAACTATCACCATTCCACCTCAGAGAGCAGGAGAATCTGAGCAGGAGAAGTGCTTGGGTAAGAGAAAGGCAAATTAATTAACTTGTCAAATCCTTCCTCTTAGCTTGAATGCAGTAGATTCTTGTATAAAAAATTATTGTGTCTCGGCAGTGCCAAACATTCACTTTCTTGTTTCTCTTCATGTTCCAATTCCTGGTTCTGGAGATAAGAATTAACACAGTGTTCACAACACTTGCACATGGATACTGAAGCATATTTTACTACAGTAAGCAATTCGTATGACTCTTAAATTTGTATATATATGCAGTTCCAGACATAGTATGTGTGAAGCGTGACATTAGGTCCTTACACTGATAACTAGCCGGACACTGAATCATAGAATTGCAAATTGTTCTATTTTTATAAAAATATTTAATATCTAAATTTTCAAGAAATTAAAAAGTGTCAGCTTTATTTGAGTACCTTTGGTTAAAATAGTTTGTATTCATTAATTATGATTTATATTTTGCCTTTTAACTTTGGTAGCAATTTAAAATATTTTAGAAGAGAAATAATTTTTACTAAACTCATATTGAATTATAATTTTAATTTTTCCAATTTTTACATATATTTTAAGATATTTTAAAAATGAAAGTACATTCACAGTTATTCCCTTTGTATATACATTTTATTTTTTAATTGTTAGATGATTATTGTCAATGGAATAACATTTTGTGAAAATGAGCATACTTGGAGATTTTGCTGAAGTGAAGGCAAAAAATAAAAGAAATAAATATAAAATAATACATGAGCTATGGCTCTCCTTATTTTAATACTTATCCAAATATCACCAGCGCATTAATGGAACAGCCAGATGCACACAGTGATAATTAAGTTCATTTGTCTTTGATGGAAGACTTTCAGTCATATAGAAGCCACAACTTCATTAACTTTTTATGTCTTCTTATGATGAGGATATTTTTGTTGAGGTAGAGAGAGCATAGAGCATCATATCTGATGTAACATTTGGCTTGTGATTTAACTTTTGCCCATGTAGACACGTGATGTGTAGCCCTCAGGTTCGGGCAGGCCTGCTTCCTCCTTTCTTTACACACAGCCCTAGAAGGACCTGGGTTCTGGTGTGCAGCGAGTGCCCAGCAGCTGTGTGGACCAGGCCACAGCTGACTCAGTGTGCGTGTGTCTCCAGGACCAAGGTCACACCACAGCCAAGGGAGGGAAGAGCCCCAAGAACCTCCCCCAGATGACCTCTGTGGGAGGCCTGGAAAAGCTTTCTCTATGCACACCCTCCGGTGTCTACTGAGCTGGGAACATGGATGCTGGGAAGGTACTCAAGCTGCGGGCCTGGCGAGGGGTTTCAGTTTTAGCTCTGCCACCTTCTGGAGAGGTCACTCCAGAAGGGCAAATTTCCTGAACCTCTTTGATCTTGTTTCAACGTGCGTAAGATGGGAATACTCATTCTCACTTTTCAGCCTTGTTGTGAAAACTGGAGGCTTGTATTTAAAATCAAGGCATCAGCAGGGCTGCATTCTTTTTTTTAGTTGTTGGGGGTAGGAGTTTATTAATTTATTTTATTTTATTTTTGCTGTGTTGTGTCTTCGTTTCTGTGCGAGGGCTTTCTCCGGTTGTGGCAAGCGGGGGCCACCCTTCATTGCGGTGCGCGGGCCTCTCACTATCGCGGCCTCTCTTGTTGCGGAGCACAGGCTCCAGACGCGCAGGCTCAGTAGTTGTGGCTCACGGGCCCGGTTGCTCCGCGGCATGTGGGATCTTCCCAGACCAGGGCTCGAACTCGTGTCCCCTGCATTAGCAGGCAGACTCTCAACCACTGCGCCACCAGGGAAGCCTTGGAGGCTTGTATTTAAAATTCATAGCACGGTCCCTTGGATGTGGCTTAATACATGTTAACCCATGTTTTTGGACAGCGAAACGGAAGAAAGGCGTTAAACAAGAGGCTAAAGTCATCCTGCTGTTTAGTAGAAGGAAGAACCCAGGCATTTTTAATGTTCCTTCCATTCGCTGGGCCCTGGTAACCCGCCGTTCTTCTAAAGCCCACCTGCTCTCCTGCCCACACCCAGGTTAGGAAGGATGCCTGCCCTGCGAGGCGTCCTGGTCTGAGCACCAGTTCACTTTCCTTGGAATCTAGCTCTGAGGATTTACAGCCAGGGTGGGCACACGCTGGAGGTCCCTTTACCTGTAAGTTATTCCACCAGTAATTAGATTTCTTTCTACTGTGGGGAGCCAGCCTGTGTAAATTCACAGAAACCTGGGAACAGATGATATAAGGGTCACCGGAGCCTCCTTGCTGCCTAAAATGCAACGTTCAGGAAAATGATTTCTCTGGGCACATAAGTTACTAGGGTCCCGGGGTAACCATAGCTCAGGCTCTGACTATTCCCTTAATGCTGTCTGTGTTCAGTGATGGAGTGTTCATGGCCCCGCTGGCAGCCCGCCTGCCTGGCCCTGCTCTCTTAGTGCAAGAGCCTCAGTGACACCTGCTGTTGCCGAGGGAGGTGATGGATGTAGAGGGAGGACGGCAGAGGGGAGGGAAGACCACTGCTTTCCCAGCCCCTTTTCTTCCAGGCCAGACTGACTCAGGTTCAGAGACCCTTAGTCCCTCCGGTGAGCCACCTGGAGGTCAAAGACACTTTGAACCATAGCACAAATAGCTAGTCATTTGCAAGAGGATAAAATTAGGTACCTACGTCATACTACAGTAAAAAATTCCAGATGGATTAAAGATTTGTGCATTAAATATACAGTACTAACAAATTAAAAGGCAATATAGGACTATGTATATGTAAGATTGTTTAGTTTTACCTATAATCTGAGCTGTCATCCTTTTCTAATATAGTTTTAGAGATAATCTCACATATATAATCTTACAAGTCCAGGTAGAGGGCATATGTCATATATCTCAATCTCGATCCTTATATCTCTATATCTTGGGGTGGGGAAGGCCTTTCTAAGTCTGGCACCAAATCCAGAAGGCAAAAAAGAAAAATTTGGCATATTGGACCACCTAAAAATTTAGAAAAGCAAAACAAAACTGTACCGTGAAAGGCACCATAAATAAATCAAAACATAAATACATAAATGACAGCCTGGGAGAAACTATTTGCTACACATTCTAGCAGGAAAACTGTAAATATCCATACTATAGCAAGTATTCCTCCAAATCAATCAGAAACAACATAAATGGACAAATGCACGATTCACACATACACACACACACTCTACAGATGGTCCATTAAAGAAGAAAAAAATTTTAAATTATTTGATATCTAAAACTGGAAGAAAAAACATTGTTTGATCTCACTAATAATTAAAGAGATATGATGAAAACAACATTGTGGCATTGTTTTCATTTTTGCCTACCCAATTAAAAAGATTGATAGCCTTCAGAACTGCTGAGAGTGAAGAAACGAGCTGGCACACACCGTTGGTAGGAATGAAAATCCTCACAACCTTTTTGAAGGTAATATCTCAATATATATATAAACTTAAAATGCGCTTACTGAATAACCCAACGATCTCTCCTCTAGGAATTTATCCTCCCAAACCATGGCATGAATGAATAAAGATGTAAGTACAAGGGCATTCATTGTACCATGGCTTACAAGAGCAAACATTTGTACAAATTTAAATTTCCACGGCAGAGCATGGTATATCTGTGTAGTGGAATCCTCTTCAACTCTTAACAAGAAGGTAGATCTGTGTAGCAGGAGGTAACATTTTTCTGAGCATTTACTAGGCGCTGTTCTGAGTGCTTCCCATCATGACCTTGTTTAACTCACTCAGCTCTTCATAAAGTAGACGATGTTGTCATCATCCATACGTTGCAGAAGAGGCACAGAGAGGTTATCAACCTCCACAAGATCACACAGCTGTGAGAAGTCAGAGCTGGTATTTGAACCGGGCAGTGAAGTTCCTGAGACACCAACCAGGAAGGAGGGGTCACTGATAAAAGTTGTGTTAAGTGATAAAGCAAGTTGCAGAAAAATATAGCATAACTACATTTTGGTGAAAATACATGTGACTATATATATAATATGTACTATTTATATGTATGTTGCATTACAATAATTATGGAAAGATTAATTTGGTGGGAGTGACTGAAGGGGCAGATTTATTTTCTTCTGAAAAAGTGGTGGGATTAAAAAAAATAAAACTAGATCCCTTCTGTTTTTATTTTTATTTTATTACCCATGCCCACTTGACTTGCCTGAAATAAAAATGGCCCAGTCTGGTAACAAAAATACATCCTTGAAAAATAACATATCCTGTTCACACCAGTACTAAAAAAATCCCAGTTTGGGAAATACAGCTTTTGATAGTTATTATTTAGCATTAGATAAATTACTTTAAATAAAGGCTTTAAAAATGATTTAAAAGGTAGTATGTCATCGTCGTAGAAAAGGTGGAATTATAGAGCTGAGAGAGTGAACTGGTCATCTAGTGGGTTCCAGGAAGCTGGGACCTCCTGCTCCGTGGTCCATGCTGCATTTATTTCTCTGTTTTCTTCCCAGCATCCTGTTTCCATGACAGCCTACTCCAATCCCCCAAACCCAGAGCAAGCCTGGTCAGGGGTGGGGAGTCACCATGCAGTTGAAGAGCCCCGACCCAACCAAGTGATGTCACAGGGGCTGGTCCAGGATGGAGATCCTGTCCATTTGCTGGTGGCCAGGGTCTCAGGGTCACAAGACCTCCAGCTGCTTGACTCAAAAGGGCGCCCAGGGCACAGCAGGCACTTGGGCTCTGTGGTTCTCAGTCTGGGGTGATTTTGCTTCCTGGGGACATCTGGCAATGTCTGGAGACACTTTTAGTTCTTACCACTGGGGAGTGGGTGCTACTGGCATCCAGGGAGGAGTGGGCAAGGAAGGCTGCTGAACATACTACAGACCAAGAATTACCCAGCCCAAATCTCCATAAGGCCGAGATTTCAAAGCCTGCCCACCATTAGATCCCCTGGTCGGTCTTGCAGCAGGAGGGATGGGGTCCTGAGGGTCCCACCTGTGGAAGTTCCTTGGCCGGTATGCCCCTGTTCTAGAGGAGAGGCAGATTTCTCCAAGGCCAGGTGGAGAGAACCAGCCCAGTCCACCCCAGGCGCTGCCTTTCCCCGGAGCTGGGAGGAATTCAGTTATAATATACGGACTAACATTGATACAGTGTGTGACAGGTGACAGAGTTCTTCCTCTGTGCTGGGGTTCAGTACAGACTGGGGTCCTCCGCACTGCCCCCCATATTGTTGGGGTCATGGACAGGTTGCGGGGAAGGGGAAAGGCTACATCTGCTTCTCGTTATCTCACAAAATGAGTTCCTTGTCATAAACTCCCCACAGTCTCCCTTTGATCACAACTCTGACAGTTCAAACCCTGCATGTTATTGCAGGTTCAACTTATGGGTGGGAGGCCTTCCCCAGCACATGTGAAGGCAAACATATTCTTTCTCCCCATGCTGTGGTATCCTGGAGACTGGTGAGCTGGAGCTAGGATGCCATGACATCAGGTGGGTTAAGTGTGGGCTTCATGTACCCGATACATATCATATAAGCTTGGAGGGAGGGTGGGCATTCGGGAGATGGACAGGGTTCCATGTGTCAGGCACTTCGCATATGTTATTTCACTTGCTTCTCATGACAACTCCTTGAAATGGGTTTTATGATCATATCTATTGTTTAGAGGAGGAATTCAAGCTCAAAGAGGTTAATTAACTCCGCCAAGCTCATGTAACTAGAAAGTTGAGCTCCTGGAAAGGGTGGGGGGAGCTCTCTGGGCTATCATGGGTTCTGCAAGGGCGGATGAGAACCAGACAAGTGTAGACTGGCAGGAGAACCATGGCCCTGGGACAGGTTTGTCCTAAGTTAGTGGGCACCGTCACCATGCCATGGAGCAGGGCAGCTTCGGGCTGGGATGACGGAGTGGGATCACAGTGGCCACTGGACAGAGCATGGCCTCTATGGGAACTGGAGGAGGTAAGGCGTGGGGAACTACAAATGATCAGTAGAGGGCAGAGGCCACCAAGATGGGTGCTCAGAAGGGCCTGCGGACCAGAATAGGAGTGGAAATACTCTGAGAGGCTGAGAGGTGCTCTTCATGGCATCACGTGTGTGCCCTGTGACGGGGAGATGGGGTGTCCTGTGTTAAACAGCATGGGACTCCCTGGGGAGCATCTCCCTTCTGTTGATGCCTGTGGTTTAATGCACTAGCTTCTTGGCTCCTTTGAGTGATTTAGAAAAAGTGCCCCTCTGGGTGGGTGCATAGTTCAGAGCTTGGGCTGGATGTCTGCCCCCCCTTTAGTCAGGTGCTGATGGAGGACAGCTGTAGAGGAGGTCCACAGGCCGGGCAGGGCGTGCGTTACCAGACAAGAGGAACCACGGAGGGTGGGTCGCGGCGTCCAGGACTTCAGGCGGGCAGGGACTAACTCGTACCTGCATCTGCATGTACAGCTCCTGGAACTGAGCTGGCACAGAGCACGCCCAGGCAGTGTTCGCTGAGAGGATGAATAAAAGGGGGTCCCCTTCCTTTTGACTCCTTGGGGTGAGTCTTCAGCCTTCTTTGGAAAAAGATTTGGAAGTGAGGAAGAGAAAGCTATGGGTCAGGTAAGATGGAGGGGGGAAGCTTGACTCATTATGTCAACTTCATAGTAGATGCTTTCGAATCCTAAAAAAAATAATAGCTGAATGTTACTGAGTGATGGGTTACCAGGAGCCAGACACGGTGCTCACCCTTCTGTGATGGGCAGTTTTATATGTCACTTTGCCTAGGCCTGAGTTTCCAGCTATTCAACCAAATGCTAACTTAGGTGTTGCTGTGAAGGTAGATGTCATTAAAGTCCCAAACCAGCGACTTTAAGTAAAGGAGATGATCTTAGGCAAGCTGGGTGGGCCTGATTCAATCAGTTCAAAGGTCTTAAGAGCAGAGCTGAGGCTTCCCTGAAGGAGAAGAAATTCCGCCTGGGGCCTGCAGCTTCAGCCGGTGTCTCAGTTCCAGCCGGCCCTTCCTGAAGGCCTCCAAATGGATTTCAGACTCACCCAGCCAGCCCCACAATCACATAAGCCAATTCCTTGCAACAAACCGCTTAGTGTATATCTCCTACTGGTTTTATTTCTTTGGCTGAACCCGGACTAATACACCTTCATATGGATCAATTTATCTAATCCTCGCAAGGACACTGTTAGAGTTATTGTTATTATTCCCATTTTAAACTGGAGCCCAGAGAAGGCAAGCAGTGCCAGCAAGCAGTGAAGCCAGGATTCAAACCGCAAGGATTTTTCCTCCAGGGCCCAAGTTCTCAACTGCTACCCCAGAGAATCTCAGGGAGTGAGTCATGTCAATAGCAGCCAGTGCTGGATAGCTGACAGGCTTTAAGATGGACCAGGCAGTTGTGATGGGCTGATCGGGACGATGTTGTTAGGGAGGGAGTGGCCGCTACCCAGAGCAAGTCACCGCAGCAGTCGGCCCTGGGGGACACACACATCTCGATGTCACCTTCCAACAGCAGTCTGTCCTTTCCTCTGAGCTCCCTGACATTGAGTGTGCACAGAATGTTCCCTCAACCTTGTATTTGCTTGTATTTTGTTTTAGAGTTATCCTCTGGTGGTTGGTTGTTTGTTTTCTCAAAGGGCTGAGCTTATTAAAATTCCCTGAAATGTTCACCGTCAGTCCTCTAACCTGAGCTCTTTCCTCTGATTCATTCATTCATTCAAAGTGACATTGAGTTACCCTTCTTAACAAAGCAGCCCCAGCTTGCCCAGAAGAAAGTTAGGTGTTGGCTCAAAAGGAATTCAGGGGCATCAGATGACTTGGCAGGTGCTCCCTGGCTGTGCACATGCCACACCTGGGTGAAAATGACCCCTCCAGAGTAGCAAGTTAAAGAAAAACCTTTGGGTCCAATGTTTGGGGTGCTGATTTTCCATAGTTTAAAATCATGGAATAGACGTGAGCTGCATTTGATTTGTCTCCACGTAACAGCTCAGACTCTGGGTGCCGACCACCTCTGCTCCCTCCTGGTTCCCCTGCCCGAGGCCCTGCAGTCCTGAGGGGGGCTGAACACGAGCAGACCAGGAGCTGGAGGATGGAATGTGTCCCCTTCTAGCAATGCCTTCTGGAAAATGCAGAGTGGAACACAAGCCAAAGTCGTTGTGTGTGAGTTGGGTGTGGGGTGTGTACACGTGTGTGTACGTTTCTCTGTGTCTGTCAGGGCAGCGGGTAGAAGGAGGGTGGCTTGATGATGAGCAGGGACTGGGTATTTGTTCCAGCCTGAGGGGTAAGGTTTGAAGCCATGGGACAAAACTGGGCTCTGAACCCATGGGGCCTCCAGGAGCGTGGCTGAGGACAGAAGACTCAGTCCAGAGGGGGCAGAAGGGTGACAGAGACCAGTCCCTATGGTTTAATGACAGTTCCAAGGATTAGAGTATTTTCATTCTTTGTCTCTTTCTGTCTCTTTGACTCTGTGTCACTGTCTTTGTGTCTCTGTCTCTCTCGTGTGTGTGCCTGACCACTCTTTTCCTTTGGAAACAGGAAAGCAATTGAGTGGCTCCCAGAATCCCAAGGAAGAAAAACACTTGGACTTTCTAAAGGCACAGGGACAAAAGGAAGAACCACAAGCAAAATCACTCCCCAGAACTACTGCTGATGCCCCGCTGGCTCCTGGGTGTCACCCAGTGGCACTGCGGCCATACAGCTGCTGGACCCAGGTTGCTGCCCAGACCAGAATCAGGGAGACCTGATTCATAGACCTGGCAGACCGCTGCTGGGAGACTTAGGGGTGACATGAGTCCTCAAAGGACCCACCAGCTGGCTAGGTGGGGTCAGCTAGAGACAGCTTTCAGATTCTGGTTGATTGCTGGAAATAAAAGAGACAATTATGGTCAACTCTTGTGCTGGTTGGATACCACGTGTAGACAAGAAATTTCAAACTCTAATTTTACCCTGGAACACCAAACAATCCCTTCCCTAAATTCCCCTAGAGATTTTAGGGCAATCTCTAACCTCTAGTGAGATGGATGGATTAGCGAGACCTTCCTTGTGTCTCTAGTTCATCAGGTACAGAGTCTTCTGGAAAATGTTTCGGCCAAATGGCACTGGAGTGGGAGAGAGAAGAAGGGAAAATCAAGGACAAAAGATACTGTGAAAAATGGAGATACTGGAATCTTCCAGCTGTAGATCCCTATTTGTTTGTCTTTACTTTGGGCCATGGGGCTTTTTCTTTAAGCTGTGACCTTGACCTTCAGGAGCAAGCTGCCATGGTCCTCAGAGGCGGGGAGCAGTGATGGTGGAGTGGGTGACATCCAGAAGAGGAGGTCCCATGCTCTCACTGCAAGCAGGATGCTATATTGTTACTGTGGCCAGTTAGAACCTGCTCTGGGAGGGGAAACTTCTAAAATCCTGGGAAGTGAGTGTCTCAAGGTCTCATCCTGGAAGAATACTCTGACCCTAGAAGAACAGGTGAAGGGTGATCTCTCCATTTCTCAGCCAACTTCTAGAAGATGACACAGAGGGCCAGCAGTGAGTTTAGCCTCACGGAAATCACAGGCTTTGCAGACTTTGGGATACGTAGACTCTCTGGCTTCCTTCTTCTTTGTACCAGAAAACCAGACCTGCTTCCGCCAGGCTTGGAGCTGCAAATGGAACCTCTGGGACCCAAGTTAAGAGGAGAGACAGCCTGAGACCCGTGGCTTCCTCAACACGGGGAGAAGTGGCTCCTGACCAGTGAGAACTGGCTGTGCCTGGGATGGTGTGTATCAGTGTGTGTGTGTGTGCACATGTGCACATATATAAACGTGTGTGTGTGTTTTAGTCAGGGTCAGAGTGGAGGCTGGTCCCCCTGAATGCCTCCTCTTCACATCCTCCAAGGGAGAAGGGCCATCCTCCTTGACTCCTGGGAGCTGCAGAATATTGGAGAGAACACATTTGCCCAGAACAAAGCAAAACCCTCAAAGTTTCTTTCCTATCTCTGATCCTAGAAAATTACCTGCCCTTTCATCCGCTTCTCACATTCACGGCCTGTCTATGTCACTGTCATTTTCCACCTCCTGGCATTTCAGCGCTCATCCTTTCTCTTTTGTCTCTCCGTCTGTCCGGGCTGGTTTGCATCTTTGTCTTTGCAGGGTTTGCATCCCTGCCTCTGTCTGTCCCTCCCTCCGCCTTGGCTGGCTTCTCTCTCAGCTGTCGCTTTTCTCTCCTCTCCTCCTGGCTAGCGCTGAGCAAGTGGCTGTCGGCCGTCCCTCGCTAGAGCCGAATCCCAGAGAAAACCAGTGTTGGAGCTGATGAGTGATTTTGGCTCCCCGTCTGATTTCCCTCCAGCTTGATTTTGAAGCTCTGTGCAGCCCTGGGACGTCTGGAGGCCGGCTGGGCCGCTTTGGGCTCTGCGGCTCAGGGCCCCCAGCCTTGGCACCCAAGGTTCCACCCCTTCTCCTGCCTTGGAGTGATCCCGTTGTCCTGTCTTACAAATTGGGATCGCTCCCTGCATGTGGGCTTTGGTGACAGCCACCAGATGGCAGGGACTGGTTTTTATAGTAACTCATTAACCTCTTGCCATGCTGCAATTAAGAAAGCATTTAATTGCTTTTTCTCGAGCCATCCTATGAGTGATTTGGGCGGCTCGTGTTCATCATGTGAACCAATTTGCAGCTAGAGCCCGAGGGAGTGGGCACAGTGGCGTGTGAGGGCCCAGACGTGGTGAGCACCCTGGGCAGCCTTGGATTGCCCTTTGGGGCCTTTGGGTGGAGGGGAGCACAAATCTTAGAACCTTCCTGATTGGTTTCCTGCTGGGTGATGAGTCCTGTGAATTAGCTCTGGATGCACCTGAGAGGCTATCTAGGTTTTTCCTTCTCATTTAACCGTGGGGAGGACTAAGGCCAAATAAGTCAGGGAACTTGCCCCAGGACACACAGCTAATCACCGGCACCACCTGGGCTGCAGCCCAAGCGTTCATTTCCCACCTGCGGGGCTCTGGGCTTCTCCTTGCTTTGCCAGCATTCCCAGGGAGACGTGCTGCTGCAGCGCCTCTGAAACTGTGTTCACTCCCGTACTTGGTCTGCTTTTAGGTACACAACTGCCCGAGAGTTATCTACTCAGGAAATAGCTCAGAGCATCCCTGCATGGATTAACCAACTCCATCCAAAGAGGCAGGACCCACTCCCCTCTCCCCCCACACACTCCCAGCCAGCACACCTGGCAGCCTCACTGCGGCACTGGAGATCACTGAGTGCACAATGCCGTGACCGCGGAAGCTCCAGCCCGCAGCAGAGCTCCCACCAGACTTTTTTAGTTGGCAACCCTGCACCAGCTGACCCGCTCACAGCAGAGGCCCCTTAGGCCTCCCAGAGATGGTTAGCAGCTTGCCTCCCATCCCTGTGTCCCAGCACCACCTCCACAGGGCAGGTCTCCAGGCATCTGTCATTGCAGTGTCTTTGTTCCCTTACTGCTTATACCTTCTGCCCCCCACCGACCCCCTCACCTCCCAAAGCCCACACCCTTCCACTGGGCTTTGGGTGCTTCCGCTCCACAACAACGGATCCTCCACCCCCAGCAGGGTGGACAGGGAGACATGCCACCCAGACCCCATCAACGAAGGCTTTGCCTCGGCTGCTGGGAGGGTGGTCGGCAGGCCACCTTTGGGGGCTGTCTTAGCTGTGGAGGGCTGCCTCTCCCACAGTCATGCCCTTCTGGAGGGGATGCCCCATCTGATGGCTGATTGATGAGGGAGTAAAAGGATCGGTTATTTTGGTCCAATGCAGGACAACTCTGATGGGTCATTTCGGCTCCAGAGCTCCCACAGGGTCAGCCCAGGGCCTGTCACTGGCCAGCATCACAGCTTTACTTCTTCCTCAGACTTCTGCTTCATCCTAATCACATCCCCAGGTATTGATCCCAAGAATATTCCTGCTTATGAAGAAATATGAAATGTGATAACTCTATATTGAACATTTTGAGGAAGTGCCAAACTCTTTTCCACAGGGGCTGTACCATTTTAGATTCCCAGCAACAATGTGTAAGGGTTCTAATTTCTCCACATCCTCATCAGCACTATCCATCTTTTTGAAAATGGCCATGCTTGTGGGTGTGAGGTGGTATCTCATTGTGGTTCTAGTTTGCATTTCTCTTATGACTAATGATCTTGAGCATCTTTTCTTGTGCTTAATGATCGTTTGTATATCTTCTCTAGAGAAATATCTATTCATATTCTTAGCCCATTTTTAATTGGGTTGTCTTTTATTGTTGAGTTATAAGAGTTCTTTGTATATTCTGGAGAGGAAATCCTTATCAGACATAATTTGCAAATATTTCTTCCTACTCTGTGGATTGTCTTTTCACTTTTAATAGTGTCCTTTGACACAGAAAAAGTTTTTAATTTTGAAGAAGTCCAATATATCTGTTTCTTCTTTTGTTGTTTGTACTTTAGTTATCACATCTAAGAAACTGTCTCCTAATTCAAGATCACAAAGATTATACCCATGAATTTTATAGTTTTTAGCTCTTACATTTAGATTTTGAGTTAACTTTCGCATATGGTGTAAAGGTCCAAATGCATTCTTTTGCATGTGGGTATACAGGTATTCCAGCATCATGTGTAGAAATGACGTTTCTTTCTTCATTGACGCATCTTGGCATCCTTATTGAAATTAATTGGCCATAGATGTATGGGTTTATTTTTGGACTCTCAATTCTGTTCCATAGATCTATATGTCTATCCTTATGCTGGTACCTAACTGTCCTGATTACTGTACATTTGTAATAAGTTTCTTAAAAATTAAAATAATTGTTTCCAGCTTTATTGATACACAATCAACATATAACTTTGTGTAAGTTTAAGGTGTACAACGTGATGATTTGATACATGTATATATATATATATATATATATATGTATATTGTGAAATGATTACCACAATAGGGCTTAGTTAACGCCTCCATCACCTTTTTGTGAGTGTGTGTGTGTGGTGAAAACATTTGAGATCTAATCTTTCAGCAACTTTCAATTATACAATACAGTATTGTTAACTATACTGTACATTACATGCCCAGAACTTGTTCATCTTATAACTGGAAGTTTGTCCTTTGACTCATATCTCCCCGTTTCCTTCACCCTATAAGTTTTGAAATCAGATGTATTAAGTCCTTCACTTTGTTTCTTTTTTTTTAAGATAGCCTTGGCTTTTCTGGGTCCTTTACATTTGCATGTGAATTTCAGGATCCGAGGAGACAGGAAAGGGAGGAGGGCTTTTTAAGTTGCTGACAGTAAGGCCTGCGATGTGGGACTCCCCGAAGGTCTTCAGTAAATTCAACTGGGCATATGACTAACTGGGCAAGAGTGTTTGCTTATGTACTTAGGTATTTTGTGGAACAGGGGAAAGGGGCTACGTGTGGCGTTCCCGTTGACTCAGTGTGAAATGGGGATGGAGGCCTGAAAGCAGGAGGCCGGCGCAGCGAAGACCCCGGGGGTGAAAGCTTTCTCAGACCCGGGGCAGCTCCCGGCTCTATGTGCTGTTCCACTGGGGGACTGAGAAATCCCCGCCATCGGCAGGCCTGTCGGTAACACAGAGCGCGAGGCACAGAGATGGAGCCGCTCTCTGTGCAGGAAAGAGGGAGGAGGGTGGCACCCTGGGGCACCCCAAAACGCCTCCTCGGGCCTCCGACCTCTGTGGAATGGAGTTGGACATCACGGCCCCTGTGTGGCTTTAGAAGGGTTGGTTTTGTCACCCATGTCTCACTTGGGGGGGCGGCTCTCCCCCACCCGCCGTGGACAGATGGGGTTCACGAGCTCCCCGGGACTCCGTCTGTCACGTCTCCCAGCAGCCCCCATCTTCTCTGGAGCCGACAGCTGGCCTGGCTGCCTCTGCGGAGTGGCAGCCCCTCTACTGCCTGAAGCCAAGTTCCTCTCAGCGCTGTCACTCTCTGGGCTGTTCCCATGGCTGCCACGATGGGTGATGAGACCCCGTGTGACTTGTGTCCTCTGCACGGACTCCAGGGCTAGGCTCTGAGGCCCAGGAGGTCCGAGGTCCTGGCCAGAGGGTGCAGGTGTGCGGGCAGGTGGGTGTGAGCGTTCCAGTTATCCCTCTTTCGGGAGTTTTGTTTGCTCATCCTTTCCTCAGAGCCCTTCAGGGAGAGAGAAAGCATTCTGCCCCCTTTCCTGGGACTGGAATTCTCTCCCACTCAGGGCTGCCCAGATCTGGTTCCCAGAT
Source organism: Physeter macrocephalus (assembly GCF_002837175.3). NCBI lineage: Eukaryota > Metazoa > Chordata > Mammalia > Artiodactyla > Physeteridae > Physeter > Physeter macrocephalus. The sequence goes on along the minus strand of NC_041224.1, from coordinate 62,462,757 downwards.
GCCTCTTGGAATATCTTACTGGAGAATGCTTGCTCACTGGTCCTTGAGCCTGGAAGAATCCTGGAGCTTCAGAGCCACAGGTAAAAGGCAGCCTAGTTCAGGAGAGGCCACAGACTTGAGAAACATCCTGACCGGGATCCATCCCAGCTCTAATGCTCACTGGCTGTGTGACCTTGGACAAGTCACTTACGTCTATCAGCTCCCATTTCCTCCTCTGGAAAAACCTGATAGGGTTGTTGGAATGATGAAATTAACACACAACAAAATTCCTGGTGACTTGTAGGCCCTGAAATGCTGCATTTGTATCTGTTGGAGATTGGGTTCCCAGGGAAGCAAGCTCTGAGATAGAGTTTAGCAGTCAGGATAGTAATTAGGGATGCCCTGGGGATCAACATCCTTGGAAGGAGAGGGAAAGAAGCAGCAGAGGGAGAGTGTGTCCAACGCTCACAGAGCTCTGAAACCAAAATGGCCTTTTACACCCTGTGCAGGAGGTCCCCACGTTCGATGATTCACTGGGAGGGCTCCCAGGACTCAGCATACAGTGGTACTCACAGCAATGATTTATTACAGCGAAAGGATGCAAAGCAAAACCAGCCCGGAACAGCATACAGAGGAAGTCCAGAGGAAACCGGGCACAAGCTTCCGAGAGCCCTCTCCTGGTGGAGTCACACAGGATGCGCTAATTCTTCCAGCAACAAACTGTGACAACACGTGTGACGTGTTGGCCAACCAGGCAGGCTCATTGGAGACTCAGGGCCCAGGGCTTGTCGGGAGGAGCGGGGAGGGCCGGCCACACAGGCCTCTCTGCCTGCCCCGTACCACGATTCCCGACTCGCAGGAGGAAGACAGGTGTTCAGCATGAAGCATATTGTTTTGGAGCCACTCTTATCAGGGATTGGTGGGGACCCTCCAAAACCCAAGTTCCCAGATGCCAGCCCAGGGCCAGCCTTGCCAGCAGGGCTTTTCAGGAGGGCAGCCACGGGTGTTTATGATAACTCTTTAATGCACATTTCTCCACTTCAATCAGTCATCAGATGTGGTCCTCCGGGGAAGAGGTGTGACCTTAGTGCAGCTGTCCTCTGACTGCCGAAGCCTGCCTGCCACAGCCCTCCCAGCAAGACCTTCATTAAGGGGGAATCTGCATCCAAGCATCCACCACAGGCATGAGATGAGTAAGGTGCTCCTGGCCCTCACGGCTGTGGGATGCTGAAGAGCTCTGCTGTTGGGAATCTGGCCACCTCTCACCTCATGTGGACCCAGGAGAACTAAGCCAAGAGGGATCCCCTGACATTGTCCATCCATGAATCATTTACAGAATGTGCACAGGTCAGATAGCAGGAGAGAGAAAGTGGAGCTTGGTGTTCAAGGGGGAAGCGAGGCGGTACTAGGGAGACAGCTTGTCTGTAAACACAGATAACCAGAGTGGAACAGAATAGACTGGTAGTAAAGACATATTTGCTGAATTGGCTTGATCCTGCTGACCACGTTCCCCAAGCTGAGAGCTGTGGATTTAGAGACACAAATAGGGGTTGGTTTCTGCCCTTGGGTGCTCATTGTCTAGAGGGGGAGACTGACCTATAATCAGAAAGACGTGGTAATTGAGAGAAGCAGAGAGTGGGGAGAGCCTGGGTGACCCCTGTGCCTAGTAGGAATGGAATGAGGAGGGAAGGCTTCCTGGAGGAGGTGTCATTCACGTTGGGCCCTAAAGGATGAGTAGGAGTTAATCAAGTAGACAAGGAGAGAGGAAGGAGATTTCAGGAATGGACAATAAAACAAACTCTGGGTAACTCGAAGCCTGTGGATTCTTGTGATCCCTGGTGTCTGACCCTTTTGAGTGATTTCTTCTAGATCAGGAAAATTTCCTGGAGTCATAGAATCTCAAGTTGGAGAGAAACTTAACAGCTCCCATAGCTAAGTGTGCATCCACATCAAGCTGTTGGGAAGTCTCACCTGCATCCCTCTGATGACAGGGAGCTTACTACCTCTTGAGACTGTGCATTCATTTGGATGGCTCAGCGTGCTAGCAAGGTCTTCCTTCTACTGAGCTGGAACCTTTTTCCTTGGTTCTTCCACTCACTTATCCTGATATTATCCTTTGGATTGATGACAAATTTAAATCCTTCCGAATCATGAGGGTCTGTGGGTTTTCCACTGTTACTCTCCAATTAGTTAGTCCCTCCATCTAGTAGCAAAGGAAAGAGGCAGCAGCAGCTGGAGCTGGAGAGCTGCAGTGAAGCAGTATAATGAAGTGATTAAGAGTGAGACTCTGGAACCAGACCATCAAGTGTGGAATCTCAACTATGCCCCTTATTACGTAATCATGGCAGGTAACTCAACCTCTCTGTGCCTCAGTTTCTTCATCTGCACAGTGGGGATAAGCATAGTAAGCTATGTCATTGGGAGGTGGCAAGGATTAAGTTGATACTTGAAGTGCTCAGAACAGTGCTGCCAGACAGCACTGTCAATGTACAAGCTTCAGCTGCTATTCAAAAGTGACTGTGACAGTTGCCAGGCCACAGGAATGGTGCCGCAGACCTACTGAATAAAATTAGATGAAAATAGCCAGCACGGCTGGATGAGGATAAGGCTCTGCCTGTGAATGAAAGCTATCAACCTCATTCATACAGTTTGTCTCCACTGTTCTCTCTGCTTTTGTGATCTGTATGTGAGCCATTTGACTGTCCCCAAACTCCCCCATGTATGGGGTCTGCTTTTGCTATTTAAATAACACTGCTGCAGGTCCCCATTTCATGAATAATGGGAAAACTGTGGTGTGGTCCCTTCCACCTGGAATCCCTACAGCAATCCAACTTTAGGCTGTTGCCTGTTCCATTGTGGATCATGGGTGTGTATTTGTGTCACCACATAGCACAGTGAACTTCAACTTGGATGTCACTCATGGCTGCTCTGAAGGTCCGAGGCCGCTCCTCCCCCACCGTCTCCTCCCCCAAGCCCTCCATCTGCCCCTGGGTTCCCAGCTCCTCACTCCCTTGGGACCTCCCCACATCTCTCCCTCTTTTTGCTCTCTTCCCCTTTCTACTCTTCTCCCTTGGACTACCCCCAGAAGTTCAGGATTCCTTTCCTTTATTAAGAAGAGCAGTGTTCGGCCCTCCACCCTCTCCTTGGGCTGGGACCCGTTTCTTAAATCAAAAGCATGAGCAGGGGGCTTCCCTGGTGGCGCAGTGGTTGAGAGTCCGCCTGCCGATGCAGGGGACACGGGTTCGTGCCCCGGTCCGGGAAGATCCCACGTGCCGCGGAGCGGCTGGGCCCGTGAGCCATGGCCGCTGAGCCTGTGCGTCCGGAGCCTGTGCTCCGCAACGGGAGAGGCCACATCGGTGAGAGGCCCGCGTACCGCAAAAAAAAAAAAGCATGAGCAGGAACCAGCAGAAGCTCTCACATGTCAGTTTCCCTTCACCGTGATCAGTTTCTCCATGTGGCTCCCGCTCCACCACCAGACTCCGTCAGTAAAGGGATCCAGGCCACGATGTAATCTTCCCCTGATATAAATTATTCTACACCCCTGGCCCTCTTTAAAGGCAGATGGAGATACCGTCTTTTACTTTTTAAAGCAATTTAAAATCTTGCCTGGGAAGCCTGGTAGTCTTCCTTCCTTCTCTCTGGCTCTCCAAATTCTGCCTGCCTGCCCTTTAGGAATAAGCTGAGTCTGCCTTCTCCATGAAGCTTCCCTGATCAAGTGGCTTTGAATCTCATGGCAAGGCCCCCACTTGGCCATTAGTTACCTGCTACCTGGAGTTAGATAATCCAAGTCCCAAATTTGTGTGACTTGTCACCCCAATTAAAATGCTCTTTCCCAGAAGTCTTATGAGACTCAAAGTTCACTGGAAGACTCCTGGCCTGAGGACAGGAGGAACAAGGAGTCAGAGAGGCAAGGTTTTAATCCTGGCTTCCCCATCTGTTGGCTGTGTGGCTTTCTACGCATTACTTAACCTCTCTGAACTCATTCTCTCATGTATAAAAGTGAGGAAGAATGCTTATATCACTTAGTTGCTCTGAGTATGATCAAAAACCAGACAACAAGTGTTGGTGAGGATGTAGAGAAAAGGAAACCCTTGTTCACTGTTGATGGGATTGTAAAATCGTACAGCCACTGTGGAAAAGAGTTTGATGTTTCCTCAGAAAAATTAAAGATAAAATTACCCTATAATCCAGCAATTCCACTTCTAGATATATACCCAAAGGAATTGGAAGCAGAGTCTCAAAGAGATATTTGTACACCCATGCTCATAGCAGCATTATTCACAATAGGCAAAAGGTGGAAACAATCTCATTGTCCATCGATGGATGAACAGATAAACAAAATGTGGTACAACCGTGCAATGGAATATTATTCAGGCTTAAAAAGGAAGGAAATTCTGCAATATGCTACAACATGGATGAACCGTGAGGACATTATATTAAGTGAAATAAGCAGATCATAAAAAGACAAATACCATATGATTCCAGTTGCATAAGGTATGTAAAGCAGCTAAAATAAAAAAGACGGAAAGTGTAATGGTGGTTGCCAGGGGCTGAGGGAAGTAGAGAATGGGGAGTTATTGTTTCATGGGTCTAGAGTTTCAGTTTTACAAGATAAAGAGTCATGGGGATGGATGGTGATGATGGTTGCCTGACAATGTGAATATATTTAATACCAATGAATGGTGCACTTAAAAATGGTTAGGATGGTAATTTTTGTTATATATATTTTACCACAATAAAAAGAAGAAGAAAATAAAAGGTGTATGTCAAATGCCCCGCAGAGGGTCTGGCACATAGGAGGGGTTTATAGATTTTAGATTCCTTCCTTCCTTTGGAAGAACCCACAGAATAAGGGAGGAGCAATCAGACAGTGGGCCTTGGATGATGCTCTAGGGGGACTAAAATCTGAAGGGCAAGTGTACCTACTGAAGAAGTCAGGGTCAGGGATGATAAGAGCCAGCTGGGTCCAGATGCCACCTGACAGACAAGCAGAGCCCTTATCTGGGGCCCGTGAGAAGAGCTGACACGTGGCAGAAACAGGAGCGGCTGGTCTCCATCTTCCTTTGCTGCCCAAACGTAAAGGCAGCTCTCAGGACTCCTCCTCTCCAGAGCTGCCGACTGGGCCAGACTGCTGCCTGAGGTCCCAGGGCTTGCCCCAGCCCAAAGCGAAGGAGAAGTGGTGGCAGGGCAGACTCCAGGGAGATGCACGCGCACAGCCCTGTGAACTGGGACTCTGAAAGGAGCCTTCTGAAAGGACGGACTGAGGTATGAGGGTGGAGAGGAAGCCGGGAGAGGCCAGTTCTGCCTCTCTGAGCTTCAGTTTCCTCATCTGTGCAAAGAGAGCATTGGGCTCTAGGATCCGCAGAAGGAAAGCCTTCCACTTAGCAAGCTCAGGAGTTTGGCTCTGTGTGTGTGTGTGTGTGTGTGTGTGTGTGTGTGTGTGTGTGTGTGTGTGTGTGTATGTGTGTGTCCTTGGAGAGCTCTGTGCACTCAGACGTGGCTAACTCAGATCCCATTGATTCTGAACATGTAATTTTTTTGACTTGGACTAGGCTGAAGGCTACACTTGCATAATTCACACAGAAATGGGCTTGACTTCTCACAAGTAGTGCTGGTGTGATGATGGGAGAATCATTTCCATAACGCCAGGGTGCCTCTCCCACAACAGCTCTCAGGTTCCACCAGCACTGATGGAACAACCCTCCCCAAGGACCCCGCTGCCCCCAGTCATCTCTGGCCATTCCCTTTGTGTCTGGGAGACTTCTCCAACTCCACCATCCAACTTATTAATTGGAATTATTAATTGATTTTAATTTTTATAATCATGTTTTTCATGTTCAAGAATTGCTGCTTTTCATTGCAACTTTTTATTCTGTATATGAGTGTCATCATCTTGACTCTTTCTGAACATATTAGTTATTATTCTAAATTTGTCTTCTCTTTCTTCCATGGATGCAATTCCCTCTTTGTGAGCTCAGGGCCTCTATTTTATAGTGTGGGTTTTCCTCAGATGTTCAGTGGTTCTTGGCTGTCTCTTCACATTTGCACGTAAGAATGTCTATTTGTTTCTTAAGAGACTTCTCGTCTCTTGGGCTGTGATTTTTCTCTGCACTTGTTCCTCTGTTAACTTAGTCCCTTCTGCTTACTCTTTTCCAGGAATTCCTCAGCATTTCTGGTCTGCCAACTCCACTCACCCTCCCTCCCTCCTTCTCTCCCTCCCTCCTCTCCTTCCATTATATTTTCAATGTTGGTAGAGATAGACCTCCTCTGCCTCCTCTTTATCTCCTCTTCCATTCCCTCTCCTCTTTCTTCTTCCCCAAAATGTATCACGTCAGTGATCACAGACACTTACTTTGTCAGGAGGAGAAAGACGTGGCTACGCTCCATCTGACATCTCTTTTGGTTTGACCCTTTTATGTCTCTTTTCACAAACCTCAGAATAATCCACAAGATAATTATCATTTCCCTCATTTTATCAATGGGGAAACCGAGAGATTAAATGACTTCCTTGGAGATGCACAGCTTGACATCAAATCCTCCGACTCCCAGTTCAGTCTTTTTATCCTCTTCCATCTTTCTGAAATCCCAGAGACCTTTAACCTGCTCCCACTACTCAGAAAGCCCAGTTCAAATCAGTGGTCACTGTGCATTTGAGTCCAAAAGGGCAACATGAAACTGTGTGCTCTCCGTGGAAGCTGGCCCAGGAAGACCCTGATGCGTTGTTGTGTTAGCAGAGATGGGTAGGATTTGCTCATGAGCTACCAATCGGTATTGACTTAAAACCGTTCCAGAATTTAGACTATCCAACAAGTCAGAACAACTTTCTTCCCCCAATAAACCTTAACTCACAGTGATTAGGCTATGTTGTCTGACTTATTGAATTGTTTATTGATTTTTTTCCAGGCGGTAGTTCTTAATAAAGTAAATTTCTTAATAAAGTAAATAAATGAGTGTGGTCATGATGTGGGGTATAATAGGGAAATCTCCTCTCAGAAATGCTGGAACACAAGAGCAGCTGTGTCTACACTGGAACTGAGACTTTCAAACAAAAGGGAAATTTTCCACTATGTCCTGGGGGCCAGGAGGAGGTTACCAGGTCCCCTGAAAGCTGGGACTTGAACTTGAAATAGGAGAGAATCAAAGTCCATGACACCCTGGGTGGGTGCCCAGTTCAGGTTTGACACTGGCCAGTGAGTGCGTTTCTCAAAGGGCCCTTTGAGTCACCTTGAGGGCCTTGTTCTAAGTTCCTAGGGAAAGTGGCCTGGGAAGCTAAGCATGGGCCCTGGAAATGAGCTGTAGTCAGTAGAAGCAACTAGTCAAGGCTGGTGGAAAGAGGCACATCGACTTGTGAGGGCAGTAGCCGAGGAGCCGTGAGCTGGAGAAACAGAAATATGTCACGTCATGGGTGGCAACAGGCCCCTGGGCCTATGGGGAAGGCAGGACCTGGGACCTGGAGCCCAGGAAGGGAACTGGGTGGAGCTCAAATCCAGAAACCTCTGCGATTCTCACTCAAATCACCGCTGGTCCCCAAGGCTGGTAGGACCTGGGAAGCAAGAGTCACATGAGAAAAAGTGTGAAAATACAGAAGTGAATTTTAACTGCCCCCTTGACTTCTCCCCCCGTCTGCGCTGGGCCTCTTGAGACTAGGGCTGGACAGCCATCTCCATTGCTGCCTCTGAAAAATTCATCGTGGCCCATCCTCTCCTGGACTTGCCAGGCACTAGGGCCACTTGCCTGGGATGAAAGAGTCTGTGACGTGTCTGAGAATGAGGCCCCAGCATCCTGCCCTCCAGAGGCTGGCTTCTCCATGGACTGATGGATGAAGTCTTCATGGGGCTGGGATAAATCAGGTGCCAAGTACAGATGGAGACCAGGCTAAATGTGGTATTCTGAGTTGGGTTATGAATTTTTAAGAAAATCATTAATAGTAATAGCCATCCATATAAGAGATTATTCCAGGCAAGATGCTACCAGGCAGATGCACACGTGTGGGCATCACTTTCTGGGACCCAGCTCCCCATTAGAGAAGGGGACCCCAGTGATGTTATCTCCCCCTGAGACCAAGGGCCACTCCCCTCCCTGATCAGAGCAGAAACTCTATCCTTCCCATCAGTCTGGAGGGTCCCCAAGGGCAAGCGCTGTCTTTTTCCCTTCCCTCCATTCCAAACACATGGGTTGGTCTTTCCCAAGGGCACAGTCCTTGTCTTCTCCACCCAACCGGGAGCTTCAAAAGTTCATATGTCTTCAATGAATTTGAGAGCTTCCCAAGGTAGGGAATGTTGTCTTCCCCGGGAGGTGTCCCAAAACAGGGACCGTGTCGCCCAACCAAAGCAAGAGCTTCTTGTGTCCAGGCACCATATTTCTAATTTTGTTTCCTCTCTCAGTATGCAAGACTGAGCCCTGCACACAGTGGATACTCAGAGCTTGTTATTGACTGCCTAGGACCACGGTGGTGGACCTGGCGATGGTGGGGACTTAGTGCCGAATGGGAGATGGCGCTCACCCTTTAATCACCTGATTCAGGTGTTTTCCCCAGGTCTGCTTCCCCAGGTAACCTTGGTCTTCCATCTCCATCAGTTCTTCCTAGTGAAAATGTTCTCAGAAAAAAGGGCAGTGCTCACAGCTTGTCAAGGGCACCACGCACATGGTTTTAATTCAATCTTCTTCAAGCGAAAAATGTGTGTTCCAGGAGCTCACCTTAACCCTGGGAATTATTGAGCAGCCATTATAGAATTCATTAGTTTGCTAACAACCTTTCAAGAACTCCCCACCTGTGATGATGTGACTGATGCTATGACAAGTCACTCCAGAGTCTACTTAATTTGTTCTTGGAGGCTGTGTGTGTGTGTGTGTGTGCGCGTGTGTGTGTGCGCGCGCGCGCGCGTGTGTGGTCTTCAAGATAATGATGCAGGAAGTGGAAAGGAGGTAAGAATCATTTATTGAGTGTCAGGCAGCAGGATTCTGGTCCGGATTCTGGTCCCACAAATTGTGTGACCTTGGACAAGTCACTTGACCTATCTAGGCCCCAGTGAGTTTATAGCCTGGAAATGAAACAAACTATCCTGCCAATCAACCGGCCTTTCTTGTCCACAGACTCCTCCCCTCCCACTTTCTCCATAACCAGAGAAAATGAAATGAAAAACAATTGCTTCTCTTTTCTCCCACAATTTTTTTTTGAGATGGTGAGGGGGAAATCACATTTCTACTCAAGATCTCAGTTCTGAATTTCCCTCCAATATAGAGCCAAGGGAAATATGCTTGAGAGAGCTAATATGGATCTCTGATGCTGGTCATCACAGTGGAGTTGGCACTCAATCCTGAATCAGTTTGCCTGTTTCATTTGGTCTGGCTCATACAAGGTCAAGGGAGCCAGGCCCAGCTGCTGCAAGACCCAATGTTGACCACCTACTGAATCTGAAAGACTTAGACACCAAGTCCCAAGTATTAGGCAGAAACATGTTTCTGCCTGTGTAATCTCGTTACTGATTGAGCATCTCACATTAGACATGTCTCGCTCGCCCAAGATCAAGGTCATCTTCAGTGTTCAACAACTCACCGTGTGCCAATCAGCACTTCCCCAGGAAGGCCGAATGCCCACTGGTTGAGAGAACGAGTTTGAATCGCAGCCCTGCTTTTTGGTGTTTGATGTTTTGGTTATTCCACATTTTTTGAGACTCAGTACCTTTACCTTCTATCACAAGGTGACCAATGGGAAGTGCATGGAAACTCTTCCGAGCTAGAAGAACCACCACTTTAGAGTCTCTAAGTGGTTGTCTCCTACGACGGAGTCTGGGAGGGGCTGCTGAAAGCCAAGAGCACTGGCGCTCAGCATTCTGCTGGAAGCCCCGATCACAGGATGTTTCAAGCTGGTATTAAATGTTCTGTTTTGTACCCTGCTTGGGTGTAAGGGACCCAACTGCTTCCCTATGGAGTTAAAGAAAACTGCTCCCTCTAAATTTGGAGAGACTGTGTTCCCCACTTGTATATTATTATTTCTCCTAGGGATGTGTTTGGTGGTGCTTGTGTATATCTGTGTGTCTGTCTGTTCTTGCCTGAGCTTTCGCTCCCAGGAGTCAGGAAGTGAAGACTGCCAAAGGGACATGTGGGCCTGGCTTTGACCCTTCACACTGCAGATGGTGAAAGGGACAGCTCAGCTTGACTGGGTTGCTGGCCCCTCGTGAGGGGTGTTACATGGGCGTGATTTGGGGCCTTGGACTGTGTACTCTTATGAATGTCTTATCTGGGGTAAAACCTGATAGGGTGCACATTTTGCTCTGAAGCAAATACAGCTTGGCACTATCAGCTGTTGGGTTTACACTGCTTAAGAACTGTCCTTTTAAGGCTTAAGGGTTTCAGGCGTAGCCACTTCTAGTAACAGTCATACATTTTCCTCTGGCTGCCATTCCCTTCTCTTACCCCCAAGACTCCACTCAAGTAAACTGGCAGTGGGGGGACTGAGAGGCACAGTGTCCCCTCACTGCTGCTAAAGGGGAGATTCGGATGCACAGAGCACAGTTTGATAATCCCTGGTCTTAAGGAAGCAGCCCCAGCTCCTTAGCGTGGTATCACAGGCCCTCCAGGACCTGGGCCTTCCCGTCTTTTGCTTTCCCTCACGAATGCCTCACCATCCCTTCCTACCCCCAATCCAGGCTGTGCACATAGCAGGTGCTCAGGAAATGTGTGGGTTTTGAATGGAACTGAGCAGCTATCTTGGTCAAAACCCTGTGGGTCCCCTCGGCTCAACCTCTCCCTCCACACCCGCCTGCTCTCCAATGCCAGGCCTCTCGAACCCTTCCATTGTCAGGGGTTTTCATCTCTGTCTTCCTCTGTATTCCCACTGTTAGTCTCAGGTGGAGGGTCCTGCTTGGACTATTGTAATAGTCTCCAAGCAGGTTGAACTATGCTCAGATTCTCCCCATCTCCCATCTGTTCTGCAGGTTGTTGCCGGGGGATTCTCTGCAGATCACTGCTTTGATCATGTTCCTCTCTGGCTCTAAGCCCTTATTGGCTCCCTGTTGAGTATAGGTAAAACCCAGACTTCCCAGCCTGGCCTTCCACAATCTGATGTCAGCCTACTTTCCCCATCCTGCCCGGCGGGACTGCGGGTGCGCCAGCCAAATTAGCCCACTTGTCATTTTTGTGCATGCCCCTGTGTCTGGAATTGCTGTTAGCAAGCCCTTCCCTCTCCTTCAAGGAGCAGCTTCAATGCCAGCTCCTCCCATCATTTTCCTCGCTCCTCTCAACTCAAAGGACCCCTCTCCTCTGAACTCCGTGTGTGTTCTGTTCGCTTGGCACGTATCACACACTACTGTATAGTGCTGTGTGTACACTGTCCTTCTCCGAGCTCATAAGCAGGACCTGTGACTTAGTCACCTTGGTTTCCCCAGTGTCCAGAGAAGATATTTGCAGGGAATAGGAGCTCAATAAATGTTTGTTTAATGAATAAATACGTAATTCAAATCCAACACCCTGTTGTCTTCCAATGACACTCAAATCATCCTAGGCAGAAAGCATATTTATCTTTCTAACCTGACCTGCCACCATTGGTCAAAATTAGAATAAGCACTTTGTGGACTAAGAGCTATCACTTTGTATCTGGCACCTTTCAGACTCGAGGTTGGGAGTGACTCACAGTTTACCATCCATGGGTCTAAGATGTTGGCAACAGTATCATCTGCCTGACAGAATGATGTCTGGGCTTCTAGGCATGCAGTAACCCGTCCTCTGAGGGCTCCCTCTGGTTTTGCATGCCCTGGGCCCTGGGTGGGTGGCTCTTTCTCTGATTCGACTCTCCCCCTGGATCATTGGGCCTTTGATCTTGGTATTCGTTCTTCTCTCGCTTTCATTTTTCAGCTCTTATCCGCTAGGGAGTTTTGGGTGCAAGCAACAGAAAGCACTTTGGCTAATGTCAGCATAAGGAGTTTATTGGAAAGATGTGGCTGAGCTCATGGAATTGAAGGGAGGGCTGGGGAGCCAGCCCAGAGGGCCTGGAACCAGGACAATGGACGTGGTGGCATCTGGGTCTCAGAAACAGGTGGAACTGATAAAAGGACAGTTCTTGACAGGCCGCCATTGCTGCTACTACTGCTGGTGCAAATGAGAGCCAATGACTTTTAGTCTTTCTGTCGCTCTAGTCCAGATTCAGACTCCAGGGAGAATCCACCTGGACCTAGAATGTGCTTCCTTTTCGCCATCCACCGCCCTGCCTCCTGAACATTTTCTTGTCCCCAGCCGGCCACTCGATCCCCCTCCAGGCCTGTGCAGTTACCTGACAAGGGGTTTCCACGTTGCCTCCCCCAGGGTGCCAGACTTCTGCCTGATGCAGGTGACACAGCCCTCTGAGTGACAACACAAGCAGCAGCGGGACGGTTAGACACCAATTGTCCTCCTGCTTAGAAAAGAAAGCATTTCCTTGTTTAGCCAAGATGACAGGTCATTAGTGGCCAAGAACAGAGAGCAAATTTTGATTCAGTGAGTCACTTTAGATTTCATAAACCTTATATTTTCTTTCCCGTGGCACAAAACATATAGGCCAGCTCTGAAAACTCCGAAGTGATTTGTTCTTACAAGTTGAGTGCAAACCTGAGGATGATTTACTAATTAGCTAACTGTTCCTCCTTCCTGGGCTTTAGCAAAGCAACCTTTAGGCACAACAGATAGATTCAAAGAGTCGGTGCAGTTGTTCCAGCACCGCCGTAAGCTTCCCGGGAAACCGTTCTGAGCAGAAGTCATAAACACAGTGTTCTCAATTTCTACCCATTGGACTTGTGGGTTCGCTCAATGCTAGTTCTCTCCCTAATGAAAGGCAAGGGAAATATCAGCTAGAAATTTCATAATCGGAGTGTTTGCCTAGTTTGCTATTTTTAAGCGCCACGGGCTTCACTTGAAATGAAAGATATGCATTAGGCCCGCAAACGCGGCTGGTGAAGAGTGTGGTTCCTGTTCGCAGAGCTGTGCTGGAGAGGACAAAGAGCAGGCATAAATAATGGATTAAGAGCGGCTCCAACGAGAGCCTATTTGTCCAGCAGCCTCAAAACGAAAACACGCTGCCGATGACTCATTGGATAATAGTAAATATGAAGGGCTCATAAAACCGCTGGTTCCCACGGGGGCTGTTCCGCAGCCTTTGTCTGGTCTTGAGTTTGTTACGTTCGGAAGCTACCGATTTAAACCTCCCTTCCCCCAGCAAAGACATGGCTCCTAGATGGAGAAAGTTATTTGGGTGATTTGCAAAGTCTGGATGGCACAGGGGGAGGCGGCCTGCCCCCAACCTGAGACACTCCTCTGCTCCCCTGCCTGTGCCCTGGGCCTGGGGCCAGCTCTGCGCCGGGCCCCATGGAGGCCGCCTGGATGCTATATGGACTTCATTACGGAGAAGGCAGAAACCTCAGCCCCAGGGAACCCGAAACCGAAAAGAGCCATGGCCTTGACGTAAAGTGAGGGCTCTGATTCCAACCTGGGAGATGAATAAAGAACATAAACATGTCTTCCCTCCACCATCCAAAGCATTTCCAGCCAGAGTGCCTCTGATAATAACAGAAAAAATACGATATTCTGCGGGACTATGGCTGCAGTGAGAGTGGTGGTCTTCAAACTGGGGGGAGCCATGTGGGCAGGGGGGTCACGTGGGTTCTCTGAGGTTGCAGAGGCTCCACCAGGACCCATGAGGCGAGGGGATACGCAGAACGAGTTGGAGAGATGTCAACATTAGCCTTATCCAAAAATGGAACGGAGTTTCCCACCACTGGAGGTGTACGGGAACATGCTCCTGCATTCACTGATTTCCTTCAGCCACTGATGCCTTGAGTATAGCTCGGCCATCCACCTGTGATAACAAAATAGAAGGCCTGAGTACTGACTTCTGTTTGCAGATGGGACAGATGCCCGAAGAGACAGGTTCTTTAAGGAAACTCCTCAAGTGTAGGAGTGCCAGTAAAAGAGGGAATTGCCTCAGCTCTGCTGCCAAACCACACAGGCAAAGGGGCACAGGTGGGCAGATTAGAATGGATTGAGTTCATCCTGTAGTCTAGGTATCAGGCTTGATGTTTTGCAGAACAACTCTGGACCAGGAGTAAGGGATCCAGGGACTGTTTGGCCTTGTGCAAGTCACTTACCCTCTCTGGCCTTCAGTTTTCTTCACAGTCAAACCACAGTGGAGGGGTAAGGGTAAGTGTTATTTTCGTTTGTAATCCACTAAGTACTGATGCACGTATCCATTCAACAAACACATTCCCGTGGCACCTTGATGTGTTAGGTGCTGGGGGAACAAAGACAATTGGGACCAGGCCTGCCCCTGAGTGGCTCATAGCCTCACGTGTGCACATATGATGGTGTGGATGTGATGTCCACCATGGTGGGATGAGTGAGGACTGGAGAACTTAGGGCTGGGAGTCGGGGGCAGGGAAGGGTAAGAGACACATGGCAGCTTTCTGTGCCTGGGGGCAGCTGGAGAGGAGTATAAATCCAAACACACTATTATTGTCATAAGCAAAGACTAGCAGAATGCAGCAGACCCTAGGAGGGCTGCATCCTGACATCTGCACAAAGCTTAGAGTCATGAATATCACCGTAGCACGAGCTCCGGGCTTCCTTCCTGGGGCATTTCCCCAAAGGGAGCAAAGTCTCCACATCAATGTCCAGTGGCCCTTGCACCTGAAGAGAACAAGGAACAGGAGCCAAGAGGGGGCCCCGAACAAGGCTCTTGTTCATGCCCACTCAGTGGTCTCTTCCTCCACTCTGGCCTTGCAGGGCCTGGGAGTTAAATGTGTGACTCAGCAAAACTGCCACTGATTACAGACCTTGGTATTTAGGGGTTGTCAGCAAACGACCCAAATCGAGAACAGTAAATCTGCAAATGACAAGGATGCATCTGTTTGTGGGATGTATAGTCTTTGTGCTGGAATTCCTTGGCGGTGGAGGGCAGAGGAGAGTTTTCTTTTCATCTGGCTCCTGCCCTTAGAACCTCACACTCTGTGGATACTCGGGAAGTCCTGACAGTGTTTCTACTGAGCTATTGTTTTTAAAAGCTTTGCAGACACCTAACTGGATAACTTGGTGGTCCATGGCACTATGGACTCTGGAGGGAGGCAGACCTGCATAAAAATCCCAACTCTGCAGCTGGCTAGCTGTGTGAGCTGGGGGCAAGAAACATGATCTCTCCATGCCTTTGTTTGTTCATCTGTAGAATGGGTCTCATAGTTAGGGAATGAATGAGAAGTGCTTGTATGCTACTCAGCAAGCGGTAAATGCTCAGTAGATGGGGAGCGGAAGACGCATCTTATTATGGTCTCCATCTTCATCTTTATCACCACCGTTATCATCACCACCATTATCCTTGACTCCTGAAGGCCAGACGAGAGGGAAGGATTACTGCCCGCTCCCACAGCTCTTCTAAGTGCCTCCTTGGCTCCTGGACCCTCACCACCCCGCACAGACAAGGGCCCAGCTAGAACCACGCTTTTCTCTAGTTCAGCGCTTCCCAAACTGGACTTGTAGCAGAATCACCACAGGCCACTGGGCCCCTCCCACAGGGTTTCTGGTTCAGCTGGGTGGGGTCTGAGGATTTGCATTGCTAATGAGCCCTCAGGATTACACTTTGAGAACCACAGCCCCAGTTTAGCCTGGTGCCCTGTCCAGGTGTCTCCAACAATCAGCAGTGAAGGCCATTTGCCTCCTTGCGCATTTGACCGGCCTTCAAAGACTGGCTTGTTCTTAGGGACAGGCCAAGGCCAATCAGCACCATGATTCAGTCGCTTCTGAAATGTTTCCTCTTTTCTACCTAAAATCATTCACCCAAATCTTGAGCCCCCTCCCACCCCCCACCCCCCCAAAAAATCCTAAGCCCTGTGTCGTAAGAACAGATGCGCCTTGTTCCTCTCTCTTTCCAGGGCCCAGGATATTTTATGAAGGGGGCAGGTGGCCCGCCAGCAGAGTTTGCTTGTGGTTGATGCCCACGTCTCTGATGCGTGGGGAGGCTTAAAGCCCTCTGTGTTGGGAGTTACTGTGCTTCCCGAACTTGGTCCCCAGCAGACAGTCCAGGCCTTGGAAGCGCTCTTCATGCCTAAGGAAGCGGAAAACGCATCAGCAGCTATTTGGACCTGCGGCCTGTGCGTGGCGCCCAGGGCCTCACGGTGGACCCCACCGTGAACAATATCCCAGCATTGCCTCCTTCAGGAAGATTTCCCTGAATGCCCCCTCCCCTGATGGGTTTGGTACTCTTTCCTCATGCTTTGCACGCCCCCTCTACCATCTCGCTTATCCCACTGTTTAATAAATGTTTTCCTTCCCTGCTTCAGAGTCTCCTCCCCCTGCTCAGCTGAGAGTTCTTGAGGATTAAGAACTGTGTTTTGTTGACATTCAGTGACTGTTTGTTGAATGAATGAACGTGGAATTATCTGAGGTTACATGTCCCATAACATGGATTGAGCAAACTCTGCTAAAAGGTCACCAGGGTCTCATGCTTTCCTGCCTGCAGCTCTGGGATCTCCGTGTCCTATCTGCCCATAGGTGGCTCCAGGACATGAGGGCCATGAGCAAAGAGAGTGAAGGAGACTTAAGAGGGCAACTCACAAGACTTTCCCCCAATTCCTCCATCTCCACAAGGCAAGGCTTGCTCCACTCGTTCGCTCTAGGCTCCAGGTCCAGCACCTGCCCTGGACCAGGGTAGGGTGGGGTCTTGAAGGAACCCTGCATGGTAACTGGGGCTTGCCCTGACCTTGTGCCTGGGACTTGGAGTGGGGAAAAGCGATGGCCCGGAATGTACCCCCGGCTCCTCCCTGGGTGACTGAGGGCTGGGTCCTGCATCTCTCTGAGCCTCAGCTTCTCGTCTGTGCATGCTGTGAGGAGTGCCCGGCTTGGAATACTGCCTGGCATGTGAGGTGTGTTCAGCGTTAGCTACTCCGATGATGACCACAAAAATGATAATGTTTATGATGAAAGAGAAGATGACGATGATGAAGAAAAGGACTCCGTGTCACTCCCTTGGGCTGCCTGCTTGGTATCTGAGCTCCCCTGAGACCAGGACCTGTCTGGCTCCTGGGATCTCCCCTGCAGGGACTGGCACCCTGCCTGGGGCCCCATCACCTGCTATTTCACCTCCTCTGTGCTGTCTCCTGGGATCTCAGCATGCTATCTGCCCCTGGTGTCCCTGTCTGCTGGTGAAATGGAGCAGGACCCTATGATCCTCCCCTCCCCACCATGTCCTCCACCTGTCTTTTGTCTGTGGAAAAACTTTAGTCAAAGAATAAGTTCAATCAGAGAAGTAAAAAAAAAAAAAAATGCAGAAACAAAGAAAAGCAGTCAAACAGGACAAAATGATAATAGTTTAGTCATTAAAATCAAGGGCCTTTAGTTCCTCCTCAAGGGCTAGAGGTAATATTCTGAGCCATGTCCTTTGAGCTGTTTTGTAGATACTGAAACAGTATCTACAAGAAGTTAACTACATGATGACCAGACTGTAGTCAGGACATCAGCTGCCACAATTCTGAGAACTGGCCTCAAAAACATGGAAACAAACCGACTCTGGAACTGAAGATTAACTGTACTTAGAACAATCAAGATGACGCTGGTCAGACCACCGAATGACCAGTTTCAAGATGACTGTCAGAGCTGACCGTGCTGTTTCTGCATGTGGCCCTCTCCCTCTGTCTATAAAAGCTCTTGCCCACTGCTTGTCAGTGCGGGGAGTCAGTCTTTGGACATGAGTCTGCCGTCCTCCCCAGTTGCCGACCTCCAGAATAAAGCAAACTTTCCTTTCCACCGACCTTTCCTCTTTATTGGCATTGAGCGGTGAGCAGCTAGAACCCCACTTTCGATAACAAGTTTTTGCGCCCAACGTGGGACTGCTGCGCTCTTACGGCATCTGGCTCGCCTGGGTTTTAGAGAGTAGAGCCACTGGCCATGACAACGTGCCGGGGTGGCTGAGATGAGCCCGCTGCTTGTGGCTAGCTGGCCCCGAGAAGGGGATTTGGGGGGATGCTCCTAGCAGCTGCAGAAACCATTTGTTTCGGGGGTCCTTCCTGTTTCTCCCCTGCTCAGCACTGATTGCCAACTTCCACCTTCCCCTGGTGGAGTGGAAAGATGCATCTGGATGAGCTGATGAGCTCCAAGATTAAGTCCACCAGTGTGCACCTGGGCAAACTTCTCTTTTGAGCAATGCTATTTGGGCATTTTGCCAACTGGTTCTATCTGCCATTGAGGACCATTTATGTTGGGGAAGTGTTTGTTTGGGACTCTATCGATCATCCTCTAGGAGGATTTGTGGCAGTTCTGTCTTCTGGTGTGTGAGTGCATATTCCATTTGTATGATTGGTATTCTTGTTGCCTTTTGTAAAATGGGAAATTCAGGTTCATTTCATTAGAAAAATTTAAGCTATGAAACCATGACTAAAGAAAAAGAAAGATGATTTTTTTAAACACTGTATGGCAACAGTGTTCTTTAGACTCTGGAAAAAATTGGTTAAGATGAAACTCATTTGAAACTCCAAAATTGGCTCTTTTTGCCTGTGTAGTTAGAGAAAGCAGGCTTGATAAAATACTTTCTTCAGAATTCTGACCCTGAGAAAATAAAAATATGCCTAGGAGAAAGCTTGAAGTTAACTCTTATCATGTCCTTGAAATACAGACACAGCCCACTTTGCCTGAGACTTCAGCCTTGGGTTAATTAGTAAAATTTCAACCCAAGGGGAAAATAAAAGAGGAAACAGGGCTTGGATTTATTTAAACACACATCGTGTACCACATTTAAGGGAAATTATGCTATAAAAAATGTATGTTTTTAGAGGTTATGGAATATGTTCTTAAGTTTGCCAATCAGAAATTGCTGATGTAACAGTTCAGTTACTTGTTTCTTGGTTTTGTTAAGGCTTTTAGGGGTTTAACATTGTAATATGTAAAAATGATAAGGAAAGCATTTCAGTAAGTAAAGCAAGTAGGATATGTGTTGTCAGCGAGAGAAAGTATAAAGAATGGAGATATTTTTGTTGAGAAAAAAATGATGGTAATAATTTTGTCCTACACAAGTGGAGAAAGAAGATGTGATATATATGGAATATTACTCAGCCATAAAAAAGAATGAAATTCTGCCATTTGTAGCAAAGTGGATAGACCTAGAGAATATTTTGTTTAGTGAAATAAGTTAGATAGAGAAAGACAAATTCTGTATGATATCCCTTATAGATGGAATTTAAAAAATAACACAAATGAATGTATATGTGAAACTGAAACAGACTCACAGACATAGAAAACTAGTGGCTGCAAATGGAGAGAGGGAAGTGGAGAGGGACAAATTAGGAGTATGGGATTAGCAGATACAAACTACTATACATAAAATAGATAAGCAACAAGAATATATTGTACAGCACAGAGAATTATAGCCATTATCTTGTAATAACTTGTAATGGAGCATAATCTGTAAAAATACTGAATCACTATGCTGTACACGTGAAACTAAAATAATATTGTAAATCAGATATAACTTCAATTTTAAAAAAGAATATGAAACAGAATAAGTGAAAAAAATAATTTCGTCCTACAGGTGGAAGTTTCTGGATGGGAAAGAATGGGACAAATTAATATAAATACATGAGTCTGCCCTCCTCCCCCCACAACCCCCAGTTGCTGACCTCCAAAATAAAGCAAACTTTCCTTTCTGCCAATCTTGCTCTTTATTGGCTTTAGAGCAGCGAGCAGCCGGACGCCACTTTTGGTAACACTGGAACACCACTTGGGCACCTCCCTGACTCCACTGTGTGTGACCCGGCCTCTGCCTCCTGCGTGGCCCACTGCCCTTTGTTACCGGCGTCTGGTTCCACCTCTAAGCAACTGGTATTCCTGGTTGACCATACCTCCATGCCCCCATCTCTCCCTTCCAGGAAAAGACCACCCACCTGGTGCATGCTGCTGCCTTTTACTTCCTCAGACTTTATTTTGTCTTTGGAGAAACTGCCAGGAGACCATCCACGTCCTTACAGCCCTTGCCTTCCCCTGGAAACCACCTTGCAGACTCCCTGACCACCAGTGATGCTGGAGGGCCGATTGCTTGGTTCTTGTTTATTACACATACATTGATATTCAGCAGTGGAAACTGGACAAAAGATCAAACCCAGGACTTTCTGGGTCTGTCTGTGGTCGTTTTTCTTCCCATGATGTCAAGAGAAGAGGAGAGTCCAGCTGAAAGTTGGAACCTTGATCTTAATCATCGGTTCTACAAAGCTCACCCTCACCCTCTCACAGTGCTGTTTCAAAGACTGCTTGGGGGCAGCCGAATATACCATATGTTATGAGGCTGAGTTTAGAAGCAGAAAAATAAATTGTTACTATTATGGATGAAGCAATTATCATAAATCTATTTTTAATCTCTTCTTCCTTTTAAAATAATGGAGGCTGTCTTTTCATAAGAGGAAGAATCCAGACTTTGATATAAGGGAAGGTGCAAAAAGCTCTCCTTTTTCTAGATGAAAATGCTAATTGAGCCGCACTTATTTTTTTAACCTTCATTAACTGCATTAGCCTGCATTAACACCTTTCAAAACCTCTTTAAAATTGTGTTCAATTCACTTTCTGTAATCTCTCCTTTTCCGGGAGTGTGGAGTTACTTTGATCCTCATCTTCATCTTTTCTTTGATGACAACTTTGGGTTTAATTTGTATTTGGGAATTGAAATGCAAATTTGCCGTTACCCTCACTCCCCTCCCGCTCATGCTCTGCTAGGGTGGTGAGAACCCAGATGAATATTGATGCTGCGTGTCCCTGGCCAGAGGACCGTCCCAGCCCCTTCCAGGACCCAGGTTGGGATAACACAGTTTACTCTGCTCCTGTAGGTCCTGGGCATTCAAGAAAGTTGCATAAAGTACTCAGTGTTGTGCCTTCCCTTGGTAAACCTTCAGCCAGTCATAGAAATGGTTCTTTGTCTTTCAAAATTTTATAGGAAGCTTCTTTCTTGTCTCTGAATATTGCTTTTCTTTGTCCTTTGCCATGGTGCCTTGATGTTGGGGAGAAAGCAGTGGAAATTTTCAAGAGAAGAAAGACATAAAACTATATTGGTTTCCCATTAAGTTAAGCATAGAATTGCCATAAGACCCAGCAATTCCACTCCTGGTATAGACCCCAAAGAATCGGAAACAGATGTTCGAACAAAAACCCATACGTGAGTGTTCAGAGCAGCATTATTCACAATAGCCAACGGGTGGAGACAGCCCAAATGTCCATCACCCGATGAATGGATAAATAGCATGTGGTATATCCAGGCAATGGAATATTATTCAGCCATGAAAAGGAATGAAATAATGAAACACGCTACAATGTGGATAAAGCTTGAAAACCTAATTCTAAGCAAAAAAAGCCAGACACAAATGCCACATATTGTATGATTCCATTTACATGAAAAGTCCAGAGTCAGCAAATCCTTAGAGACAGAAAGTAGAGGAGTGGTTGCCAGGTTGGGGTGGGGGAAGGGGGACATGGGGAGTGACTACTCAGTGGGTATAGAGTTTCCTTCTGGCATGATGAAAATGTTCTGGAACTAGAGAGTGATGATGGTTGTACCACATTGTGAATGGGCTACATAACAATAATGATCAATTTTATGCATATTTTACCCCAATATAACAATAAAAAAGATATTGGTTTCTCCGAAGGGAACTGGGTTTGACCTCAAGATAATATCAACATCAGGCCTGGGTTTATGGATGTGGGGAGACACGAGGAAGTGTGGAAGAATGGAAAGAGAATAGCCTTTGCAATCAGAGAGACCAGGGTTGGGTTGTCATCAACTGCACTCCTTCCCAGGCTGCACCTGGGCACGTTATACTTGGCTTTGGGAACCCAGCCCGTTTCTTCATCTGTAAAATAGGAATAATAATACCTACCCACACGTGGTTATTGAGAGGATGAAGACAGATGACGTGGTAATTTTCCTAGCACTCGTGGATGCTCAAAGAGAAAATTGCCCGCCTCCCATCTGTATCAACTGTGGTTATTTTTATTGCAAGCAACAGAAACCAATTTTAGTGGACTGAAGCAAAATGAGAAACTTCCTTGGAAGACACCTGGGGCATTCCAGAAGTCAAAGGCGAGTTGCTTTGAGGAGGGCAGAGCCAGGCTGCTCCTGTGACCTGCAGCCTCCAGCTGGTGAATCTTCTCTCTGCCCCAGCCATCCCCTTGTAGCTCCCTTCTTAATCTATCAAGGGAGAGTCTGATTGGCCCAGCTTGGAAGACAGGGGTGTCATCCTTGCCTGGGGCAGGGTCTTGGAGTACCCTTATGAGCCTGGGACCCCTCTCCTGCATCCATCAAGGGCTGTTCCCAGAGAATGGGAGACCTGAAGCAGTCACCCACTGGTGCCCCCTACACTGCCCCTTAGTGGCTGGGGTGGGGTGGGGGGGTGAGGAGAAGCAGGGCATGCAGAGAAGTGGAGCAGCAGCCCTAGATGCAAGCCTGACCTTCCCCTGCCTGGCATCCCCTCCTCTCCCCTTCCTCTAATTGGAAGATGCAGCTTCCAGCATCTTCATGGCTCTGCACCTTGGCTCGTCCCATTCTCCTTTCACTTTTCACCACAATGTAAGACTGATAGAACTCCTCATGCTCAATTCTAAGTTCACCTCCTCCTTGGAGCCTTCCCTGATTAGCCCCCACGCCCCCAACTACGTCTTATCTCCCTCCTCTGTTTCTCTTTCCCAGCATCATGCACATGGCTCTGAGCACAGACTACCGAATGATGCCCCTAGTGCTGTTCAACTTTTCACAGAGTGTGTGTGTGTGTGTATTATGTGTGTATTGCGTGTGTGTGCGTCTGCCACCCTGCCGTGTGGTGTCCAGTGCTGCATCACTCATTTGTAGCTTTTGTAGCACCAGCACAGTTTCTAGTGATGTAAAGCAGTGCTTAGGAGTCCAGGATGACTGCAAGGGGATAGAGGAACCCCCTAAAGGGCAATGAGAACTTACCGATGGAAAAGGACCCTGCTACCCAGTGAGTCCGCATCCATCCTGGGCAAGGCCACAGAAAGAGGGTTGGCCTGCGGAACTGGGGTCTCAGGCCACTAGAGGTCTATTTGCATGAAGACCAGAAGTTCTCATAGGAAAAATCTCACCCTAGGGAAAGAGGAGGAGGTGCACAAGTGACCCTTCTCAGAGCAGCGGTGGGGCGACTCTAAGTATACCTCACACTGTCCGCTGTTCAGACTCCCAGGAGGTAAAGCCCACACCTCTGCACCCACTCAGGTGCAGGATTCTCACGGGGGGCGGGGAGGGGGAAGACTTCCACACGTTTGAATCTCGCTGTGCCCCTCACCGACCGTGTGGCTGAAAGCAAGCCTCTTTGTCTCAGTTTCCTACTCAGCACAATCGGCACAAAAACACCTGTTTTGTAGCATTGCTGAGATTAAAGGTAATGAATTCAGAGCACCTCCCGCTGTGTAGGTGACTTTAAGACTTAGGGCTGGAGGATGTGGGCGACAACTCCAGGAGTCTGTAGGGGATTATCTGTGGAAAGCCTGTTTGCTCTGAGGTGATGGCGGGAGATGCATTTGGGAAAAGCGGCTGGCTCCCCTGCGTGTGGCCTGGCTGGTGTGTCCAGGCAGTTGGCCGGGGCTGGTGAGCCGGGAAAGGCAGACCTTCCAGGCCAGAGATCCTCCGTTGTTTGTTCACTTCCACAAGTTGACTAAGACAGTAAGTTTTTCCTGTTCTGAACTGAGAAACCGCAAAGACCCATAGCTGCTGAGATGGATGTGGAGAGGAGTACATTTTCACCCTCTCACAAGAGGCAGAGTGCCAGGGCAGCAAACCGCAGAATGAGCATAGCATATTTTCCTGCAAGGTCAATTTTCCTGGAAGATTTTAATATAAACTCAAACATGTCAGAAAGCAAAATTCCCATGAATTTTTTAGATGAAAATCTGGGAGTTTTTCACAGTTAGAAGGGACCCTTCCGAGGACCCTGCAGCCTCTGAAAGTACCCACTGATTTCCACCCAAGACTGACTTTCGTGGAAAAGTCCAGGTAACTCTGGGTTAGATGTGGGACCACTGGGATATAATCCCAGCTATAGACTTTTAGATTCCAATCTCTCTTCTGAAACTTGGAACCACTCTCAGGACAAAGCTGAGCTATTGCTGTGCCTCTAAGCTTCCAAATTCCAGCCAGAAAAATCAAGGAGGAGACATACACGCAGCCTGAGGCCATGACTCAGTAAGCCTCCAGCTGCTACATCCCAGGGGACATTTTACTGTGACACAGGAAGTGTCAAGGAATCACACGCTCTCCTGTCACTCAGAAAAAAGGTGGGGGTCATTCCAGGTCATACTCAGCCTGAACGTTATTCTTTTTCTAACATAAAAGCCCGGGCTGCCTGCAATGTCTCTTGCCATCCCAATGTAGACACAGAGAGATCAAAATAAAGGGGATTCTTTTAACCTCCCTGCTGTTTGATGGCTAGCTAGTCTAGGCTTTACCTACTAGCTGGTGACTTTGGGTAAATTATTTAAACTTTTTAAGGCTTAGTTTTCTCATCTTTAAAATGGGACTCATTGATGATACTTTCCTTAAAGCCCTGTTGGGAGAATTTGGTGAGGCAGTGAATAACAAAGAGCTTAGTCTAGGTTCTAGAACATGACAGACACTTGGTGCATGTTAAATATTATTATTAAAACTAGGAAAGCTACAAAAACTGTTAGAGGGATTGGGGAATATGGGAAATGGAAGCCAAATCTCAGAATTTCCCTCCAGCAATACTTAAAAAAAATGAATTAAAAATTGTAAACATCAATAAGCAATCAATCATTGACAGCAACTTCATGAGGAAAGACATGTCCCGGTCCCATGAATGTTAATATTGATGGCTAAGAAAAGAGGATTCTGGAGTGGGATGGAGAGATGCAGCGCAGTGAGGCTCCTCTTAAAGTAGATAAAAATCTAGATTTTTTTTTTCCCCAAGAAGACCCCCAATCTGGAGAGATGCAAAATGACTGGGCTTCCTTCCCCTTTTCCTTTTCCATCTTGGGAGTAGTGGGAAAGCTTCAGGGATGTGAAATGGGAGACCGTAGAGAGGGAGGTGACCCCCCCTCCAACAGAAATGAAGGTTTCAGGGCTACGTGTTCCTAATTAAGGGGGAGCTCCACGGCTCAGGCTCTTCCACATGGTGATGGAGCACATCTCAAAGCAGATGGAGAAAACCCTGGGCCAGGCCACTTAGCAAACTTTGGAAGAGAAAGCAGAACCCAGCTACTCTAACCAAGAGTGTGTCTTGCCTGAGTTCAGCTCCTCCTCACCCCGCACCCTCCACCGTCCCTCAGGATGCCGAAAAGTAGCCAGAAATGCTTTCCCCAAGCCTCAGTCAGGAGACCAAACCAACTGGTCTCAGGTGTGGCAGAGAGCACTGAGAAGCACCGTCACTATATCAGTGCAAACAAGAAGTCCAGAACTCTTCAAAGGAAAGAAAATAAACAGAAAACACAGCAACTACACAAACGTGCTATAGCCAAGAGAGGAAAGTACCCAACTTAGAGGAAAAGATACTCATGAAACAGAAGGGGATTCTCCACTAATGCTTCATATATAGAACAGCTTCGTAAATCCATAAATTCTAACTCTACCGTACAAGAGAGCATAACAGAATGGGATAGAGATTGCAAAGCTACAGAAATAAATGGAGGACCCAAATCTTCACATATACTAAATAAATTAGAAAGAGCCAGCAAGGAACTGACACAGTTGAACATGGACAGAATTGAAATTACTGACACAGAGAACGGGCTTAATGAGGTAGAAGAAAAAGAGAAAGAGATTATAGCAATTAGAGCGGAGTTACTAGATATCAACTGAGATGGAGATGCTCCAATATGATCTTAAAAGGTGTTGCCTGAATTCAAGAACCCAATGAAGGATAAAGAGAATGTACTCAAAGATGGACCAGACAAAGTCCCTGTGATGAAGAAAGGATTAATCCTGCAGATCAAAACAGCATAGGGTGTTCCAGGAAGATGTGATCATAAATACTCACTGCTGAACATAGCTTAGGTGGGCTGTTGAACTTCCAGGATAAAGAAAACAGTATCTTTGGATATCAGGAAAGCAAAAGCAAATCACCTACAGGGGTTGCGAGATGATGGGGGGGAGGGGGAGGGGGGGAGGAAATCAGGCTGACTGTGAGCTTTCTGCAACGTAATCATCAATTCCCGAAGACCATAAAATAATGTCTCTAACACTCTGCGAGGAAAAGAGTGTCATCTAAGAATATAATACACAGGTATGTTATCGTTTAAGTACAAAGACCAGGCAGACACACGTTCTCAAATGTAAGAGAACTTGTGAGCATAACAGATGTGAGCCCTTAGTGGGCTCTACTTGATAAGGAAATCCAGCCAAATAAGTTCTGAATAAAAACAAAGGATTCAGGAATTAAGAAAGACTGATGGTGATCAGAAATGTATTTATAAATAAAGTCTCAAACAACTATGGGGGTTATGGTTATCACACATGAAATCATAAACCTTATTAAAATAATATAATAAAAATAGAAAAATCGGAGATATGAAAATACAGAGTGGGGGATCGGTTGATATTGTTATCATACAAACATGTAGTTTAAGAAAATATTGATTACAATATATAATGATTTTTTCATAATCTCTTTAGTTAACCTTACAGGAATCTTAAAAAAACTTTTTTTTGTGATAAAGAACATTTATTCGAAGTTCAGCAATTTCTTCTGTTTCATTTCAGTTTCTTTTTCTGCTGATAAATTCATGTAAAATTAAATTCAATACTTTTTTTTTTTTTTTTTTTTTTTGCGGTACGCGGTCTTCTCGCTGTTGTGGCCTCTCCCGTTGCGGAGCACAGGCTCCGGACGCGCAGGCCCAGCGGCCATGGCTCACGGGCCCAGCCCCTCCGCGGCATGTGGGATCTTCCGGGACCGGGGCACGGGACCGGGGCACGAACCCGCGTCCCCTGCATCGGCAGGCGGACTCTCAACCACTGCGCCACCAGGGAAGCCCAAATTTAATACTTTTAATTAAAATAGCATATATGGTATTATCCCATTTTTATTAAAGTATTTCTGACTTTCTCTCTACATATGTATCCAATTATTTGGCTTTCTCTTCATATAATGCAGAGAAAGTTATCTGCAATGATGTTTACCTAATGTTAATAATGGTTATTTCTGGGTGATAGTTAACTTTGACTTTGTACTTTTCTGCATTGCTTAAGTTCTTCATAATGAACATATGTATATTTTTTAAAATAAAAACTATACAATGATTTTTTTCCTGTTTATTGTTGTAGAAAACCCTGAACATAGTTATGCCAAAAAGTTAACAGTGTTTTTAATTCTGGGTGTTGGGAATGGGACACTATTCTTTTCTAGTGAGTATTTTTTTTTTGTATTTTTCAAATTTTTAAAAATGAAAAATTCTAAATTTAATAAAGTGATGCAAATAAAGAAGAAGAAATAGACATTTTGCAGAAGGCACACTTTGAAGGAAAACAAATCATCCTAGTTCCGGAAGTTGACTAAAGTCTGTGGAAGTGGTAGGAAGAGAATGGGTGAGTGCTGTAGGAATCAGCAGGGTGAGACTCAGAATTTAAAGACTAACCTGTGGGACTTCCCTGGTGGTCCAGTGGGTAAGACTCCATGCTCCCAATGCAGGGGGCCTGGGTTCGATCCCTGGTCGGGGAACTAGATCCTGTATGCATGCCACAACTAAGAAGTCCACATGCCGCAACGAAGATCCTGCATGCCGCAACTGAGACCTGGCGCAGCCAAAATAAATAAATGTATGTATGATAAAAAAATAACAATAAAGACTAACCCGTGAGTGATTGCAGTGCCTCCGAGTTCTTGATGCAAAACGTGGCCATTTCAGCGAAGACTGTCATGGGGTAATAGATTGATACGTAGGTAGGTATGTAGGTAGGTAGGTAGATAGATAGATAGATAGATAGGTAGATAGATAGATAGAAAGATGATAGGTTATTGAGAGAAAGGGATCCAGAGGAGAATCCTGGATGAAAAGGAGCCAGATGATGAAGAACAAAAGAATTTTGATGGAATGCCTCTTCTCTCCTTACATTTGATGAGGGGTTTCTCAATTCTCCATGTATTTAATGGGGTACCTGGTAGAGCCTGGATTTTAAAATAAAATTGGAGCTGGAAAACTCCTCTGGAGACCTGTAAACATTTGAAGCAGTCTAAGGTGGAGATTGGAATTCATCTCTTGGGCAGTTCCGGGAGTGACCTCTTTGTTGCGACCTTTTGCTTGGGGCAGCAAGTACCTGTCCATTTTCCTTGGGGAATCTCTGAAACATGAGGGAAGTGCAACAGAGGCAGAGTCTGTAGGCTGAGATGTTCAGTGTTTTGTTTAGAATGTACCTGGTATGTTAGGAGAGTCTGGTCCGGTGGAGTTAAGGTCCTACCTGCACCCCACTCCCCCATTCAACACCTGGATTTACAATATTCTCACAGTGGGTTCGTGTCCTCTCTTCTTACATTTTCTCCCGAGATATCTGGAGCCAAGAATCAGGCCAAGATGGAAGTGGGAGCCGCATACCCTCTTGCCCACAGATTGGGGTGGGGTAGGGGTGGCTGTGTGTGGCACTGGACTTGAGCTACCCTTGTACTTCCCTCACCAAACAGGTTGACACTGAAAACCTGGAGTCATTTTGATTGTCACGTCTGGACCCTGGTGTTCGGACCACACCTGCAGGGCCTGGGATCTCTCTAGGAGGAAAGGAATGTCCTGGGGCAGCAAAGGACACAGGCCTTGCACTGGGGAGGGGAGGATTTTCTCCTCTCTCTGTGGCCAAAACAAGTGGACTGCGAGGTCTGCAGACTCCTGGAGATTCCCGGGGCTTCTGGAGACAGGGCTGTTCCCCTCTGCATGGAATCCTGCTAGGAGCCGGGCAGACTGTAGGTCAGGTTTTGATTATGAGCTTTAAGATTAACACCTTCTGGTAGTAGCGGTAATTAGTCTCCATGTTGTACAGAGCTTACTCCTAAGCCTTCAGTAAAATTGTGTTAAAATATCAGCTCGGTCTTAGGTGAGTTCAAGGGTGGAGATGCTGGATTGCGTCCAGGACTGAGATGACACAGCAAGGGGAATGGCAGGTGCAGTGGCCTGGAGAATCACATTATGAGATGGTAGACAGTGACCCCCCCCGTAGTGGAGCTGTGTCTGGGGCAGGGAGGTCAAGTAATAAGAAACAACCAGAGCGTCCTAGGAACATGTTCGTATTCCGCGGGGAGGCTTAGAAGTCCATGGAGAAGAATCCCAGGAAATACTGTCTCCCACCCCACAGCGCCCCCCCGCTGCCACAGGAGATGGATGCTTGGACTGCTGCTATGGGGTTATTAAAGGAAAGGTGACCCTAGAAATCTGGAGGATGGAAGCATTTGGGTTACTTGTTGGAATGCTTAGGTCGAGTGTGCATCTCCCCGTCCTCATTTCAGGGAACGCTCAGTCATTCTCACCCGAGCATTTGGGGGTTGCTCTAAAATCCTGACTTTAAAGGCACTCGCCGACATCGCTAAAGGGAGGGCCCTGAGCCAGCTGCAGCCAAGTGACAAAGGGCAGCTAAGATCCCAGGGGCGGGGGATGGTGTGGGTGTCCATCCCTGAGAGGAGGGGCTGGATGAGCTGCATTCCTCCCTGGGGCCCCCTCTGCTCACAAACATGCCAGCCAGGCTGCATTCCCCCCATGGCTTGAAGTTCCCTGTCCCAGCAGGACTTTCTTCTTCTTTTTTTAGACAAAGTCTGCAGGAGTGGATCTAGGAACTGAAATTTCCCTGTTCTCCACTTCACTTCATCCCTGCAATGCAGCTTGTGGAAAATAGACTGTATTTTTTTCTTTCTCCACCCTAACTTCCCCCACCCTCCATCTCCATTGTGGGTTTTTTTTTTTAATCATTTATCTGGTTTCTTCATATTTTCTAACATAACTCATATGCCCATGGTAGAAAACGGACCTCTTTTAATCTGGGGGGACTATAATCTTGAGAAGCCTGCGAGGTATTGCAATTGGGCTGCTGTATCTTTCTGTGGCCGGACAAAGGGCACCTGCTGCTGTCCGAAGTCTTCAGAGTGCTGCAGGAACTAAGCTGCAGTGCCAGGAGAGCAGGGGAGCGGCCACTGGGGGGCGCTCAAGTCTGTGGGCTGCACTGGCTGTGGTAGTGGCCTTGCTTGGTAGGAAGAGGGCGCTGTGGAGCCAAGCACAGAGCACTGTAACTTCGGGCCCCTGCCAGTCACACCTTGAAGGAGTCACCTTGGAGATCCACTTGGTATGTTGCAAACCCTCCACTTGGTCCAAGAACACCCGACCAGCAAATTCTACCATCTTCTACCATTCAACCCTTATTATGTTCAGGGCCTGAAGGCACCTGGGTAGGGTACCTTAGAAAGATGATTACATTTCATCTTCACAATCACCCTAGAAGAGAGATGTTATCAATATTATTCCTATTTTATGGGAGGGAGCAAACGGAGACTTAGAAAGGATAGGGAAGTCACTCAAGGTCAAGATCATCTAGCTAGCCAGGAGTGGAACTGAGAATCTCAACTCACACCACTGACCCCAAAGCCCAAGCCACAAGCCACTACTTCTCTGTGTTGCCCCCAGGGTCGAGCTGAGAAAGCATCATAGTCCCCATGGGGGAGGGGAGGGTTTTGCCCCGGCAGCAGGAAGCCCACTAGCCCTGCCCAGGTGTCAGCTGTTACAGAACTGGCATTTCATAGGGGTTGCTCTGGTTTTCACAGAGGGCCATCAGGCCTGACCAGGAAGTGGAGACTTTAGGTCCGATCTGCCTGGGGATGCTGGTGTGCAGGGTGTGTGGTGTGTGGGGTGCAGCTGCTCTCCCTGGGGGTTCCTGGGTCTGAGCCAATGACATCAGGGCTGTGAAGGCTGTTCGCTGGCTCAGGGGCCGTTCCAGCTGGGGGGACCCCTGGCTTGTCTGCAGGGGGGAGCAGGAGCCGTGCTGAGCCTGGTCTCCAGCAAGGAGGAAGGTGTAGCATCACTCCAGAAAGGCTCACGTCCATGGAGCACAGTAACAGGAGACTATTTTGAAATGGGGGTGTGGGGTAAGGATGGGGGTGCCCTCTGGAAAATGGGAAAGCCAGGCGCATGTCTTGTCAATCTAAGTTTCCTGTGACATCGCGTGATCAACAGAAACAGCTTCTTAGAACTGGAAGTACAGACCAAATCAGCCACAAGAGGAACTTGTAGATCACTGTGTCTGAAATCCTCATTTTACAGATGAGGAAACTGAGGCTTGAGGGAGGCTGTGACTCATCTAAGGTGATAAAATCAGTGAGGGGCAGAGGTGAACAAGCTCCTGATGCCTCACCACACTTGTGGGCCACCCAAGGCCTTCCCTGCAGTGACCCTGGGGTCTTTGGCCATCTTATTGGAGGCTAAATCCATGCCACCCCCTCCCTACCCCTGTGCCAGCTCCTCCTAGGCCAAACCAGCCCTTCCCTTCCTCTGCCCAAGCTGTTCGTTCCCACCTCCAGGCCTTTGCCCACACTGTCCCTCTGCCTGGCCCTGCTGTGGCTGCTGGTTTATCCCACTGGCTTGCCTATAGAACGCCTCCTCATTCTTTACAACCTGGATCAAATATCAACTCTTCCAGTCTCCCCAGCTAGAAGCGGTCCCATCTTCCTCTTTATTCCCGAATCCATTGTTTGGGCTTTTCTGTAGGATGAGTTATCTGCTTTCTCTCTCTTTATCACAACAGTTTACAAAGTGCATGTCTTCCTTGGGACACTGGGAGGTGAGAAGGGTGAGTACTGTAATCCCCCGTTTGGACATGAGAATGTTAGATGACTAATGAGTGGCATAGCAGAAGCCAGGCCTCCTGACTCCCAAACCATCTGGACAGGAGCCAGCCCGCTTCCTCTGCAGAACCACCTCTTGTCGTCTCTGGGAATGAATCCCCCGGAGCTGTGCAGTGCACAGCCCGTGCGACTGTATTCCACAGCCCTGACTTTGTGCCTGGCTCAGGGTCCTTCTTGAGGCAGATGCTCAGTAAACGTGGGTGGACTCAGCAGAACCACAATTCAGAGGTAGCTCTCTTTTCTTTTCCTTCCCTCCCTGCTTCCTTCCTGAACCTGTTTCCCCCCCTTTAACTCCCTGCGTCTTCCACTGAATTTTTCACTGGGAAGAAGCACATTTAGAGATGTGAAGCACACGCTTTGCTGAGCTTCAGCTTTGATGAATCTTTGATGCCTATGACCCAGGGGAGGCCGAGGCTGCCTCAGACTGGGGGAGGTGAGGGAGGAGTTGGAGAGACGCCTCCAAGGGCCAGATTCTCCTTCCTTTGCCTCTTGGTGGGGGGAGAATTCAAACGTGGCCCACGCCTGGTGGGGCCTGGCTGCGCTCTGTGCCCTAAACGCGTGTACTGGGTGGGAGCGGTGAGAGAGCGTGCAAGCTGTGAGTGGGAGGGGCCGGCACGAGGCTGGGGGCGAGGCAGCTAGAAGTCCGGCTCCCAGACACCACCCACTCTAACCTCAGCTCCCTCCACTCCCCCTCCCTTCTCCAAGGGCTTTGAGGTCACACCAGTTTCTAGCTGTGTGGCTTTGGTGAGTCATTTAACCTTTCTGAATCTTAGTTCTTCAATAGTAAATTGGAGATACTAATACCTTCCTCCTCAGGCCATTGTGAGTAAACGAGATACCTTACTTACTGTGCCTGACACATGCTACATGCTCAGTAAAAACCAACGCTCCTACCCCTCTGTTCAAATCCACCTCTCAGAGCCTGGCCAGGCAGGTTTTTACAAAGTGAGTGCCGCGCCGTGGGCGGGGCCCTGCCTGGAGGTCTGATACGCTTCATGCTGTCTGCACAAACAGTAGAGGATAACCAACCTGCAGAGCGCTGTCCTTGGCCTCCCAAGGCATGCGTTTGAGTTCTGAGCTGACTTAGGGTTGTGCATGTGGCTCCAACAGCCCCTTCTGCGGGGGAGACCCCACCTGAGTCATAGCTGGGTGCCCTGCGATGCCCAGCACAGGTGCCTGGCCCACAGGGCCTCCGCTCATCAATAGGCCGAGGGGGATGGTGGCAGCGGACATTTGGGTGTGGCGGAATGTCAGTCTTTCACCCCCAACTAGCCTCTCTGCTTGGCCTCAGTCAGAGTTGTAGGACCATTACGGAGTGGGCAGAGAGGGCGACTTGTTTTGTGGCTCTGCCCCTGTAATTTGCTTATCATCTCCTCACGATTCATCCTTTATCACAACACATGGGCTCAGACTCCGCTATGGGCTGCTGTACACACACCTCTTTGTGGGCTCCAGCAGCTGCCATTGCCTTCTCCTGGCATTTTTCTGTTGGCTGAGATGGAACAGCTCGCCCACCAAGGCTGAGTCCAGCAGGCCAACCCCTCTGCACTCTCTGGAGTTTCTCCAGCACCCCTTTGGGCATCTCCAGCAGGAGATAGTTGGATGACACAGGGCTCTCCATCAACCTAGCTCTGCTCCCCAGATTTCCCCCAGCAGGTTGCATCCCAAGTGGTGAATGCGTGTCGGTGTACGTGCATTCACATACCCCAAGGGTCCCCCTGGCCTGTAATGTCCTTCCCGCTCTGAGGGGCTGTAGTTCTAGGATTAACCTTCCAAATGCGTAATGGATTGTGGAGGTCCTTCCCCTGGCAGGGGTGTCGGGGAACTCCTGCAAATCCCCTGTCCCTTCCCTTTAACTGCCTTCCGGTCTGGTTTCATGGGTTGGTGAACTGCCTCAGATTTCTCCCTCTATTTGGGGTCGGCAAGATACCTAAAAAGTAACCCTCCCCACCTCTCCTCACCCCCTCCATCGTACTAATAGTCAGCCACAGCTGAGTGTGCATATGACTTAATCAGATTGCTCTCCTCCCTTACCGTCCCCAAGGGAAGGGGATTTTGATTGAAGTAGAGTGAGGGCCTAGATCACTCATGAAGCCCCGAGTGGTCTCTGCCTTTCAGAATCACTCAGCTTCACGTCAGTCTGCACGAGTGGCAGGGTGTAAGGACGGGAAAAGAACTGCCCTTGGCATTGGAGGCCTCATTTGAGCAAAAGAAAGTGCTCTGGGGAGGGCAGGCCTATAGGGGACTTCCGAGGGCCCCTGAAGACTGGGAACCAGGGGTCTCCCTCTGGGACTTTGCCACCTGGGTGAGGGGTAGATGGTCATCCAGCTTCCTCCGTCTGGGCCCACTGTCCATCTTGCTTCCCAGATGGCCCGAAGGTGTCTGAATGTCGGAGCCTGACGATGCAAACACCTGGCCACCAGCAGGGGTTGCTCTTTTGGCATCCAAGGCCAAAGTAGGGGGTGGTTGCTGGGTTTGGGGGGAGAATCTGAGAGCTGGAAAGTGAAGGGGCTGACACTTCATTAGGGATGGGGGTGTTCTGCAGCCAGAGGGAAGACAGCTTGAATTGGGCTCCCGAATCTGAGCCCTCCTGATGGAGGCGTGGCCTCCCGAACCCCCCAGGGCGGGCTGGGGGCCTGGTCAGGTTCTTAGCCCTGTAGCCCCTCAGATGCCCCCATGCTGCAGGCGGATGAACTCAGCGGGGCTGCTCACCTCTGCCACCGTCACGTCACTGTGACCTGGGGAACAGCCGGGAAGACAGCACGTGCAGTTGAGAGTCAGGGGCTCGGGACTGACTCTCCTCCACCCCTCGGGAGACCCTGTGTGTGCGGTGAGGGGTGGATGAGAGGCGTCCCAAGGAGCATTGGGGCGTCTTAGCTCTGCCGCTCCGACCACCCAGCGCAGCCCCACTGAGGCTCAGATGCTGGTGTTTGGCGAGATGCTCCTGCTGGGGGCACATGTGGACCCAGGGCCTTTCTCAGGAGCAGGCCCAGTGGGAAGCTGAATGACGGTTTCTGAATGGCTTCTTGTCCTGCCAGCTCCCTTCATTCCTGGCAGGAAACTGCCCCATTAGAGAGCCCGGATTTGGCTGTCAGAGGATTTCCCTCCGTTAACACACCCAGGGAAAGAAGTAACACTGGAGCCGCCGTCACTGACGCTAGGATCATTGAAGGGGATGGGGCTCCCAGGGCACAGGACATTTACGGGAGCAAGAGGGGCCCGGGGAGGGGAGCACAGCTCAGACAACTTTCTCCATGCTAATGTCAGACCTTTGCAGCCAGAGCTTCACTCAGCTGAAGTTCTTGCACAAGCCTGATTCTCCTCGAGCTCAAGGTACTTGGGGGTGGGGGTGGGTGATGGGAGGTGGTGCAGAGCTCCTGTCCCGTGTCACAGATGGGGAGCCCGAGGCACACAGTGACTTGCCCAAAGTCTCAAGAGTCAAGAGTCAGGCTTTGCGGCTGTGAGTAAGACACAGCTGGGCCCGGCGACCTCAAGTGGGCTGGGGGTAATTTAGGGGAAGTCATAGGTTTCTGCAGACACGTGGCCACTTCAGGGTAAGTCCCAGCAGGGTTTCAGGGCCCCTGGGGGCTGGGGCTTTTGGTCTGAGGGAGAAAGCTCTGAGAGCTGCTTGCTGGGCCTAGTCATGGGGTTTTGGGAATAGAAGGGACCTCGAACCTCAGTGAGGTCAACCCCACCCTCTCGGTTTACAGCAGAAACGCCTGAGGCCTAGAGGGATCAGGACCCCTAGCAAGGTCGCCAGCAAGTTGGAAACAGTGGAAACTGAGCCTGGTCTCCTGACTGTTCTTTCCGTGTGGCCCTGGGCTTTTCTCTTTCCAGTAAACTCTGCTCTAGGTACTGGCTGCTGCTTTGCTGCTTTCCCCTACCCACACATGCAAGGAAACTTTCTCTTTTACACTTTCCCCTGGGCTTCTGAGTTTGTACTCCCCCTCTCTCTCTTCTCTCTCTGACCTCCCATTTCACTGCCTGCTTCAACAGTCGCTTGTCTGTCCATCCATCCATCCATCCATCCATGCACTCATTCCTTAATTAAGTGTTTATGGGCAGCTCCGTGTGCCAGGCTCTGTTCTGGGCCAGGTGGACCTGGGCCCTGCACGCTCTAGAAGAGGGACAGAGACTTCAAATGGAGAATCCCACCAGCATCTCATGAGGCCTGTGATTCAGGCCATGAAGGGAAAGCACAGGGGACAAAGAGAGTGTGTAACTGAGTCCTGGCCCAGGCTGGGAGAATCAGGGAACTTCCCTGCAGGGAGTGACATTATTCTATCCCCTCCTTAATGCCGCCGGCTTTTCAAGGTCAGGGACCTCAAGGTCTTTCCCTCTGGTGTCCTCTCAGCAAAGAGCACAGCAGGGGGGTCCCCAGTGGTGCTCTGTGAAGCCTAGGAGACAGGTAGAGAGTCTAATGAGCATGTCTTGTGGACGGGGCTGCTGTGACGAAGCTTGGGGCAAATTCTTTAACCTCCTTGAGCCTCAGTTTCCTCATCTGTAAACTGAGGATGTAGGTGGCCCACCCTGAAGGATAGGAAGTGGGGACAAGTAAATAGCCCATTCTCTCCTTGGACTTGACATTGGGAGGATCCATGTTTCCAGACTGCTAGCCTGTTCCTTGTTCTGGCTTTTTGTTCCTTTTTCACCCGGTGGTGCAAACAAATGACAGACTGATATGAAGTGGTTGGTATTGTGGGAAAGAGCACTGGTTTTGGAATCACGGGCTCAAGTGCTGCTCCTACCCCAAGTAGCTGTGTGGATTTGGGCAGGCTGCTATCTCTGAATCTCATTTTCCTCACCTGTAAAATGGGTCTGTCTGCCTGTCTCCCAGACGACGGAGGTGTCAGATGCCAGCGCCTGGCACGAGTGAGCATTGGGACCTCTCCAGAAGCTTGTTCTGCCCAGAGAAAGAAGCTGGGTGAACTCAGTAGGAGGCTGAGGGTCTGGCAGGAGCCCAGGTGGGATGGAGGCCAGGCCATCCAGCAGGGCACCCCAGCTCTGGCCATTAGCCGTGTGAGACCCACGGCTCTTATGATGTGGGCTTCAATTGGAATTCACAGCAGTGCTTGGGTGGAGAGGGCCGTGGCGAGGAGGGAGAGCCCAGCTGGTTTGCAGATGCAGGCACGGCTACTGCATGAGAGGACCCAGGGGGAATCATTACTGGCTCCGCGTCCGCCTCTCCCTGCTTCCGACCTGGGAAGCGCTACCCTTCCTGGGGGGCCATCAAATATTCAGAGCAGAAGATGCTGGAACGACGGGCCAGGGAAAATAGCCCCTCCTGGCCTCCAGGTTAGCCAGCCCTCCATGAGGTTGATATGCAGGCCGGCATGTGGGCGCCCTGGGAGCCTGTACCCCCCTCCTTTCATCTCCTTTCCTGTTCTAGACACTCCCCCTTCTTGCTTGCCGGTTTTTCTTCTTTCTCCTTTTGACCTGCCCTCCCCACCTCTGAGGCTCTTTCTTTCCTTCCTTCCTTCAGCAGCTTAACTGACTGCTTCCTCCTTACTCTACCCAGGGTCTAGGCAGAGCTGGGACTGGAAGTGCCCAGCTGCTCCCCAGTCAGCTGTGCCCTGACTTCCAAGGTCTCCTCTTCCCCAGGTCCTGAGTCTCTTTCAGTTTAGCTGTAACTCCTCCCAAAGTCCCCTTTCGTCTTTTCCACGGAGGCCCGAGTCTTCCCTCCCGTGCACCCAGCTGGTGCTGGGACGTTTCACTTGCTTTCTGAGGGGGAGGTGAGGCCAAGGGATGACAGAGGATGCAGGCGGCATCCAGGTGAGGTGGATGTTGGGGACAGGACCGTCGTGACGAGGGAAGAGCCCCTAGAGGGTACACTGACAGCAACTGTGGGTCTTTGGGGAGGAAGTGGATGGGCAGCCCGACCCCTTCTCCTTGGTGAGAAGGGCTATTATAAAGAATAATAGATTTCAGATCATGATCTCAAACAATATCTCAGGCACATTCATTATTATCTAACCCAGTCGATTACTAGTGAGGTCGTTGTATATTCCTCATTTCCCTGAGAAGGAAGCAGGGGCTTAGAGAGGTTGAGTGACTTGCCTGAGGCCACACAGCCAGTGGCAGAGCTTGAATCTGAAGCCAGACGGATTCCATTAGGAGGGGTTGGGGTAACTCCGGGCTGTTTGTCTGTGGGAGCCTCGAGCTCTTGAAGTAGCAGCAGGGGATAGGGCTCTTTCTCCTCGACCTGCCCGCACCCCAACCCCTAGACACACCTGGTCATTGTGATGACTTTACTGGCTGGTCCAGGGGAGGAGTGGGATCTTGGCAAAGAGAGCCCGAAACGCAGGAGCTGGCCAGCCTCTCAGCTGCAGGCATCGAGCGCCTCTATTCGTCTGCTGCCCCCAGACAAGGAGCTGTTTCTCGCAAGTTTTTGTAAAAGGCCGTTTGTTTGACCTTAGAAGCCATGTCTGCAGAGGCAGGATCTGTGAGATTCAAGACGCTCTGATGCACGTTGTCAAGACTTGGCCTGACGAATGGTCCCAAGGATATTTAAAGGAGGCTGCTGGTGCTTCTGACTTCCAGGGAGTTTTCAGGCATTTATACGCATGCTCTTGGGTCCTCGCCCTTGAATTGCTGATACCTCCTGATCTCCTGATAGCATTGCTCTACACATTGGCTTTTCAAATCCCAACTGTTCCTAGAGCCCAGAAGTACATTTAAGTGTGAGCCCTGTTGTAAGAAAATTCAATATCTCTTCACCTCTGACCCCTGGCATCACAGAGGAAATGCCCTCTTCTCTTTAGGCGAGCCCGAGACTGGCGGGCACCAGGGACTACCCGCTTTTCCTGCTCACGTGCCCACCCGAGGGTAGCAGTGAATGTTTTCCTTCTGACTGGGCTCATTAAGACCCAGGAACTTGGAACTGGGTGAGAGAATTTCCTCATTTCATAAAAATTTAAACTACTGTGCGGAGGCAGCCAGGTCCTACTTAGCTATTTTCTCTCTCCTGCCTGCAGATATTTAGTTATCTCTTTTCCTGGTGGGAGATAAGGTACTGGAGGAAAACAGAAGCAGCTGAAGGGGGAAATGCTTCATTCTGTTGAGGACGTGTTACCTTCCGAGGAACTCGTGAGAATAACCAGCATTGATTGAGCCCTACCTATGTGCCAGATACTTTGTATAGTCTTTATTTGATTTAATTTGTACAACCCTCTGAACTAAAGATTCTTTTCCCAATTTCACAAGTGGGGAAACTGATGCTCAGAGAGGGAAAGTAACTTACCTAAAGTCACACAGCTGGAGGCTGGAGGAGCTGGGACTCAAACCTGAGTCCCTGTGCCACTAAGGCCTGGGCCGTGAGTACCTTGTTACGTGGCTTCCTGTGGGAGTGGCAGTTGCTAACAGCCTCTGGGTGACAGGGTCAGGTTTGGAACATGCTGGCTCCTGGCCTGCTAGCTTGGGGACTCAGACTTTCCTCACTTGGATCTGGGTGGGACCCACTCAGGGGAGGGTGGGATGGAGCTTGTCTGGGAAGAAGCTGGAAGACCACATTCCAGCCCATGAGAACTGAGACCCTTCCCTGTGCTTTGGGGGAAGAAGGCTCTGGAGTCAAAGTTGGAGGGGTTTGGATCTTGGATGTTTGCTAACTTTTCACATGCCAGGTTCAAGCCACTTATATCCTCTACACCTCAGTGTCCTTATTTGTGAAACGGGACTACCTTTTAGGATCAGCCCAAGGGTCAAGGAGACAATGGTGTGTATGAACAGCCTCAGCCCCGCGCCTGGCACACGGGAGGTACTCACAACATGTTAGTTCCTGTCTATAAGTTCTGTCCAGGGCGACGCTCCTCTAAATTCTGTGAATCTCACTTGGCTGTACTGTCTGCTATGCCCGCCACAGCTCTGTGGAAGGAAGGGGAACGTCTGCCCTTGCTGGTGGGGGACAGGGTCTCTCTTTGCTGTGTCCATGCCTGGGAGGAGCCCACACCACTCATCAAATGCATGTGAATCAGCAGTGGAAGGTGCCTCCACACCCCGGGGTGTCAGTTGCCCTGGGAAGCTCCCTAGCATAAAGGCTCTGTACCTCTTCCAGGGGAACCTGGAAATACTAAGAAGAGAACACCCTTCTCCTGAGGCCCGTTGGGAGGGGATGTGACCAGGTTGCAGAGGTGTCACTAAGCCCAGTGCCTGCCTATCAAGCTTGGGACCTCTTGGGAAATCATGTCCTGTGCTGCCCACAACTTAGAAAAGACATGTTTCAGCCTTAAGGAGATGATGATTCATCTAAGAGCATGGACAGAAAATCTCTGCCTTAACTAGGGCCCGGCGGGGGCAGGTTGGCCTCGTCAAGGAACAGCCTGCTGGAAGAGGACATTCAGGCAGGCACTTGGCCAGCTGGGAGGGTCCCGGGACAAGAGGTAGGACTCAGTCATGGCAGGGCAGGAGGATTCCCAGGCCCCCTAGAGTTGCTTTATCATTTATTCCTCCCCACAGCCTTGTGAGGTACAGATGTAGTTACTTCCATCTCACAGGTGAGG
>NC_041224.1:62421701-62421966 GCF_002837175.3 Physeter macrocephalus | reverse complement strand
CCCAGTCTGGGCCTGTCAGATAAAAGGCTTGGGTTTTCTACTGCTGCAGCACTCTCCTCAAGTCA
The DNA here is from genome assembly GCF_002837175.3 of Physeter macrocephalus. Classification (NCBI taxonomy): domain Eukaryota; kingdom Metazoa; phylum Chordata; class Mammalia; order Artiodactyla; family Physeteridae; genus Physeter; species Physeter macrocephalus. Next base: position 62,421,901 of record NC_041224.1, on the reverse strand, counting down.
CGGGAACTAACTTGGTGGGCTGTGTGTGTACATGTGTGTGATTCCCCCAAGCACATATAAGGCCCATCTAACCAGATTCTGCTTCACGTTCTTTTCTCTTTTATTTTGCGGTACGCGGGCCTCTCACTGCTGTGGCCTCTCCCGTTGCGGAGCACAGGCTCCGGACGCGCAGGCTCAGCGGCCATGGCTCACGGGCCCAG
>NC_041224.1:62393140-62421498 GCF_002837175.3 Physeter macrocephalus | reverse complement strand
CAGGCGGACTCTCAACCACAACCACTGCGCCACCAGGGAAGCCCCTACGTTCTTTTCTTTAATCCCCGGAGATGTGACCTGCTCAATGAACCACCTCGAGTCTTTCCCAGGCACCCACCGGGCATTGGGTCCTCTGCTGAGTCCAATTTCCCACAAAGAGGTTCCTCCCCTGATTGGCCAATGCCTAACAATGATTAGCCAAGTGTGCAAAGAGCTTGGGAGGACCATCCTCCTTAGATGGTTTGGAGAGCCCCTGCAGCAGAAGGTGCGTCACTAGGGTGCAAATCAGGAGGCTTAGATGGCAGATAAAAGACCTGCTGGCTTCCCTGGCAGGCCCAGCCAGAGCGGTGTCTTGTTACCGAGTCTCTGAGCTGGACGCGGCAGCCCTGGAATGTGAACGAGATGAGCTGGGAGATTTCTTGTTGACACTTGTCCTGGTGAGAGGGTCCCAGCTTCGGTTCTCAGGTTATACAACACCTGGGCAGGTTGGCTCTGCAGGAGCTCCTAGTGCCCATGGGGAGGGGAGGCCTCTGTGCCCGCAGGTCCAGGCCTTCCCCTGCCCCCTCCCCAGTGGGCCCTAGGAGGTTGTGATGTGACCTGGGCCATTCCCCTGACCCTCTGCGGAGGGGCCCTGGCCAAGGATGACACGGACCCAGACCCGGCTGCTGTCCCTTCCTCGGGGGAAGGCCTGGAGCAGGGCAGCTCCTACCTGAGGCCCTACTGTGTGTTGGGCAGTATGTGAAGAGTTTTCCCATATTCCCTTTCATCCCCACCATGTAACTGAGAGGAAAGGTAAAATGAAGTGACTTGCCCTACATTAGAACCATGCCTGTCTTTTGCCAACGTCCAGGGCTCCGACCTCTGGTACAACGTCCCGTCCACGGGGCCGCGTTCCTGGCCCAAACTCCCTCAAGAGCTGACAGCCTCGGGGCTTCCCTGGTGGTGCAGTGGTTAAGAATCCATCTGCCAATGCAGGGGACACAGGTTCAAGCCCTGGTCCAGGAAGATTCCCACATGCCACAGAGCAACTAAGCCCGTGCGCCACAACTACTAAGCCTGCGCTCTAGAGCCCGCGAGCCACAACTGCTGAGCCCGTGTGCCACAACTACTGAAGCCCACGTGCCTAGAGCCCGTGCTCCACAACAAGAGAAGCCACTGCAATGAGAAGCCCGCGCACCGTGACGAAGAGCAGCCCCCGCTCACTGTAACCAGAGAAAGCCCACGCACAGCAACGAAGACCCAACTCAGCCAAAACTTAATTAATTAATTAATCAATTTTTTTTTAAAAAAGAGCTGACAGCCTTAAATATGACAAATGTTTGACAAATATGCCTCAGCTCAGTGATGCAAGGGGCAGCCAAGTCTAGAACAGGGGGGTTGACGAGCCCAGATCACTCAGGGCATCCTGAGGCCCTGGCTGGGAACATCCTCCAGCCCTTGGTGGTGGCAGTGATGGTGTCCAGCCGGCGGGTGACTCAGCAGCCCTCATTCCCACAATCCGGGCGGGTGAGCGCCCTCCCACGGCTGTCGGTTTGGCTCCATCGGCCCGTCTGGGGGTGCCCCGGCAGCCAGCCCCCCCTCCCCCCATCAGCACGGCCCCGGGGCTCGGGCCAGCCTTCCCACAGCTCAATCACAGGGTTTGCCCTCTTTTCTCAGCCCGCTGGCCTCTCCCCTGAGATTAGAGGCCACTTCTAAATTCCTCTGGCCACCTCAGCCCTCCCGTCGGCCAGGCTGTGGTGATTTCCTTGGCTCCCGTCCCAGAGCCCCCGTCCTGCCCCCCAGAGGAGCTCAGCTCCCAGAGCAAACAGCTTGCTTGCCAGGCCCCGGGCCCCCCCCCCGCTGGTTTAGAGCCAGTCCTGTGCCCTGTGAAGAGAGGGATCGGGGCCCAACTGGGGCATGGAAGCCAGGGAGGGAAGTGGATCTTGGCTGCACTTTCAAACGGGATGTGTGGGAGGGCAAGATACAGTTAGCTTGTGCAGGTAGGGCACAGGACCATCTGCTGGGTCCAAGGGAAACGCCACACCACACGCTGTGGCTCCCACCCCAGGAGGCGGTGTGCTGGAGTGAGCTGCACTGTGACCCTGAGCAACGCTGGTAACGCTCACATCCTCTTCCCACATCTGTAAAATGGGCAAGACAACGCCTGCTGGCCAGGACTGTACTATGCAACACGTACAGCCCTTTTCATAAAGGGTCTGGCTGGCAGGAGGCCCGCTCCAAAATGCTCCAGACATGGGTATTTCTTTCTATTCTGTGTGTAAGCACAACGGGCTTTGTGCAATCTTTTATGGCCCTCGTTTCACGTTCATCATCCTGGGAGCCTGTGGGAAGGGACGTACGAGGCACTTTGCAAACGGTGCCGGGCACTGCAGGCGTTGGCTGTGCTACTGTCCTCCCAGCAACTCCCAGGGGAGCGGGCAGACCTTACCCCATCCCCCGTATCTCCCCGCCAACACACACGGTTGACCCAGTGAGGAGCTGGAGATCACCAACAGGAAATACCTTGCTGGCGATCAGTCCACAAGTTAGGACGGCTAAAGAAACTAACTTTGTTGAGCACTAAGTAAGTGCCAACCACTGGGGGCGGCACTTGGGGACACTGAGATGCAGAGGACACGGTTCCTGCTGAAAAGTCTCATGGGGCAGAGGTGGGGATGTGCCTACCTCCCACACAAGTGGAAAACAGGCTGTAAGGAGGTGTGGACACCTCACCTACAGGATCCTGTTTCGGTGAGAAATCAGTGCTGCTCCGGTTTCCTGGAGAATGGCCTTTGGGCTTCTGAAGGAAGAGCAAGAGTTTGTAGGGTGGAGAAGTGAGAGACAGGGCATGGAGGCCCCATACCTGGGCTGACCAGAGGGCTAGGGGGCTCTTCCAGAGCCTTCAGGTGCAGGGAGGAGCCTCGCTGCTCCTCTCGGGTGACTTTGCAGGTGTGGGGAGACCCCTGGGGGACATCAAGACACAACCACCAAGGGACATGTGAGCAACCTGTGACCCGGCCTAGGCCTTCCAGGAACTGGTTGGGCGAGACGAGGCTCACCCCTGGTATATTTCGAGAGCAGTGCTGGCCAGCAGGGCTCCAACTGTGGTTGTGGCCCAAGAAGTCTGTGGTCACTTCACTCCTCGGGTGTCTCTGCCGAGCCCTCAGCAAGCACACGCACGTACACAGTTTTGCACACTGTTTCCAGGGACTCGCAGATATCCCCCCACCATCAAGGAAGCCCCGATATATCCAACTCCTGCGTTCCGCAGATGAGGAAACTGAAACAGAGAAAAAATGTGACTTGCCGAAGGTCCACACGAGTCAGGGCAGAACCGGGCCTACACTCCTGGCTTTTGCGCGAGGGTTCTCCCACGGGCACCCGGCTGCTGTTGCTTTCTAAATATGTGTCCCTGCCCAGCTGCAGTCCTCGGGGTTGTATCTCATGATGGAGGGGAGCATGCACTTTCCAGCACTCCCAGGAAAAGCCTGCTCCCACCCCAAGACTCCTCTCTTAGTGAAAACGTCTCGCTCTGGTCCCCCCGTGCACAGTCCTGCTGGTTTGCTGCATCCCTGTGGCAGGTCCCGCTGTCCACCCAATGACCCAGGCTGTACACGGGCATCCTCCTCCCCTCCTCCACAGCCACCGCTGTCTGGATTTGACTCTCATTCCAATCCAGTCTTCTCTCTTTATCGCCAAGGGTCCAGGCCCTCCTCATCTCCTGCTGGGGCTATTACCACTGCCAGAAAAATATTTCTAAAGAACACAACCAGGTGACTTTTCTGCTTAAAATCTTGCAGAGCTACCCAGTGGCCTTGAAAATTAAGTTCAAGCTCTCGGTATGGTCTGCAGAGCCCCCCGTGGCCGGCCGCATCTGCCCAGCAATGCCCCCTCCTGCCTCACGTCCACTCCCACCTAGGCCGCGGCTGGGCAAAGGCTCCCAGTTGCCTCTAGACCATTTGTTACCACTGATCTTTCTGTCCAGAGGAATAAGATGTGCTTGGGCCAGCTGAGTACCCTTTGACCTCAAGGTTGGCTTGCATGCTTGGTTCTTAAATTCAGTTCCCTTTTGACAGAAATGTTCTCAAAGGGCCCAATCCACTTTCCCGCTTCAGGACTTTGGAAAACCCTCACACACAAGAGAATCATTTGTAAACATCCTCCCATGGTGGTTTCCTTCCATAGGCTGACACAACTTTTTTTTATGTTAGGGGCATTTCTGGGGATTGAAATGAAAGTCAAGAGAAAGGGTCATTATGAGCATCAATGTCTACCAGTGTGCAGTGACCCATTGGCTGATGAATAAATAGCGTAATCAAGAAGTTCAACCCATGAATTCAACAGGAACAAGGGCTGATATTCAAAGTCCCAGACAGTTCAGTTGGAAGAATAATAAAAGCGCAGCTGAGATGGGAGCCTGGGACACCGCCCCCCTTCCCCAGCCCCTGCCTGGGCTGAGCCTGATGGCAGACCTCACAAAAACACAGCCCAAACAAGCCTCATTCCTGGGCTCTCATAACTGGACTTTCAGCTTTCTAGAACAACACTTCTTGTGTTATGTCTGCAGTTTGTAGGATCTGATAAGAGACTTGCCTTAAAGTTCAAAAGGGACCACACTTTGTAAACAGTTTCAAAGAGAAGCCCTATTTACGCTGAGGAGGAGATATACCATAGGAGATGAGACGGCCTTTAAGTCAGACAAGGTGAGGGGGAGTCCCACAGCTACCTCTCTGGACCTGGGCTAACTGCTGAATTTCACCATCCCGGGTGTCCTCGTCTGCACAGTGGGGATCATAATGTACTCACCTCCTTGGGTGGGAGTAAATGATATCATGCAAATTAAGCACAGAGGATGTGCTCAGTAAAGAGTCCTTGTGGTGGTGGATTGCCAACGAAACAACCAACGTGAGCAGAACAGCTATATCAATACATGTTGAAAATAATTTGGGGTAGAATGAGACCATCTTGGGCTATGGAAACAAATGGTATAGGCCAGCCACCTAGAACTGCAGCTCAGGAAGGGAGAACTCAACAGAGCCAAAGCCTACGGGGGCAAGTGGCAGGTGCAGTGGGCTGAATAATGGTCCCCAAAGAGATCAGGTCCTAATCCCTGGAGCCTGTCAATGTGACCTTATTTGGAAAAAGGATAGTTGGTAGTTGGAGACGTGATTAAATTAAGGACTTTGAGGTGAGGAGATTACCATGGATAATCAGATGGGTCTTAATGCAGTCACAAGTGTGTGGGTCTCTTTGTCTGTCTGTTTTTTTGTTTGTTTGTTTGTTTTTTACAAGGCTCTGCTGATGGCTTTTATTAATTAATTTATTTATTTTGGCTGCGTTGGGTCTTCGTTTCTGTGCGAGGGCTTTCTCTAGTTGCGGCGAGCGGGGGCCCCTCTTCATCGCGGTGCGCGGGCCTCTCACTTATGGCGGCCTCTCTCGCTGCGGAGCACGGGCTCCAGACGCGCAGGCTCAGTAGTTGTGGCTCCCGGGCCTAGTTGCTCCGCGGCACGTGGGATCCTCCCAGACCAGGGCTCGAACCCGTGTCCCCTGCATCAGCAGGCAGATTCTCAACCACTGCGCCACCAGGGAAGCCCCCACAAGTGTGTTTTTAAGAGACAGGCAGGGAGAGATTTGATACACAGACACAGAGGGGAAGGTGACATGAAGACAGAACAGAGAGATTTGAAGATGCTGACCTTGAAGATTGGAGTGATGGGACCATAAGCCAAGGAATGCTGGCAGCCACCAAAAGCTGGAAGAAGGAAGGAACAGATTCGCCCCTAGAGCCTCCAGAGGGAGTGTGGCCCTGCTGACTCCTTAATTTGGGCCCAGTTGATGCTGATTTCAGACTTCTGGTCTCCAGAACTACGAGGGAAAAGATTTCTGCTGTTTTCAGCCACCAAGTGTGCGGTGATTTGTTACAGCAGCCCTAGGAAGCTAATACATCCAGGATCATAGATTCTAGGCTGAGGAAACCTAGACTCAGAGAGCAGTAGTAACTCACCCAAAGCCACACAGCATGTTAGCCTCAAGGCCAGGACCAGACCAAGGTCTCCAGATCCCTGCACCCCTGTGCTCCCTCTTCTCTCTGTCCAGCTTTCTTCCCCGGGGGGCCTTAGACCCCTGCCCTGGGAAATCCTTGGTTGCCATAGTTATTTTATCTTTACTCACCCACTGCCCCAAGGTGAGCCCAGCTAGTACCAAATGCTGTCCCTGTGGTCACGACTGCCCCCAGCCTGAATGTCCACCTGTCGCCTGTGTCACAGGTTGGGTTCTTTGGAGAGGGAGTTTGGGGTGCCAGAGCTTTATTGAGGATCTACACCAGTGAAGGAAGGGGGAGGAAGTTGGATCGGGAGGAAGGAGATTGAAGTCGAATTGCCATGCCGGCCTGACAAAGCCCCAGCCGACCCCACCGGGAGTTGTCCTGAGTCCAGCTGAGGCAGCCAGGACCTCATACCCCCATCTGACTCAGTCACCAGGTGCCGGCTGCCCTGGGGAGGGCCTGGCCTCCGGCGAGGTGGGTTTCTGCAGTGAGGCCGACCGTGACGGGGCTGACAGCTGGAGGCCACCTGCTGACCGCACTCCCTGCAGCTGGGCAGTAAAACCTTCTTTGAGGGAGGGCCGGGCACAGGCGGACCACAGCCCAGTGCTACCACGCATTCTGCAAACAAGAGCTGCATCTCAGCGGGGCCTGGACGGCTTCCCAAACAGCAGCCCCACCCTACACAGTGACCAAGACCCTCCCCACTCAAAGTGGGATGTGTGGACCAGGAGCCCCGACACCACTTGGGAAATTGTGAGAAATGCAGACTCTGTTTTGGGCCCCATGGTCCATCTGAGAAGCATGCTCTACCCCAGGGGTTGGATGACTCCAGGGACCAAATCCAGTAGCTGTCTGTTTCCGTAGGGCCTTCGAGGTAGAGATGATTTTTGCCTCTCTTACGAAGAAGAACACGTAACAGAAAATGTATGGCCCCCAAAGCCTGTTTATTTATGACGTGGCCTTTTGTAGAAAACTGTCCCCAACCTCTGCTCCAGAAAGGCCAACCAGCAGGGGAGACCCAGGGTGCTGAGATCTTTCCCCGGAGCCCTCCTAGTGTTTGCGGCCAGCCCTCCGCCCCTTCCTCCTGCATCCTGACTTGTCTCCTTCTCTGCCCGCCTCCTTCTCTTCTCTTTACCCCACTTTCTTCTTTGATTTCCTTGTCTCCCCTCCTGACCCCTCGCTTCTCTTTCTCTCTCTGGAGCGTGCGTCTGAGTCTCTCCCTGTCGGAACATGTGCATCTGAAGCTCTCTCTTGCTCTCATCTCTGAGACCGGCTTTGTGTCTGCGCATCTCTGTCTGTCTCGTCCTGCATCCCTCCCCCACACTCCAGCTACAGATCAAAAGGAGCATCCTCACGCCGCACCGGGGGTAATCAGCTTGGGCTGCTGTTTGGAGCAGTCGTGGGCGCTGCAGGCAACCCCCAGACCTTTCTATCCTCAGTCCTGGCACGTCCACACCTGCTCCACGAATGCCCACGGCTTCTGGCATTCTCTTCTCAGCTCTGTCTGCACCATCATCTCTCCTTGCCCCCAGATCTCCCTTCTCCACGAGGCCTTTAATCTTCGCAGCTTTTTTTCCTGCAACATCCCTGACTCTCTTGTGAAATGCAAATTAATTAGCGTCTAATTACTCACCCGGTGCTGCATCTACAGCCTTCCCTTGTCAGGTTCCTGGAGAACATCTCTGTCATCTGCTGAGAACTGGACCCGTAAGGAGCAATTCCGGTTTAGGGAGGCAGGCAGCCTCCAAGAGGAGGCTTTGTCAGCATTCACCTCCTCAGTGGATCCCAGGAACACAGTCTGGGTGGGGTGGCTCCGCCCACCACTCACCCTAATTGCCAGCATCATTCTGGGAAGTGACGGGCCGAGGGCTGTGCTGGGCCAGGAGTGAGACCCAGCCTCTGCCCTCAAGGAGGTGACCATGGAGCTGAGCAGCCAAGCCCTGCTTGTGTAACAGGAGTCCCCATGCATGAGCCTCCAGGCAGCAGCCCATGAAATGAGGACGTACCCAAGGACCTGGTCTAGTCTTTCAACTTGAGCAGGCAGAGTTCAAATGTGGGAAGTAAATGGCAGAGGACTTGAGCCCATCCTAAACCACAGTGTACAATCTCCAGTCCTGGAGAGGCAGCTGGGGCAGAAGCAAGAGAACAGCGCTCCAGTCCACCCACTCCCTGGGAGACTTTAGGCCTTGACCCTCTGAGCCTCAGCTTCCTCATCTGGGAACTGATGTTAACAGGGCCAGCACAGTGAAAAGGAGCCTCTGGCTGCAAAGTGCTGGGCACGATACAGGTGTTCCAGTGAATGTCACTCGTGTTTTTCTTTGCCTTCGTGATCCCAGGGGCCAGGGGTGGATCCGTGTGCTGGATGGAGGTGGAGCTGGATTTCTGTCCAGTGTGCAGTCCCCACCTTGGGTCCCTGCCCTGTCCTCCTAGCCTCTCCCAGTACACAGTCGCCACAGTTGCTCCCAGCAGCTCCATCCTATCCCAGCCAATCCTTACAGAAGTTGAAAGGTATCTTCCACCCACTAAGTGGAAGAAGGTGATCACCCTTCACCGGCCTGAATTCAGGAAACTCAACCACGAGAACTGGACTCTAGAACCCATCACCCCAGGGCTCACCCACAAAGGCTCGTCCTGACAGCCCACACAGCCTGCCTCACCGTGTCCTGGAGATCCTCAGGCTTCAGCAGTCTGCCCACTCGGTCTGTCTATCCCATCCCAGTCCCCTCCAGTCCTGCTACCTTCACTCCAGCTGGCTGCGAGCAGCCTAGCCTCTCGCCAGCTCTGACCGCTTCCATCCAGACAGAGCCCTGTTCCCCGCAAAAACCCTCATCTCCCTGATGCTTATGGTTCGTGTGAGACCACCAGGCTCGGAGTTCTCCACTGGTCACTATTTGTATTTCTCAATGGTCTGAGTAGGTGTGAGTGTGGTCCTATTTCTCTAGCAGACTGTAAGCACCTTGAAGGAGAGGACCACACCAGACCCCCGAGAGTACCAAGCACAGCACAGTGCTGGGGCCGTGGCATGACCAGCCAGCACGTTGGGGGATTGATTGGATGACCTGATGTACATCTTCACCCGACTCGCTGGTGCCAGGTCAGCAAATGTGTTCAGTGGAGACTGGAGAATGTAGGGGTGAGAGGGAACAAGAGTGCCTTGAGCAGCCACTGTGTTCCGGGCACAGATGCTAGCTAGTAGTAAGGCCTTCCAAGCCCATGTTGTCATTTCATGCTCATGACAGCCTTGTAAAGTAGACATTGTTCTTCTCCATTCTATGGTGGGGATCTGAGCCTGGGGGAGCTTAAACAACCAACCCAAGGTTATACAGCTACAGAGTGGTGGGACCCAGCCTACACCAGACCTGCCCGCCTCCAGAGTTTAAGGCCCCTCTGGTCGGCCCAGTTGCTCAGAGGTCTCTGCCCTCTCCCTCCGGCCTGGGTTGGCAAATGCTGGCCAGTTGGCTCAACCCAGTGCTCTGCTGTTGGCCTCTGGAGCCCTGGTGGCCTTTGGTCCTTCCTTCCTGGCCAGTCCCTTGGGGCTGGAGCTGGATATCTGCACTCCTGGGGAGGCCCAGGCCACCCTGTTATCTGGGACACTGGTGGGGGCACAGGCACTGCCAACCGCCAGGCCTGGGGCCCACGGAGCTTGTGACCCTGCCCGGGGTAACCAGTCCCATGCACTGGCATCAACTGGGTGCAAATGGCTGCTGCCGCAGTGGGCTTCTCTGTTCAGCGATATCACTGGCACAACCCCTTCACTCTACTGATGGGGAAACTGAAACCAAGGGAGGGAGGCAGCTTGCTCAGGACTCCGGCAAAGCAGGACCTGGGACCAGGGGCCCTGATGCCCAGTTCAGGGCTCGTCCTGCCACTCCCAGCTCAGTTTCACAAACGTGCAGAGAGGACAGCAGAACTGGGTGCTCTGGGGCCGCACAGAGAGAAGCCTGGCTCCCTCTCTGCTTCCCTCAGGAAGCTCCACTCTGCAGGGGAGCCACGCGGCACCCGGACAGAGCAGCTCGGGTACAGAGCAGCTTGGCCCCCAGGCACTGGCCGGGAGCGCTGCAGGGGGAGGTTGGTGAGTGCAGTAAATTTTCCTGGAGGAAAGGCCGTGAGGTAGGGAGCAGGGAGCTCAAAGGACAGAGAGGACCCCAGCGATGGTCCGAACACTCTGCCACAGGATGGGGGCTACAGAGGCTTGGCTGCCCCTTGTCCCTGTGCTCCGGGGGATGTCCCCGGTGCTCTGGTGGCAACCCAAGCCAGTGTTTGCCAAGATGGCTGTTGAGACACTGCCCCACCCTGCCAGGACAGCCCTGGGAGACAGCACTCTTCCCAAACCTCACCTCACCCCACCTCACCTCACCTGAGGAGCTCAGTCTCCTCCCACCCTCTGAGCCAGGCCTCTGGGAGGCGCGCTTCCATTTGCACGCCATCACCTGGCTCTCCTCCTCTGCGTGGGCCTCCTCCACCCTCCGATGGAAAGATCGCCATGTCCGCAGAACACGCGTTCGCTGCATCGCCCAGCCTCTGCCCAGATCCCTTCCCCCCCAGCAACTTCAGAAAGCCCAGCCCAGCCCTGCTTCCATGATTCCCTCCTTCAGTAAGCCCTGCGGAGCCTGGGCGGGGATGCTGACCACGAATGAGACAGGTCCTGCTCTTAAGGAGCCGGCAGTCGATGGAGCAGGGAAAACGTGGATGTAACTCACTGCAACGTATGCTAGAAAGTGGGCGCTCCCGCAAAGTGCTAAAGGATGGGGGAGATGGCTTTCCGAGGTGACACCCGGCTCGGCTTCCTGAAAGAAGTGGCACAGGTGTCCTAGAGACACATGCACGGGGCTCAGCACCACGTGAGAGCATGATATATTCGGAAGGTCTTGGCTGTGCAAGAAATCTGTCTGAGGGGCCTGGAGATGAGAGAAGCAAAACCGGGGATGAAGGACCTCGGGTGGCCTGGTGGGGGGCCGGAGACGCGCAAGAGGCAGGGAAGTCATACCACCAGATTTGGGGAAATAAACCACTATGGCTACAGGGTCAAGAATTGAGGGGTGGAGGTGGGGACAGGGGGCTGGGTAAAGGGCAGCCGCCTGGAGACCAGTGAGGAGAGGACCGCAAGGGCCCAGGGTAGAGAGAGAGGGCCCAGGCGACGGTTAGAAGGGTACAGGGAAGGAAGCAGAGACCGGGGAGAGGTAGAAGGCGGGAGTGACAAAATTGGTGACAGGCGGGCGGGGTTGGGGGCAGGAAGGGGCAAGATTACAAAGGTAGGAGTGCTGTCAGGCCTACCGCTCTTGCTGGGGTGTCTGGCTGGCCGGAAGTGGGTGACCCTGGAGGGGGACAACAGGGAGAGGAGCAGGTTGGGGAGCTCAGGAAAGAGGTCTGCTCTGGAGATGGTGACTGGCAGTCATGAGACAGAAGGGAAGCCAGAGAGGAGAAGAGGGGCCTAGAGTGGTGGCCGGGGAAGGCGAGCAGAAGGGGCGGGGCCTGCGTATGAGGGACCCAGCCTCCCCACGCCCAACCCCAGCCTTCTCTCTATTCCTGCTACCGACCAGGGTTCTTGGCCTCCTTAATCAACAGAAATTGACCAGAGGCCAGACAAGAAATTCAGGCAAGGCTTTATTGGGGCCCCTGCTGCAGCAGGGGGCAGCCAGAACAAACAACAATTTCCCTTGCTTGATCACTCCCTGAGGCAGGGGCAAGCTTGTTGCCTATATGGAGTGAGGGTAGGGGCGTGTCCAGGGTCGGGTCAGAGGGGCGGCTTAGGTCTTTTGCCCACCCCTCTGGTGGTGGTGTTTGCAGGGGGCATGCTCAGTACCCTGCTTTTGCTCCCGACGCCCTGACTTTGCTCCAGGCTCTTCAGAAGTGGCAGTTGGGTTTTTTTGGTCTCTTTGTATCTTTGGGGTCCAGAATTTGCCCCAACTGCGTGCATACAGTTATTTTTAGTGCCGAACAGTTTCTTTGTATTTTGTTGCTTGAGGAGAGGTACACACCTCCCCAGGTGCAAGCATTGCAAGCACTGCACCAAAGGGGCCCAGGTCCCAGCCTGTCTCACTCCCTTCAGCTCAGGCCTCTGCCTCTCAGAAACTGTCTGCTTATTTATGAATGCACCCCCACCCCCACCCCTGTTCCCATGGCAACACCCCTCCCCCTTAGCTGGGGCGGGGGTGTTGTCCAATCCCACAGGGCAGCCCTCAGCCCAGTGCCTGGCCAGGTCACTGCAGCCATGGCTGAGACCAGGAGACTCACCAGTTCACCTCATCCCGCCCTGCTGGCCTCCTGTGCCAGCATGCTATCCCTGGGCAGCAACAAACATCTCCCTAATCTGCCCCTTCTCCCCAACAACCACCCTCAGCCATCCCTCTGTGTCCAACCCAGGGCAGACCTCACACAAACAAGAACCCCCCGCCCCATTCTTGTGTTAGGTCACTGAGGTGTTGAGCCTTATTTGTTTCTGCACCATCGCCCAGCCTATCCTGACTAATACAATCCCTGTGCTGTGGTGGCACCATGCCAAGCAAGCCACTTATTCTCTGCTTCCCCCAGCCTGGACGGTGGGGACCATCACCCCCTCCTCCCTACCCCAACCTTTCCAAGCTGCCCTCTCCTCTATTGCCCCAAACTCCAGCAGCCCTCCCTACACTCCCTCACATTGTCATGTCCCCCGGCCTTTCCACCTCCCCAGCTGAACTGTGGGCTCCTGAGAGCGAAAGTCAGGCCTGAGTGCCCTTTGTGTCCCTCAGAGAACCCAATACCGTGCTGCACATGTGGGAACTGAACTGAGAGGCACTGCAGGCGCCTCAGCCACACACAACATCCCCCATCCCGGGCTTCCCTTCCTTCCCCACTCAGTCCTCCCTCTGAGATCCCGTTCGGGGGGGGGGGGGGGGGGAGTAGGAGAAAGCCATGACAGAGAGATGGAAAATATTCCTGGTATTGTTCTAAGGCCACAGCCTACAATTGTGGAAGGAAGTGGAGGGGGGTGCTGGGAGATGGGGAGGAGAGGTTAACAAGATTAAAAAAGCCATAATGAGACCACAGCACAAACCCTGCAATTATGCTCCCAAATTTAATCAAAACAGCTTCCCGCACTGGGCCTGTAATGCATCTAACAGGCCCAGCCCTTGAGATACCACAGAGCCCAGAGTCCTCCTGCAGAGCTTGGGGCGGGGGCGGGGCCTGCCTTCCAGTGCCACCCACCCCCCCCAGCCCATCCCACTGTGACAGGCCTATGGGGTTTGAAGCGGCCTAGTTAGGCCAAGTCTCCAAGGAAGCTCTCCTTCCTTCTCCACCCCTCCCCATCACCTCCCCGCCTCTGATTTGCTACCTCTGCAGCGGGCTCTCCACGGCCCTGGCTACCAGCTGTGGCCCCAGGCTTCTCAGGAAGGGTTCCCTCAGAAACGCCCCCTCCACCACCGCCCTGGAATGGCCCCTTTCTTAGTCAAACCCCACTGCAGATCTGGCCTTGCCTGGGTGTGTTGACCTTTTGAGACGAGAGATATTTTCTCCAAATGGTTTTGGTCTCCCCTGGCACGTGTAGATCAGTACCTTTGGTAGGGGTAGTTAAATGCTCACTGATGATCTTTATGCTCCGCTGCGTGTACCAGCCTCCCTTGTGAAAGGGTGGGGGCCATGTGACTAGTTCTGGCCCATTGACTGTGGCTTCCAGGTCAAGTGAAGTATAAACATCCTTTCTCCATCTCTCTCTTCCCCTGTCCTGGTGATCTTGGATGATCTGTATTTTGGTTGGTGCATAACAAGGTGAAGAGGGCTACCCAACCCACGTTGCACCTTTACAATATGATAGTTTATAAGAAAAATGTATATTTGGTCATCTCATATACATTTGGTCTTAGTCCATTGTTCTGGGCTCACAGCTTCCAAAATCCTTGGAATTTCCCAAACGTTGTGTGATCAAGGTGTCTTTTGTTATGTTAATGAGGTGACTTTTTTTGGACCTAGGTAAGCTCAGTCTGGGGACTGGTTGCCAGGAAAACCAAAGATTGGTGGGTTGGAACTTTTGGTCCTACCTCCAGACCTCTGGGGAGGGGAGAGGGGCTGGAGGTTCAATCAATCACCAGTGGTCAATATTTTCATCAAACGTGCCTAGGTAAGGAAGCCTCCATAAAAACCCAACAGGAGGGGTTTCAGAGAGCTTCTAGGTTGGTGAACACGTGGAGATTTGGGGAGAGCTCCATGTCCTTTCCATATCTTGCCCTGTATATTTGCTTCCATCTGGCTGTTCCTGAGTTCTACCCTTTTATTATAAACCAGTAATCTAGTGAGTAAAGTATTTCTCTGAATTCTGTGAGCCGCTCTAGCAATTAATTGAACCCAGTGAGGGAGTTACAGAAACCTCTGATTTATAGCCAACTGGTCAGGAGTCCAGCTGACAACCTCCACTTGTGATTGGTATCTGAACTTGGGGAGGCGGGCAGTTTTGTAGGACTGAGAACTTAACCTGTAGGACCTGACCCTAACTCCAGGCAGATAGTGTCAAAATTGAGTTGACTTGTAGGGCATCCAGCTGGTATCAGAATTGCTTATTGTGGGGGAAAAACCCACACCTCAGAATTGGTGTCAGAATTGGAGCTGTTGGTCCAAGGTCAAGCACAGCCCGTGTAAGGGTGGTCCAGGCCCAAAGGGGAGTTTAGATTCTTGGTGATTTCTGGTTTCTAAAGGGAAAAGGCAGTGATTGTTCTCTGACACCAAGGACTTATGGTATTTTGGCAGCCAGGGGACAATCTTTTCTCTAAGAGCCTGCTCTAGGAACAACTCACGGAGGATTCCAGTCCATCCCAACCCATCCCATCTGCTCATCCAACAAATACTGGCTGAAGATAACCCCCCATGCTTGGCCTCAAGAGGAGGGAGGAGACAGCAGGGAGAGCAGAATGCAGACTTTCCACCTAGAAGACCTGAAATCGAGCCCAGCTGGCCTCGGGCTGGTTACTTGGCCTCTCTGAACCTCATTTTCTAAACAGAGCTAATAATACCCCTCCACCTCCCTATCTCCTAGTGGTTTTGAAAATCAAAAGACACCTTTGTTGACAAAGTGGGTGGCAGGTTGTTATTAAGAAGATAAAATAAGGTCTTAGTTCCTTGGGATACAGGGTAGACAGTCATAAATGCACTTAGAGAGGTGTAGATAAGGGGCTATGAGAGAAGGGTGGGGGGCAGTTGGGACGATGGAGAAGACTAAAGAGAAGAGGGAAGGCATTGAAATTAAAGGATGAGTATAATCCCAACAGGCAGAAATGGCAGACAAAGGATATCCCAGCAGAGAACAGGGTAAGCAAAGGTATAGAGGCTAGAAATAATAGAGCAGTTTGCAGAGACAGTACAAAACGCCATCGATATTTGTAGGGGGTCCTTGGGAGATAACATTGTAAGTGCATCTGGGGAGGTGACAGAGTGCCTTGAACACTAGGCAGACGCATCTGGACTTTATTTGGTAGAGTTGCGTGTGCATGCGCTTGGGAACGTGTTAGAAATGCACGTTCTCAGGCCTCACCCCAGGCCTCCTGAAGGAGAAACTCTGGGGTGGGCCAGGAATCTGGGTTTTATCAAGCCCTCCAGGGGATGCTAATGCTCCCTCAAGTGGGAGACCCTCTGATGCAGCGGGTGCTGTCAGCACCCAGCCCTGCCAGCAGCCAACCCTGCCGGCTTCCATCCACCACCATCAGCATCCCTCTGAAGATGGGCTTTCTACAGCCACGGAATCCTGCCCTGCCCAGGCACGAAAAGACTGGGAGTGCCAGGAATTAGTGTCCCAGGGGAGCAGCTGTCACCCAGTGGTTGACAGGAGTTGGTGCAGTATCCCCAGCTCTGTGGCCCCTCAGATGGTGTGGCTGAGACGGGGTTTCACGCTCCATCCCGCAGCGGTCACGGCGTTCACTGCAGTAACGGCTCCTGCCTGTGTGGGACGCCTTCCCTCCAAGTCTGACTTCTCCACTCCTGCTGGTGTTCTCTGGGACACAGCCCAAATGAAGCACTGCCACTAGAGCCCTTGGCTCTCCTTCCGGGGGAGCCAAGATGGCGCACGCATGTGCGCACGAGCACTCATATGGTGTCAGGGCCAGGATGGGGTGGGGATGCTGACTTCCTGGGCCTGAAATGGCACTGGCGGAGGAGGAGGCCCTGGGAGAGGAGGCGAGCAGCCCAGAGATCAGACAGAGGAGGAAGGAGCACTGGCAGAATTGCAAGAGCGAAGAGGTGACGGAGGGCCTGAAAAGGAAGGAGTGCGGGGAGAGGAGATCACGTCCTAAAGCAAAATTGCCAAGACCGGAGTCATGATGGGCTGTGGGGCCTCAATGAGAGAGGGAGGCCCAGCCTAGCTCCAGCACCTCCTGATGATCCCCATTTCATTGATAGAGAGACTGAGGCCTGAGAGTGAAGTATCCAGGCCTCAGAGCCAGTCCAAGACCTGGGATCAAAACCCAGGCCTGCAGAGCCTGTTGTTTTCAGGCCACCCATGGGGACAGAGCCTCCAGGCTGCTGGCTCCATGAGGCCACACTGCTCTTTGACTCTTGTACCTCCGAAGAGTCTGGTGATAACTCTGGACTAAGGAGGGGCCCTATTCATCCAGCGAGGGTTTGATTCTTCCTCTGAACTCTAGTCCTTCCCTCAAAAAAATCAAAGCAGCTTCTGCAGCCGGGCAGCCTGCGTTTGCCACAGCTGTAAATCTGGGCAGTTCACCTGTCATCTTCGTGCCTCGGTTTCGTCACCTGTAAAATGAGAGTAAAAGTGCTTCTCATTAAGCTCTTAGACCAGTACCACTGTTGGTGCCGCCATGGCTGTTCTTGTTCTTTCTGATTACATTGCTAAGTTTGGAAAACTCCCAACTCTGTCACTTATTAGTGTATAGTCATCCCCCAGCTAGTGGCAGAGCTGGGGTTCAATGCCAGGGCTGGCTGACACAAGAACCCCCCATGCTGTGTAAGGGTAACATAATTAAACACCAAATGATGGAAGAGTTTATTCGGCCCGTTCTTTTTTAACCTCAGAACTTTCTTTCAAATTCTCCGTATCGATATGTTTCCAGAGGGTGCAAGTTGAGGAATGCTGTTCTGGCAGTGTATCTGCTGTGAGGCCAGAGAAACAACGTCACAGACTTGAAATCAGGTCAAGGAATTTGAGTTCTGGGGCTAGTTCTGTGGCTTCTGAGCTCTCAGATCTCGGGCAGGTCATTTCTTCCCCATGGCCTTGGTTCTGCATCTGTAAAATGGGTACACACAAATCCCTGCCTCTCTTACAGGGTTGTGGGGAGACTCAGGCTTGTCTGGCTAGTACTAGGTGCTAGTGGGGAGAGACAGGTATGAGAAATCCCCCCTGTCCTGTCCATGCACAGGGAAGGGGGTGTCAGAAGAGAGTGGGGGGGGAAGGAGTGTTTATTGAGCACTTACTATGTGTTGAGCCCTAGGCTAAGGGCTTTACTCTCATGTAATTCTCCCAACAACCTTGTGAGCGTGGGGATGTTATTCCTATTTACAGAAGAGGAAGGCGAGGCTCAGGGAAGAAAGACAAGTTGCCAGTATTGGCGGATCTAAGATTTAGGCTCCAGTCCATCTCCAAAGCACGGTCCTTTCCGCCAGGGCACACTGCTTCTTACTTGGGCTCCACCAACAGACTGGGGTGAACCCTTACTGGGAGGCAGCATGTGCTGAGCACTGGGACTCAGGGGATGGGGGAAATGATGCCACTGCAAAATGGAATGAGAATACAATAATATGAGTATTAGATGCCGTGGTAACTTAAAGGAGGAAGTACCATGAGGCCTCACAGAGGAAGAGGTACTTGACCTGGGTTTTGAAGAATACGTAGTTTTCCAGATAAAGAAAAGAAGGTTCTTCGGAACAAGGGGAGTTGAATATATAAGGCAGGCAGATGTCAAACTGCTGGCCACTTGGAGGAACTGCAAATGGGTCTCAGTTACCAAGAGACAGGGCCACACCTGTATGTGACTCTGAGCAAGTTACATAACCTTTCTGAGCCTCAGTCTCCTATTCTGTTAAATGAAGCCAATAATGCCTAACTTAGAGGGTTGTTAGGTTTAGATGAGATAAATGTGGAAGAAATTTACATACGTTTTTCTCACTTAATCCTTACAAGCTTGTGACCTGAGCTGGATGCCAGCACTCTCCCATTTTTGCAAAGGATCAGAGAAGGAAGGAAATTGCCCAAGGACATACAGCCAGCCTCATTGCAGATATTGCCTTCTTAACAACCTGTTATATTGACACAAAAATCCTAAATAAAATATTAGCAAACCAAAACCAGCTTTGAATGAAAATATTAATGGGCCATGAGGAAGTAATTTTTATTCTAGGAATGTGAATATGATTCAATATTAGGAAATCTGTTAATATAAGACATTGCATCAATAGGTTAAAGGAGAAAAGCCACAAGATTATTCTTTTTCTAGCTCTTTAATATTTTATTTATTTATTTTTTTAAACATCTTTATTGGAGTATAATTGCTTTACAATGTTGTGTTAGTTTCTGCTGTATCACAAAGTGAATCAGTTATACATATACATATATCCCCATAACACCTCCCTCTTGAGCCTCCCTCCCACCCTCCTTATCCCACCTCTCTAGGTGGTCACAAAGCACCCAGCTGATCTCCCTGTGCTATGCGGCTGCTTCCCACTAGCTATCTATTTTACATTTGGTAGTGTATATATGTCCATGCCACTCTCTCACTTCCTCCCAGCTTACCCTTCCCCCTCCCCGTACCCTCAAGTCCATTCTCTACGTCTGTGTCTTAATACCTGTCCTGCCCCTAGGTTCTTCAGAACCTTTTTTTTTTTTTTTTTTTTTTAGATTCCATATATATGTGTTAGCATGTGGTATTTGTTTTTCTCTTTCTGACTTACTTCTCTCTGTATGACAGTCTCTAGGTCCATCCACCTCACTACAAAGAACTCAATTTCGTTTCTTTCTATGGCAGAGTAATATCCCATTGTATATAGCCACAGGATTATTTTAAAAGAAATAGAAAGGGGACAATAAAATGCCACATAAAGATCTCATTTAAAAGTAAATTTTAGAATTTGGTAAAGTAGCAGGATACAAAATTAATGCACAGAAATCTCTGGCATTCTTATACACTAATGATGAAAAATCTGAGAGTGAAATTAAGAAAACACTCCCATTTACCATAGCAACAAAAAGAATAAAATATCTAGGAATAAACCTACCTAAGGAGACAAAAGACTTGTATGCAGAAAACTATAAGACACTGATGAAAGAAATTAAAGATGATACAAATAGGTGGAGAAATATACCATGTTCTTGGATTGGAAGAATCAACATTGTGAAAATGACTCTACTACCCAAAGCAATCTACAGATTCAATGCAATCCCTATCAAACTACCACTGGCATTTTTTACAGAACTAGAACAAAAAATTTCACAATTTGTATGGAAACACAAAAGACCCCGAATAGCCAAAGCAATCTTGAGAACGAAAAATGGAGCTGGAGGAATCAGGCTCCCTGACTTCAGATTATACTACAAGGCTACAGTAATCAAGACAGTATGGTACTGGCACAAAAACAGAAATATAGATCAATGGAACAGGATAGAAAGCCCAGAGATAAACCCACACACATATGGTCACCTTATCTTTGATAAAGGAGGGAAGGATATACAGTGGAGAAAAGACAGCCTCTTCAATAAGTGGTGCTGGGAAAACTGGACAGCTACATGTAAAAGTATGAAATTAGAACAATCCCTAACACCACACACAAGAATAAACTCAAAATGGGTTAAAGACCTAAATGTAAGGCCAGACACTATCAAACTCTTAGAGGAAAACATAGGCAGAACACTCTATGGCATAAATCACAGCAGGATCCTTTTGGACCCATCTCCTAGAGAAATGCAAATAAAAACAAAAAAAAACAAATGGGACCTAATGAAACTTAAAAGCTTTTGCACAGCAAAGGATACCATAAACAAGACCAAAAGACAACCCTCAGAACGAGAGAAAATATTTGCAAATGAAGCAACTGACAAAGGATTCATATCCAAAATTTAGAAGCCACACATGCAGCTCAATACCAAAAAACAGACAACCCAATCCAAAAATGGCCAGCAGAACTAAATAGACATATCTCCAAAGAAGAGACACAGATTGCCAACAAACACATGAGAGAAATGCTCAACATCATTAATCATTAGAGAAATGCCAACCCAAACTACAATGAGGTATCATCTCACACCGGTCAGAATGGCCATCATCAAAAACTCTAGAAACAATAAATGCTGTAGAGGGTGTGCAGAAAAGGGAACACTCTTGCACTGCTGCTGGGAATGTCAATTGATACAGCCACAATGGAGAACACTATGGAGTTTCCCTAAAAAACTACAAATAGAACTACCATACGAACCCGCAATCCCACTACCTGGCATATACCCTGAGAAAACCATAATTCAAAAAGAGTCATGTACCAAAATGTTCATTGCAGCTCTATTTACGATAGCCAGGACATGGAAGCATGTTAAGTGTCCATCAACAGATGAATGGATAAAGAAGATGTGGCACATATATACGATGGAATATTACTCAGCCACAAAAAGAAATGAAACGGAGTTATTTGTAATGAGGTGGATAGAACTGGAGTCTGTCATACAGAGTGAAGTAAGTCAAGAGGACCAAAAAAATATCGTATGCTAACACATATATATGGAATCTAAGGAAAAAAAATGTCATGAAGACTTTACCGGTAGGAGAAACTAACACACTATTGTAAAACAGTTATACTCCAATAAAGATGTTAAAAAATAAAAAAAAAATTTTTAAAAAGTAAATTTTAAGTAAACTAGAAATAAGACATTTTCCTACCTTGATATTTTTAAAGCTTTCTCAAATCAAACAGCCAACATGATAACTGTGTGAAAAACTAAAAGTGTTCCATCAAAATTAGGAAAAAGGCAATGATTCCTGAAACACTCCCATTGTTTACCACTGTCTGTGACCTTTCGCAGATACAGTTAGTCAGGAAAAGATATGAGGTGTAGCTACTGGAAGGGAGGAGATGCAATTATCAAATGGTGTAATTGCCTACCTAAAAAACTTCTAAAAAAATAAACTAAAATCTGTTAGAACTAGTAATACTCAAATAACTAATGCAAGATAAATGTATATTTTTAAATCAGTTTTTATATGTACCAACAAGAACTAGCAAGACTATTACATTTGGAAAACAAGATCCCATTCACAATAGCCAAAAATATCATAAATGTGAATTATCTTAACCATAAATGTGCATGACAACATGAAGAAATAGAGAAAACATTTCAGCGATATAAAAATTTGACTAAATGAGAGATACAGCATATTCCCCGTGTAGAAGACAACTACTATAGGACTTCCCTGGTGGCGCAGTGGTTAAGAGTCCGCCTGCCAATGCAGGGACCACGGGTTTGAGCCCTGATCCGGGAAGATCCCACATGCTGCGGAGCAACTAAACCCACGCTCCACAACTAAGCCTGCACTCTAGAGCCTGCGAGCCACAGCTACTGAGCCCACGCACCACAACTACTGTAGCCCGTGTGCCTAGAGCCCATGCTCCACAACAAGAGAAGCCACTGCAATAAGAATCCCGCACGCAGCAACGAAGGGTAGCCCCCGCTCACCGCAACTAGAGAAAGCCCACGTGCAGCAATGAAGACCCAACGCAGCCAAAACTAAAATATAAAAAAAAAAGAAGACGACTTCTATAATGATGTTCGTTTTCCCCAAATTGATATCTGTTTAATGCAATTTTTAAAAAACTATGGAATCTATGCCTTGATCAAGTTATCTAAATTTCTAAATTATTTTCAGTTTCATCTAGGAAAATGAAAAGGCAAGGCTAGTCAAAAAGATTTTGGGAATTAGGTATAATGAAGGGAGACTTTCCCTACAAAAATTGCAATGTAATACAAATTTATAAATATTATAAAACAATATACTCATCACCTAAGAACAGCACTAGATAGGCCAGTGGAAGAAAAAAAAATATCCTTAAAAGCAGACCTTAGGATATAAATGTGCTAGGTACATAAAGTCAGTAGATGATCCAGTGATAATTCATATCAGCAGGGAAAGGAAAAATTACTCACTGGTGCTGGGGCAATTGGTTAACTACTTAGAAAATTAAATGAATTCAGATCTTCACTTACAGAGGATTAAAGAGCGAAATATAAAAAGGAAAGCCACAAAAATCGTAAACAGGAAATGTGACAATAAAGTATTTGGTGAAAAAATACATTTGTATGTATAGTAGGATTCAAATATTCTAATATTTAGTGCAAAACAAATACTTTAAGGATTATGGATTTTTATTTTTATCATTGCTCCTGTCTGTTTTTCAGATTTTGAACTATAAGCACATAATCTCTTTATGATTTTTTTTAAGTGTATAAGATTACACCCTAGCCCTGAAATCAAGTGATAAGAGATAAGAAGGCCCTTGGACGAGTCCAGAGTCCTCTATGGTTTGTGTGGTTATTTTTACTACAGATCTCCTAGTGACATAACAAGTGTCTAGGAGAGACCCTTCTGAGTTGTCACTCACACCCAATCAATTCTGGCTTCAAGATCAGGCTGCAGCACGTGGATTGGAAACCACGTTCGCTGCTCGGAGGACAGCTGGCTTTACTTGGCTGTTCCTCGCTGTCTTCCTTCTGACCCGCCCCACGCTTTTTGCTCTTCTCTGTCGAGGCAACATCACTGTCTTTTCAAAAAGAAATACAGAGGACAACACACACACACACACACACACACACACACACACACACACACTTCCTTGCCTCCAATGAACAAGCAACATCAGCCAGATTCCCATTTCCTTAATAAGAGAGAGGAACCTGGATGGAAAATGACCTTCATCTGTGCCCCCTCCTGCCATCCAGCTGAGCTCCTGCCCAGCCCTGGAATCCATGCATCCCCGCCTTTACTCCCCCTTCATCTGGCTGCCACCTCTATAATTTTCCAAATTTGGAAGGAAGAGCAGGTACGCCAAGATTGTGTCAATAGCTCTGGTTCTGCTTTCAATTTGGTGGATAACTAGAGGCAAGTCACTTCCCCTCTAGACCCTCAGAATTCTCATCTGGAAAATGGACTAGTAGGAGGAAACCATCTCCATCTCTGTTGGAGAGGCTCTCTCCAACACCTACATGCAGATGGGTAAATTTCTCAGGGGAGGACGGAGATTCTGGATCTCCCTGTTAGCTGAACACGGGATTCACAAAGGTACATGTCCAAGGACGTCCATCACAGTGATGGCTGTGGTACGGGATGTGTAGGTGACCTTAACATCCCTCACTTGAGAAAAGGAGAATGTGGTAGGTGCATATTTTAGAAGACTCTGTAGCAATTGGAAGCAAACACTAGATGTACACAGAAAAAGAAACAGCATTTTATGAAAAGTAAGGAAGAAAATGAAATCAATAGCCGCGTATGTAAATGCATCTGAACAGTGTCTGTGTGGAAAAAGAAGGCTGACGCTTTCGTGATGCACAGGGCGTGGAGCTGGAGAATCCCCAGACTGCCTCACCGTAAAATCCGGCCCCACAGAAGCACTCCTTTGGGTCTAAGAAACGTGTTTGTTTGTTTGCAAGACACAAATCTGGTCAGAAGCTGTTCTGGGTTCCACATGAAAATCTGAGGTGACAACACGATACTGGACAGAAATCTTTTGAACTACTCTGTGAATCTCACACTGGGTTCTTACCTGGCTGGGCTCGTCTGTTTCAGGGCCGACTTTGTTCTGGGCTCCTTTTGGAACTGCTTGTAAATGTACTTCTTGTCCTTCCGGTTACACCTGCCTCCTCCATGGTCCCTGATACTTACACGGCATGCCTTCCCCTCTCCATCCCAGAGAGCCATCCCCGGAGACCAGTTCCCTAAGGAGCGAACACCTCGTTGGGGGGCGGCCCTCAGCTGAGACCTTCAAGGCTCCCATCTGCTGGGAGAGGGATGAGATGTCAGAAGGCAGAAGGGAGAGGGGGCAGAGAGGGGGTGGCATGGGGGCCACACAGGTAAACTTGGCTGACTTCTCTATGAGTTCAGGGGCGGCCCCGGAACAAAAGGGAAAAACCAGCCCTGCTGGCCCAGCGTGGCTTCCAGGACAGCCAGGGCTGCAGCCATGTGTTTCCAATGTTAATGCGCTCATGAGTAAATGTTCCTTTAAAAGAAGCTTGGACAAGAACAGCAGAAGTGCTTCAAGAAGTCTCTTATTCGAGAAGGGAGGAAAAAGGAAAAGTTTCTTCAAATAGGTAGAGCCAAGGAGAAGAAAGGAAACAGACATCATTTGCATATTCCCAGAAGTAGAATGACTAGGTCAAAAGGCATAAGTGTCTGTAAAGTATATATTGTGCAATTGCTTCCTAAAAATATGAAATTGTAATGCTACCCACCGTGGTTGAGTATACCAGCCTCACTGCTATCTTGCCAGCATTTGGTGGTATTGTTTTAAAATTGTTTTAGCTAGTTTGGTAGACAGGAAGTCACTTCCTCTTCCTCCAACTTGATTCCATTCAGCCAGCTTTCAAAGCACACCCACTAGGTAGGACTCAGGCGCTTGGTTTGTCCCAGGAAGTACTGAGCTGGTTAATTAAGGCAGGGTCTTTGCTCTGAACTAGTGTGCACGCCGGTGAAGATGCGAAATGTCAGGATGGGAACACGCAAGGCTGGGAGCGCAGAGGCCAGCCGTGGCTTAGGCCAGACTCTGCTCATAGGCTCTCCTGCTTAGCTCCGGCTTGCACGAGAGTCTCCCAGATCCACATCCAAAGGGCCTCGCTTCCCAGCCTCAAGCTCACCGAGATGCTGCCTGACAGCCCCCTCTGGGAGAGAAACCGGACCTTCCCTAAACTCCTCCCTAATCTAGAGAACCATCCACAGCTGAAAGAAGGGGTATGGAGCCATGAAACTGCAGTTCTAACCTTAGCTCTGCCACTAACTTGCTAGTTGGCCTTGGCAAGCCCTTCCGTTCCTCTGAGCTTCAGTTTCGGACAGAGTGGGGAGGTGAGATAGTTGCGTGCACTTGTCTAATACTTTTTGCCCTCCCCTTTGGGGAAGAAAGTCATGTCCTCACACATCAGGCCAGTAAACTACAGTCCAGTCAGTCCCAGAGCCAAAGTAACAGACTGTCCATGTCTTCATCCTAAACCCAGGGAGATGGGTTTCTAAGAGGAAAGGTGTGAAAGAGGGCGTTTCTAAGAAATCTGGCCTGGGGAGAGCAGGCTGCAGATAAAAGGGCCTGATAATCGTTGATCACTTACTATGTGCTAGTTCCCTGTAGGAAGATTCTGGCAAGTGCTATCTTTAATCCCACCACCACCCTAAAAGACAGCCATGTTACCCACGTCTTGAAGATAAGAAAACAAGCTCAGAGATTAAATCACTTGTCCTGGACGCCCCCAGGCAGAAATCCACAGATGAGATGCACACTCAGTTCATCTGACCCCAAAGGCCATGCTCTTTTCTGAGCAAACTCACCAGGTCAGAGACTGACCAGGCTGAATCTGGCCCAGGGATACACGTCATTTGGCTTTAAAAATTGGAAATGTTTACAGAAATCCAGCTTCTGGATTGGAAAATTGGGAAATCTGGCCACCCAGAGCCCTTGTTCCACGTGGCAGTGATGAGCCAGAGGTGCGTGGAGGCCCAGACCTTTGGAGAAGCCTCTCTAGTGAGCCAGGTTCCTCTCCAACTGGCCACCTGGCTCTTGCACACCTGCTGGGCCCCTCCAGGCACTGCTGCCCCTATGACCCCTGGCCTGGGGGAATATTCCTGACCCTGTGTCCAGCCACAGGGAAAGCTGGAGAATAAAGGCAGGAGACACCTCGGCTGCTGCTGCCTGCACTTTTTGCCTCCTCTTCCTCCTCTCTCCCCCTCCTCCCTCCCCTCTTCTCTCTCCTCCCCCTCCTCCCCTCCCCCTCCATTCCTTTCCCTCCTCCTCCCTAGTCTTTCCCCTCCTGGCTCACAGCTAGATGCATACAGGTACTTTCTGCACCCGTACACACAACCGTCCTCCACCCCCTTTCCGGCGCACGTTCTGGTCTCCCCAGGGAGACTGCGGACCCTGTAGGGACAGGGGTGTCTCTCACCTCTTTGCTACACAACACCGGCACAGCCCCTCAGAGCAGAAGCCCAGCCCTCCCCAACCCCGCCCCTCCAGCCATGTTATAAGCTCTCATTGCCTCTGATGTCCTGGCAGAGGCCTGGCTGGCTGGGGAGGAGAGACCCCACTTCTACCCAGATGCCCTGAATCACCCCCACTCCCCTGCCACCCTGCCAGTGCTCCTGGGGCACTGCTGCCTCCCCATTTACGCCAAGAAGGCCTGGGACTCACTAACTGGGAGAACTCATGGGAAACCATGAGCTGGACCCCAAGTCAACGTGCTTGGGGCACTGGGCTGTGTGAGTCGGAGATGAAGTGAGGTCTAGCCCCGCCAGGAACCTCTAATCCTTGGCAGATGATTATCTGAGACCCTGGGTCTAACTTCAGGAAAGCCTGGACTAGCCAGGCCACTCTCTTCCAAATCAGGCCAGAGAGCTCAGAGCCTCAGAAAGGACGGGCCTGGGACTCAGCTGAGAGCGCTGCTGTTTACTCCCTGGGTGGCCTTGAGTGGGTCTCCTGCTCAGTTTCTCCATCTGTAAAATGGGGCTCGGGGAGCTAATGCGTGTGATGGTAAAGTGCCATGTCAGTGTAACCCCCCAACCGGAGCACATTCCCAGAAGTGGGGGCCAGAGGGGGAGACTCAGGCTTTGCCACCGGGAAAAGAAAGGGTGAGAAGTTCTCAGGCTTGGGCGTGCGTTAGGATCACCTGTGGAGCCTCTTAGAGGCATAAATCCTGACTGTATCCATGGAGAGGCTGTTCCAAGGGGCAGCCTTGAAACAGCGCATTGGGATGAAAGGTATCATAATTTTTCCCATTAAAATTTATAGAAGTGGTTTTTCATTTAACGGCTTCTCAATTAGCAGCGAAGTTTTCAGGAACAAATTCTAGTCATTAAATAAAGGAAAGGTGTGTGATTCTGGTCTGGAGGCAGAGGAGCAAATGAACTGGCCTAGATCATAGCAATCGCTGTCCCTGAGTGGCTTAAGTGGCAGGAGCCTTACGTAGTATGTTTTGTCATTTCAACCTTCCAATAGCCACCAGTTCCCAGTATGGTGATGGGATAGGTATATCCATACTACAGGCACAGAGAAATTCGAAAACCCCCAAGGTTACCTGGTTGGCCAGTGGCAGAGCTAGGATTAGGAATAAGATTCTCACCCTGGCTCCCAAACCAAGCATCTTTCCTGATCCTCTCTGATGCCTTCCTGAGGAGGGCCCTTCCTGCCCCCTGGCCCATCCCCTAAAAAGAGCCCATGTGGTATACGGCCCATGGGCTGTGCATTCTTTTGGATCTATTGGAAGAAGCCCTCAGAATGAACAACTGGAGACAAAACAAAAAGTACAATTATTGTTAAGTTTAAGCAAAGAGATGGCACAATCCAAAGAGCAGACTTGAGGAGTTAGACAAGCTGGCTGAGGACAGCTCTGCTGTGTGAAGTCTCCTGACTCTCTGGACCTCAGTGTCTTCAGCAGTGAAGTGGGCATAGTCGTGTCCACCACACTTGGTTAGTGCATTATGACATTACATATGAGTAAATTCTGGGTAAACCAGAAAACAAACAACTGTGCAGAAAGCCAGATTTTTCCAGAAGATTCCAGAATGCCCAAAGATTATTTATAATTTACAAGTTTGTCTTTATATTTCCAATCCATGCCTTGACTTATATTCATCTTGCTATTTGATAGTAATTAAATCTATCGTCAATGACATGAACCTGTTTGGTTCAGCAAGTAAACTAAAATGATTGTTCTAGACAGTGCTGGGTTTTCCCTGTTGGTGCCGCTGATTTATGGGCATGCCGTTAATCATCAGAATCAGAAAGAGCAACTTCCTGGAAAAGGTGCAGCATCTATTCAGGTTTCTGGTGCTGATCTTAAAGGTCAGCTTTGTGTGCAGTTATTAACCGCTCTCCAGGGCATTTTCTTTCTTCAAACATGTTTCCATATTGTTCAAGGTGAGGGAGCCCTAGCATTCGTGAGGAGTAATAAAACATTGCATACAAAACAGCCTTAGGGGCTTCCCTGGTGGCGCAGTGGTTGCGCGTCCGCCTGCCGATGCAGGGGAGCCGGGTTCGCGCCCCGGTCTGGGAGGATCCCACATGCCGCGGAGCGGCTGGGCCCGTGAGCCATGGCCGCTGGGCCTGCGCGTCCGGAGCCCGTGCCCCGCAATGGGAGAGGCCACAGCAGTGAGAGGCCCACGTACCACACAAAAAAAAAAAAAAAAAAAAAATA
>NC_041224.1:62368128-62393061 GCF_002837175.3 Physeter macrocephalus | reverse complement strand
CTGCGATGGGAGAGTCCACAACAGTGAGAGGCCCACGTACCACAAAAGAAAAAAAAAAAAAACAGCCTTAGGACAATCCAGTACATCGACCTGTTTTACGTGAACAATGAAAGTATTCCGAAAAAAATCGACGGTAAGAGGGTTACATAGTGTTAAGTAAAAAGTTTATTTTGCATAAAATTTTTAAAATGATTAGGTATGTACAAATTTTTAAGGTATTCCTTACGGACCCGTTTCGAGGAATGGATTTTTGGTTTTAAGGGAATAAAATCAGCTCATCAGTCAACATGAAACAAACAATATTTTATAAGGACATGCACTGTGGGGCAATTGTACAGACAAAGGTTTCAGAAGTGCTTGTGTCCCATTCGTTCTCCTGAGTTGCTTAAATATTCCTCCTGCGATATCACACCCTGGGCAGTCGCTTAGCAAACCCTTCTCTCCTTGGCTAGAGCAACAGCAAACATCAGAGCTGCCCTGTGCAAATGACCACATTCCAAATAAGCCGAACAGACAAGTACTATCTCATGGTTTGACTTTTAAGGTGTAAAAAAAGAGATTAATTATACACAGGCGCTCCTGTACAAGCCTTCTTCCAATGTTCAACCAAAAATATGTAGTCCATTATATTCTGGGAAGAGGAGTGGATTTGGAAGAAAATGGTCAATGCAGAAGCCATAACATGTCCACTTTCTGACCTGTACTCTGGGCACTGGTTTGTGTTTATCACCTTGGCAGAAAGACCTTCCTCAGGAAGGGAGCACTGACTCCTGAGTCAGCCTCTCTGGGTTCAGAGGTTGGCTCTGTTTCTCATTAGCTGTGTAACCTTGGGCCAGTTGCTTAACCCCTCTGTACCTCATTTCCCTCATTTGTAAAATAAGGAAAACGGGCTGATCATTTTATCAGGACTCCAGTTTCACGGGTACTGATGGGTCTAGGACAGGGGCTGGCAAACTTTTTCTGTAAAAGGCCAGGTAGTAAATTTTTTCAGCATTGGGGGCCATACCTACAGTTTCTGTCACACCTACTTGATTCTGCTCTCATAGCACAAAAGCAGCCATGGCCAACATGTACACAAACAAGTGTGACTTTGTTCTAATAAAACTTTACAAAAACAGGCAGTCATTGGCTCAGGAACTGTAGATTGCCAACTCTTGGTCTAGAGAATGTCAGAGCCAGAATAAGGGAAGCAACAGTGAGAACAGACAGAACCAGGTCAACAGAAGGGGATAACGGAAAAGGTTCTGAGCCCAGGGAAGGATGATGGAGGGGGCAAAAAGAACTGGTGGACTCCCCTTCTACCATGCTGGTGGCCTGAGCACTGGTCATCTCCTGGCCTAGAATGCCTCCCCTTCTCCCAGTCCAGTTTCCACGTTCCAACTCCTGGGGGTCTCTCCCATTTCATCCACACCGTTGACAAGGGTAGGGACCAGGGTAGGCTGCCTGGATGGGAAGTGTGTGGTAGAAGCACAGTCCCAGGGCCTGGAGGGGGCTGGGTTCTAGGCCCATCTCTGCCATGAACTTGCTGTGTGACCTTATGTCTGGGGACGGAGAGGCAGCTATAGGGACCTCCCCTACAAGCCAGAGTTTGCCTTGTGAGGCATCACAAGATGAAACTGGGGACAGATCTGTGCCAACTCTGTGCTGTGCCCCCATCCCTCCCTCCTTCCTCCTGGCCTCCCCAACTTCTTCCCCAGAGCTAAGGCACGCAATCCAGTTCACTCCTCCTGTACCCTTGACTGCATCTGCAGCTTCTTTCGCTTTTATGCGTCACATTCTCCCATAGCCAGAAGGGCCTTCAAGATCACCTAGTTAACCCTCTCATTTTTCAAATGAGGAAACTGTGGCCCAGAGACAGGAAGGGATTTCCCCAAGATCACAGGTAGCTGTCCTGCCTGACAGCCTGTGCCCTGCCTATGCCTCTGCCTCTGAGGAAGCCCTACCCTCAATCTCTATGTAATGCAGTACTGGCCCAAACAATATAATTCTTGGTAAGAATTATAAAAAAGTATCCTTTCCTCCAGCCAAACAGAGCCCCACACCAGCA
Organism: Physeter macrocephalus; assembly: GCF_002837175.3. Classification (NCBI taxonomy): domain Eukaryota; kingdom Metazoa; phylum Chordata; class Mammalia; order Artiodactyla; family Physeteridae; genus Physeter; species Physeter macrocephalus. The sequence continues at coordinate 62,391,014 of NC_041224.1, read as the reverse complement.
CCCATGGCATGGCAAGCAGATTCTAGGAATGCAGACCCCATTTTGCCTCCCAGCTGGGTGCCTTGTGCAGTGGACAACATGCACAGCCTTACATGGAGGTCCTGGGCCCATGCCTAGCAGCAGGGATTGGTGTTAAGCTTGGCAAAGCCCAGATCACAGACCCATGTGGAGATGTCAGGGACAACTCAACTCACAGGTCATCATTGCCAGGGAGGAGTGCATGGTCAGTGTCATACTGGAAATCTGGATTCTGGAAATCTGTAGTTTCTAAATGTTGGCAAGGAATTCCTTTAAAAAAAAAAAAATACAATGGAGGCTGATTCTGTGCAGACCACACCGACAAGTCAGTGGGCCAACAGATTTTGCCGTTCGACTACTCCAAACCCCTCAGGAAACAGATGTGAGATGACAGAGAAGTGACTGGTCCAAGGTGACACCTTGAGCCAGTGACAGGCTGTCTTCCAGCCTTCCCCGATGCCTGTGACCCACACTGCGCCTGCATTTCACAAGTCAGCCTGGATTGCACACACACCTCCTGGCCTGGCCCCGTCCCCAGCTGATATTTTTACCAAATGTCACAGCAGTTTGCAGGAAGGCCCAGGGTCTGGCGTGAGCCAGTAAATTATGATCGCTTGCCAGAGAGCTGTAAACAGGATTCTGATTAATGAATTCCTTAATGGTTGGGCCCTGTGTGCAGACGTTGCCTGGGTATCACCCCCGGCAGATACACGAGGAGGAGTTGGCTGGGTGGTGGGAAGATTTGTGTCATGTCTTTGCCTCAGAAAGGGAGCTGTAAACCTGCTGGCCCCCAGCACCTAAAGAACCACTCCTCCCCCACTCTTAATTGTGCGCTTGCCTCGTCTGAGCTCACTCCAGCTGACGTGTACATAAGACCAGAGAAAGATGATGGATCCTTGGGTGAAAATAGAATTGGCTGGCCTCCGAGGTGATCTCAAGAAACTTGAAAATGCCCTTATCTGAATCCAAACAAAGAGCCGAGAAGCCTTCTCCCTGACGCTGCCTGCCTTGCATCTGGCGGGACCCCTGAGGCCTGAGCAGGAAGCTCTGGATCACATCCTCTCTTGGTTGGAGACTGGAAACTCAGGCAGCAGGAGCCGGACACAAACCTGTCCAGACTCCCCAAGGATGTGGGAAGAAGGGAAACACGGGAAAGTCACTGACAAGGGAATGGTCCTGCTGTGTGACCTTGGGCCAGTCACCTGACCACTCTGGACCTTGTGTCCGCCTCTGTGAAATGAAAGACCCAGAGCACATGATTCACTCAGTTCTCTGTACTGGGGCAGATGAGGTCAAAGCTAAGGGCAGAGAGGGGTGACAAGTAATCCGCACAAGTGGCCACTCCCCATCCCTCGCCCAGGGTCAGCCTCGCTGGTGGATCCTGGCTTTCCTTGCCAGGAGCGGCGACAAGCCTCACAGGCTTTCTCGGTGCAGGATTCAAGGCAGCCGCCACCACTCACTCCCAGCCAGCAAGCGTGAGAAACGCGATTTGCCGTCCTCGAACTGGAATCTTTGTCTTCTCTGCTTTAGTCTAAGAGTGGCAACTTGTGTGATGGAAAGAACTCTGGACTGGGAGTCAGGAGACCCAGATGACTGTCATGGCTCTGCTGTCAGCTCCCTTGGGTAGGACACCAGGCCTCTCAGAGTTTCCTCAAAGTCCTTTCCTGCTCCGAGTTCATGGGTCAGGAAGAGCAGAGTCTTTTAATTATAATAGCAGTGGCCATTCATGCATCAGGCACCGTGCAAACACTTTAGGGCATTTTCTCACATAATCATCGTAATACCTGACAAGAAGGGATTACTATTGTTCCGTTTTATTGGGGAGGAAATTGAGGTTCAGACAGGTGAAGTAAATAAGCCCACGTGTACAACTAGTAAGTGTCCCAACGGTCAAACCCAGGCAAGAGGTGCTTGTTATGGAGCAATAGCTAACTGATACACAATCTTACCCCAGAGCCACACTCTTGAGTGTTGCTGGTATACCTCACAAGAGGCAATCCAGAGTAGTGGGTAAGAGTGCGTCTCTGGAGGCAGACAGCCTGGCTTCAAAATCCCAGCTCTGCCTTTTACTAGCTGTGCAATCTCAGGCAAGTCACTTCAGCTTTTTGTGCCTCCATTTCTCCCTCTGTGAAATGGGGATGACAATAACAGCATAGCTACTTTATTAGGTTATGTGATGATTGAGTTACTATAAATATATGTAAAGTGCCCAGAATAGTGTCTGGCACAGAGTGTTCACTTTTTTTCTTCCTAAAGAAAGGAAATTCTCAGGCTCACGGACAGTCAGGTCACTTACCCAGTCAGAGCTCTTGGGGACTGTGGCAGGAATCCTGCCCATCTGCTGCCTCTTACATCCTCAGTCCCTCAGAGAGAGAGAGAGACAGAGAGAGAGGTAGAAAAAGAAGCCCCAGAAGGAACATCCAGGTGAATGACCCCTCAAGAATTGTATAAAATGTACGCTTACATGGTGGCCCTGGAAATAGATGCTATTAGTCCTACTTTTCCCAGATGACGAAACCAAGACCCAGAGAAAGAACTAGCCCTTAGCCAGTATCCTAATTCCTAGTCCAGGGCTTATCCCTCCAGCCCACCTGGCCTTTTCATCCTGGTGCTGATGCAGTGATGGGGGTCCTCCATGGAGCCGTTCCCCAGCCTCAAGAGTGGGGCAGAGGGCCTCCCTGGTGGCGCAGTGGTTGAGAATCTGCCTGCTAATGCAGGGGACACGGGTTCGAGCCCTGGTCTGGGAGGATCCCACATGCCGCGGAGCAACTAGGCCCGTGAGCCACAACTACTGAGCCTGCGCATCTGGAGCCTGTGCTCCGCAACAAGAGAGGCCGCGATAGTGAGAGGCCTGTGCACCGCGATGAAGAGTGGCCCCCGCTTGCCACAACTAGAGAAAGCCCTCGCACAGAAACAAAGACACAACACAGCAAAAATAAATAAATAAATAAAATTTAAAAAAAAAAAAAAAGTGGGGCAGAGGCAGACTCTCTGGGGTTCAGTTATCCAGCCCTTTTTGCGATGAGGTGGGGGGATGGTCCTGGCAGGGCCAGCCCCCCTCCAAGGCCTCCTGTAACCAGAAACACACAGGAAGGAGGGTGGGCCACATGCAGCAAGACAACAGAGCCCCAAGGCTCATCTTATAAGGGAGCTCTTCTGCCATCTTTTAGTTTCTCTCTTTCTCCGTATTTCTTTTTCCTTGGTCCTCTGTTCCTGTTCAGCCAGCATCCCCTCTCCTTCAGTCTCTACGAGGATAACCCTCCCTTTTACTTTTCCAACGGGCTAAGCACCAAGCACGCAGGAAACAAAACCTAAGACTTTCTGAACACCCAACATGTGCCTGGTACAGTATAAATATCCCCCTTTTAACTGACACAACAACCCCACAAGGGATGCATGGTTACCCCACTGTCACAAATGAGGGAACAGGGGGCCCAAGGGGCTAAGTGACTTGCCCAAGAAGACACCTTTAGTAGATGTCAGAGCTGGGATTTGAATCCAGACCCTCTGCCCTCAGAGCCATGCCATTTCCATCACACCACCTGTCCTCTCCCAGGGGAGGCTGGGAGCTCGGCACAGAAATTCCACTATGGAAACAGCAAGTGGAAACTGCATTAACGAAAGGAGAGAGTGAGCCAGGCCAGGGCCCCAGGGCTGGTTCCTCATCAGCCTGAGCCCCGGGAGGAGCTGGGGAGAGATGTTCCCAGCATCCTCAGTAGCTAATTACTGGCTTCACTTTTTCCTCTCCCTCCTTGGATGTTTCTGATACCCTCATCAAGTGATGCAAACTCAGCCTGCCAGGCAGGGCTGCGCCTCAGAGCTGGTGAGGGAGGAGGGGGTGCTGAGAATGAGGCTACAGGGCCCGTCACAGCCCACTCCAGGAAGGCAGGGGCTCCCTGGCTTCACGTGCGGCTGAATCCATGCTCCTCAATAAGGATTTGTTGGATTAATAAATTGAGCAGCCCTAGGTGCTGGTTTCTGTGCTCTGATGTTCACGGCTGTATCTCATAGCATCCTTGTGGCATTCACACAATCAACATCATCAGTAATCCTCACTATGTGTCCTGACTGTGTTGAATGCCTTCCGAGTGTGGTCTCACTTCCTGTTCATGTGACAGCCCTGAGAGAGCCCTCTGGGGTCCCCCACCCCGCCCTGTGTTGTCCCAACCTCACACTTAGCTCCCAGAGGAGCTAAGTGACCTCTCCCCGTTAGTACGTGGCTGTGTCTGGAGCCACGCCCAGGTCCTTTGACCCCTGAGCCAGCAGAGGGTGGGTGCGACATCTCACTCATGCCACCCCCTCTGCTCCCTTCCCCTCTCTCTCAGCTTTCCTCCTCCTCACCCAGAAAGGGAAAGGGTACAGCACTCGGGCGCTGGAGGCTCAAGGCCCAATGTCAATTCCCACTCACCCATGGCTGGGTGACCTTGGACAAATCACTTGTCCTCAGAATGAAGCTAACAAGGCAGGTGGGGCCTCGGGGCTATGGGAGGAAGGGGCCAGCAAACATTTGGGGGTGCCTACTTTGTGCCTGGGGCTCCTTAGGGGTCGCTCTGCCTACTTCCCCCCTTGCAGCCTCCCAAATGGGCTGGAAAGGGGTTCACCTAGAAGTAGGGACCTGGACTATGTCCCCCGCCCCCTTTTTCTTTTTTTTTTTTTGGTTGGGAGCGGAGCTGTGTCTTGCGGCATATGAGACCTTAGTTCCCCAACCAGGGATCGAACCCTTGCCCCCTGCAGTGGAAGAGCAGAATCTTAACCACTGGACCTCCAGGGAATTCCCTATGTCCTTTTTTTTAATGAGGAAAATAAGGTTCAGAGAGATGAAGTCACTTGCCTAAATGCTCCAAAGCTAGTAAGAATTTGGGTTTGAATTTGAACGAGCTCCATCCAAGGACAAAACCTGTTTTCATCCATTCACTCAGAATGTGTCTTCCCTGAGTACCTACTGTGTGTCAGGCACCTTAGCAAGACATTTTAAGGCACAGCCCTGCTCTTCCAAGTGACTGGGCAGGTGTCAAGGGCCACAGGAGATGGTGGGTGGGAAAGCACCAACCTTTCCTCCCCTGTAGACCTGCCTCTGCCTCAGCCAGTCAGAGAGGCCTGGGTGGGCAGAGAGGCCAGAGGTTGCTGGCCGACCCCTATGAGACCACTCAGGATCTCCTCCTTCAATCCTCCCTGACACTCAGGTATAAGATTGAAATTAAATCAGCAGAGGACCCTTGGGCTGGGTCCAGATCCCACCTCAACCTGTGCCCTCAATGCCCAGGGGCTCGCTGCTCTGAGAAGCACCCCTGCCTACCCCCAGGTCTCTTGTTCTGCTGGTCTTGCTGTGCAGAAGCCCTGCACAGAGACGGAGCCATAAGCAGAACCTGGCCACGGAACGGCCAGTGCCAGGAGGAAGCCCTGAGCATGTGCTAACGCAGAGAGCAAGATGGGAGGTTATTTTTAGAGGCAGCCTGTTGGGGTAGCCGTCTGTCCCACTGCACGATGACATGGAGGTGCCCTCTGGAGAAGGACAGGAGCTTTGCCATCCAACACTCAGCTTCTCCTATCCTCCTCAGAGCCTGGGCAAGCCCACCTCCTCCAGAGAGACTTCCCTGGTTCTTGCAATCTGCCAATGACCCTTTATTCTCAATTCTGTAGACAGGGAAGCAGGGGAGGGCAAGGGAGTTACTATTGCATGTCAAATGGCCCCTCTGTGCCAGGTGCCTTCAGCACATCCCCTTATTTAATTCTCTCAGGGCTCCTGAGAGGTGGGTATTACTCATTCTCATTTTACAGAGGAAAAAAACTGGCACTCAGAGAGGCTAAGTAACTTCCGTGGGGTCACATAACTCGTGAATGGCAAAGCTAGTATTTAAACCCAGGAGTGCATGGTGTCAAACCCTGCCCTCTTTCCACTCCATGGTGGCTCTTAGAAGCATGTCCTCTTCCTGCTTTCTGGATGAGCCTCTGGCCACATCTTCATTCCTCCGTGTGACCTTCAGGCCTGACCTTCCACTGAACCTTGGGGACATCAGGATGAGTCAGGCCTGGCATATGGCTCTCACTGGGGAATTTAAGCATTTATTAAGTATCTACTATATACTAGGCACTAGGCTCTGTGAATCCCTTTGGGATTAATCACTGGTGCACTTAATCCACTCAGACCTCTGTGCTCTGAGCTTTACCTCTATTCTTCTATTTAATCCTCATGGTGACCCTGGGCTGCAGCGCTATTATCTCCATTTTGCAGATAAGGAAAATAAGGACTGGAGAGATTAGCTCTCATTTGCCCAGGGCTTTGAGATCCCGTGGTTTAGGGACCCTATTACATGTGCATTAGCTGTTTCGACACTTCCTGCCTTGCTCCCATCAGGTGACTCATAACTACATGGAATGCTGAGGGCCTGAGGGATCTTAGGGACCCCCTCTGGTTTTGTCCCCTAATCCCTCATTTTATATTGACCTTGAGGCAGGTTACAGTCATTTAACTCTGTCCCTTTCACCGCTGGGAAAGGCAAAGCCCAGAGAGGGGACGGAACTTTCTGCACATTGCACAGTGACAGAGACAGGACTGTGCCTTCTTCCACCTACACCCCATTTGCCCTCAGCTTTAGACAGAGGCCCTTGGCCTTGAGGCTGAGTGGTCCAGGACACAGTCACAAGGTGGGGGTGCCCTTATAGCCTTGTGCACTTGATCTCACAGGAAGCCAGAGACCCTGGGTAGGGTTCCAGCTCGTGGAGAGGTTAAAAAACTCCAGCATCAGGAAGGGACGTACATTTTGGGACACACAGAACTCAAGCTTTCCATCAGGAAGCAAGGTCAGTGGAAGGCCCTGCTGGGGCCAGGGTAGAGAGTGTGGTGCAAAAGAAGAGCTGGGATTGGCAGCCAGAAGACCAGGCCCTGAACCTCTGAGTCCCTATAGGGCCTTGGTGGCAGGGGCTGGGGTCCTTGACCTCCCTGGGCCTCCTTCCCATCTGTAGAGAGGGGGAGGATGACCAAGGGGTCTCTCAAGTTTCTACTTAGCTCTGTAAAGTGGTAGATAAGGCCTGCCATCCTGTTAGCGGGACAAAGGGACACCAGTGACAAGGGCCCATGTGGGAACCCACAGGAAAATGGCCAAAGGTCTGTAGCATCCACAGGTTGGGGGGAGCAGTTAAGGGAACTCTGGGCTCAAGCAGGGAGCAGGGGTGAGAGTGAGAGGCTGCTTCTGCCGGGAAGGGTGCCTGAAGAAAAAAGTACCCTCTTAACTCCCCCTGGAAGGCTGCTGGTGGAAAAAAGCAGGAGCCCTGACAGTTGTGAGGCAAACAGCCCTTCAAGCCTCCTGCAGAGACGGCTGCGGTGAAGAGGGTACTGGAGCGAGGCGGGTGCCAGAGGGCAGGTGTATGAGCGTCCTGTGGTCGCTGTAACCCATTACCACAAACTGGGTGGCTTAAAGCAAAGAAATGGATTCTCTCACAGTTCTGGAGGCCAGAGTACTAGGTCAAGTTGCCAGCAGGCCCTGCCTCTGGGGACTCTAGGAGAGGTCCTGTTCCTGACTTCCAGCTTCTGGCGGCTCCAAGTGTTCCTTGACTTGTGGCTGCCTCACTCCCATCTCTTCCTCTGCCTTCAATGGCTGTCTCCTCTCTGTCTGTCAAATCCCCGCTGTGTGTCTCTTCTAAGGACTCTCTTCATTGAATTTAGGGCTGTCATTGATCCAGGAGGATCTCTTCGTCTCAAAATCCTTAACTTAATAACATCTGCAAAGACCTTATTTCCACATAAGGAAATGTTCCCAGTTTCTGGGAATTAGGACGTGGACATGTCTTCCACGGGGGGATGGGGATGGGGGTGGGGATGGGGGTGGGTCAGAGCAACTGTGCATGATGATGCAGATCAAAGGATGAGCTGCAGTTGTTCAGGCCAATGGGGTGGGGATGGGGTGGGGATGGGGGTGGACGTGGGGGTGGGGTGGTGCACCATTCAACCCACTGTAGCAGGATCTTGGCCCCGCACTTGCTGACTCTTGGTGTCTGAAAAGCTTCTGGCAGCTCAGCCCAGCCGGGTGGGGAGTCCCAAGTGAGGTGCAGCCTGCTTCCTGCCCACCTGCTTGGCCCAGACTGAGGCAGAAAGGCTGAGGGCAGAGACACTCCCGAGAGGGAAGGAGGCTTTTCTGCAAAGGTGGCTCCAACTCTGGGGCAGCAGCAGCTCCTGCAAGCTTGTCTTCCAGCTCGGAGATATATGAGCCCAGCTAATACAACTCCATCGACTGGAACGACCAAGTCTGAAAGGGACTGAAGGCCATCAAACTGCTTCCTTCTGAACCCAAGGGCAGGGAGGGCAGGGAGCAGGTGGAGCCCTGCTAGTGGGATTCGGGCGCAGCAGCAGGACACATGGCAGAGCCTCCCAGCGCAGCTCAAACACAGTCCAGGGGCACCATCTTTTCTTCCCAGCCCAAGCACAGGCCCAGGTTTGGCAGATCTGTCCCAGTTGGGCACCTGTTATGTCATCAGAGTCCTTGCCAAGCATGCCTTCCGATCTGGGGTCTTGGAAATTCTTCAGTGAATACATAAGGCCATTCTCGCTCCAGACTATTGGAGGTGAGCTCTCAACCAGGCAGCTAGTTTACTGAGTGCTGTGGCCCAGCTCTGAAAGAAACAGCGTGGGGGAAGAAAGGCATGGGGCGTTGTCCCAGTGGTCCGGGAGCTACAAACTGGGTAGAAATTGTGCACTCAAAGAGAAGTACAGAGTGTGGCCTGGAGGGTGACAGTCAGGGGACAATGGTGTGGGCAAGAAAGCATTCTAACAGCTTGGGGACAACGGGAAGGAGGTTTGCGAAGGGAAAGCGGCTTTGGCGGTTAAGGCTGGAATTGGGTATTATGGGTCCCAGGAACCATCCAGTCTTGGAGCTTGGGAGTGACAATATTGGGCTGGATTTCAGGAATATCAATTTAGGGGCCACTAGTAAAACAGATTTGGGGGCAAGAGAGAACAGGGCAAAGTGACTAGTCGGGAGACCATTGTCCAGACCCTGGAAGGATTAATGAGAGCTTGAACAAGGTTGGTGGCTCTGGGACTGGAAAGAAAAGAACATAAGAGGGAGAGATGGAGAAACGGATAAAGACTCACTGAACATCCGTTCTGGGCCAGACACCAGGCACACTACATCTCATCCTCCATCCCATCTCATCTGCCAACACCATGGGACGACCGGCTTCCTAAGAAACGTCATGTGGTCGATAGGAAAAGGAGAGACTGCAGAATGAATAAAATGGACTCACAAAGTTATTTTATCTGCAATGATTCCAATAATTACAATGTCCTGTAGCCAAACCTTTAGTTTGTGATTGCAAGCTAAAAGTAATGAACAGCATGTGTCCCACATGTGGGGCACAGTGTCCCACTGGGATTTTATCATCACCAATAACAGTCCAGTAACAGGCATCGTGTCCCCTGATAGGCCAACCATGCCATTTCCACCTCAAGCTATGGGAATGTGCACACGGAACAGTGTCTGTGTTTATCATCCCCATTTTACAGATGGGGACACGGGCTCGTGGATATGAACTCACTTACCAGGGTTCACAGAGATGTGAACCTGGTCTGTCCAGCGAGAACTCTTTCCACTCCCTCCCTAACTCCAAGGAAGGGGAACGGCTGTGATGACTCAGTGACTGATACCCGCTGAAAGCCCAGGAGGAAGGGCAGGCGCACACAGGGCTCCAGCCGGCACATCAGCCAGCTCCTGGAGGCCTGAGCCTCCCAAACGGGCAGCCAAGGGAAGGCAATCCCTCTCCCACTTGGCCAGGCTGTCCCTCCCACCCCCGGGAGCCCTGATTGAGTGCGACACTTTCAGAGCAGTGAAGGATGAAAATGGGAAAGGAGGAGAAGGAGCAGACGGGGAAGAAGATAGCATCTTGCCCAGAGGAAAGACAGCGCCCTATTTAGGCCACACGGAGGGCAGCTCTGCCCAGATTTCGCTGCACTGCCTTTTAGCACTGTAATCAAATGCCTTACGAATGGGTTCGCCCGGATGTCAAAAATCCAATCGGATACATTTATTGGCCTGACAGCCAATTTTCTGCGATGTATCACCAGGGACTGATGGTCCATTCGTGCAGCAGGGGAGTTGGTGATAATGGAGCCGGGAGAGCCATGGTGTGCCCTCAATATTGTCTCAGGCTGTCACGGGGAAGGAAAGGAGCCTGGGCCCACAGAGGCAGATGGACAGACAGATGGACAGAGCGTGCCTTGAGTCTCGGATCCTGCACAGTGGGGGAAGTGCTGGATGCAGAGGAGAGATCAGGTAATCTCTGGCTGGCACTGCCTCTGCCTAACCTGGGGTCCTCGGGGTCCTCACCAGCCACTTCGGAAGAATGGGAGAGCAAGAACCTGGCAGGGCTGCTGTGAGGCCCACATGGACTCAAGTGGTATCTGCTCATTGTCCTGCATGTGCAGGGCATGGAGAAAGGGAGCCATTTAGGACATGGCTCCAGTCCTTGGGGAGCTCCAGGAGAGTGGGGGAGGCCAAGTTCAAAGGTCGGAGGGGACCACAGATGCCCTTCCCTCTCATGCCTTTCCAGTTGGTGCTGAGGAGCCCTACGAGTCTCCAGGAGTGCCCCTTTGCCTTGCCCAGGAGTTGCCAAACTGAGGAGCAGGCCCCAAGCCCCCGATTCAACCATTACAGCTCCACTTATATCTTTTATGCCTTTTATTTGTTGGGCTTCTTTGTAAGGTCACTTTTGAGCAAAAGGCTGCCTTCCTTTAAAAAGAAGAGTTTGAAAAGCACTGATTCAGTCCAATCCTCTCATTTTACTAGCAGGGAAACTGAAACCCAGAGCAGTGAAGGAACTCCAAGGCAGCCTAGGAGGGCTCCTCAGAGGAGGTGACGTGCACTGAGCCTTGAAGGATACGCAGAATTTCCCCTGTGTCGGTTGACAGGCAATGAGAGGAGGAAGGAATAGCTACATCGCCCCAGGCCTGTTCCCACTTCTGGGGCTCTGCTCAGGGTCCTGTCACCTGGAGGGTCCTGTGCCCCACTTGCTCACGTTTCTCCTCCGACAGCCAGCTATGCCACTTCCTCCATGAAGCCGCCCCATCCAGAATGAATGGTCCCAGCACCCTTGCTCCTGTGACAGATCATTTTTTGTGGGACAATTTAGCTCTTCCACAATTCTGCCTGCCCTGTGCCCCAGGTAGGTGATGCCATTGCCATCCAGCCAAAGACCACGAAGAACACACCTGTATTTGAACAAAAGTGAATGTATTACCTGTTGCAACAAGGCTGAACCATGGGGGACAGTGGGACATCAGCGAGAGGGTACGAGAAATGAGTTCTAGGATTTGGGCTGGTGATAGGCGATTTGGAGGAATTCAAGGAAGCAGAGTCTTGTTCTGCTTTGAATGCTGTCAGGAAGTGAGGAGGGGGACTAACTCTACGCCTGAGTAACTTAATGAATCTTATCTAGGAGGAGAGAAGAGAGCAAAGCGAAGACTGTAATTGCTTAAAAAACTGTAGTCCCTGATATTAGCCAGAGTAGGGGGATGTTTGGTGATTTTTATGGCTTGGACAACGTTCCTGTTTTTGTCTGCGTTCAGATACGATTACGGAGTGGTCTTGTTTTTGTCTTGCTTGTGGCCTTGTCTGATGTTTATATGCTGGGGAATTGTTTATGTTCCGCAGGGGAGCACAGCAGCCCAGCTGGGGTGCCAGGCCAGCTCCGGCCGTCAGGGGCTCTCTGCCCCCTCCAGTGAAGGGCCCAACTCTTCCTCCTTCCTGCCTCTCCAGCACCGAGCCCAGGGCCTGGCACTCAGCAACTGTGTCCCACATCATACGAGAGGGTAGGTGTACAGGGCGGGTTTGAGGAATTAGCGTGGCTGAAACCAAGGACATGGCGGGGTTGGGGGGTGCAGCTGGAGGTCAGGAGCAGGCTTCGAATGCCAACTAATCAATGAGATAACCAAGGTGGCCGCTCTGGAAGGTATAAAGTACAGGCGGACGGTGACAGATTAGTTTTATCTACTGCTCCTTCCTCCCTGGACATTGGCCTGGAGACTCACAAGCTGTTCGGCAACCTCGCCAGCCTCCAGAGACAGGAAGGGAGGGAAAGCACAGCTCAGCAGAAGCCGGAGAAGCCCATCCCCATGGGCGGGCTAGTGAGGAAGGCTATTTAATCCCAGGATGCCCCTGACCTTTCCCCCACACAACAGGGACAGATGCAGGAGCCGGGCTGCATCCTTCTCCTTTAAAACAAGAAATGGAAGCATTACTCACCACCCCGGCCATTTATCATGGTCTGGGGACATTAATTTGACAGTGTGTCAGTTTCCATTTGGTTTGGGCCTGGTGGAGGCTGCCCTCGAAACACCTTCAATTAAACGCAGCTAATAACACAGAGCTATTTTGAGCGCGCAGAGCCCTCTGCCCCCTCCCCCCAGAGCTCTGATGTGTGTGTGGTGTGGGGCGGGGTGAGGCTGCAGTTCACAGTGATCTCAGTAAGTGATCATTTCCCACGGATCTGGGTCCCGCACCATCGCAGGCGAGTGAAGTGCAGACAGCACAGGGAGAGTGGGGAGAAAGGAACCGCCTTGGATGAGAAGATTCCAGCAACCGACCAGGCTGTGGCCCTCTTCAGGGCATCGGAAGCTGTGGTTCTCACCCAGTGTAGAGAAAGCAAAGGTTTGGGAGTCCAGCGGACTTGGAGGTGGATCTCAGCTGTTCTTCCTGCTGTGTGACTTCAGGCAAATCCTATAACCTCTCTGAGCCTGTTTTCTTATCTGTAAATGGAAACAAGAGTTCTTTCATGGAGTGAATGATGTTTCATGTTGTTTTATGAACTCAAACAAAACATTATACACATGAGGCTTATTAATTCATTGGAGATAACTCATAATAACCTCTCTCTTTTCCTAATTTCAAATTTAGGCAAAGACCGTTAAGACACTCAAGGCTTCTTCAGTAAGACTCGGAAAGTGGCAGAGTGTCGCAGGGAAGGCATATGGTCTCCAGTGAGACGCCTCTGGGCTCCAGTGCCACCTTAGCCACTAACTAGCCTTGTGAGTTTGGCAATTTGTTTAACCTCCCTGTGCCTCAGATTCCTCATCTATAAGATGGAGACAGTCATGCCAACCCTCCCTAGGACTGTTGAGAGGATGAAATGGTATGACCTACAGAGTACCTAGCATATAGTACATGCTTAACCCACGTTAGCTCACTTCTTCCTTGCCCAGGCCCTGAGTCTAGAAAATAAGTACCAACCTTGGTAGTTATTACATTTCAGATGCGTGCCAAGCATTGGATATGAATGATCTCATTTTCATCCTCAAAATGCTGTAAGTTAGATACTATTAGTAGATTGAGCCATATGAAATTTGCTGGTTTCATAGGTCAAAAATGGTTGAAGATCAGCAATATCATCGGTTCAACCTAACATCTTGCATTCTGTTGATGAGACAGCTGGGCTCAGGGATGTCAATGCACTCGGATCAGGCACATTGACCAGCGGTGGAGCCCCGGTGGGTTCCTGGCAGTCGACACCGGAGCCCACCAGCTTAGCCCGGCCCTGGGAATAAAGGACAACGGCCACCGGTCTTGCTTTCACAGGATGATCCTTAATCCAAGCCTAATGGCACTAGAAACACTTGATCACACCCAGTTAGAGATCTGGAAAGACCCAGTGTAAGGGTCAAAGCGAGGCTCTGTGTTGGGGGAGGGCCCAGGGGGGCATTCAGGACTCTGCACAGAAAGTCCAGAGGGCTGCTAGGCTCCTTGGGGATCCCAGGACTCAAAGTTCACATTCTGATGCTTAGCCAGCCCCTCAGATGGCTACCCTCTCCACTGGAAGGCCCCAGACAGCCATGAGCCAAGAGTCACAATTCACTGCACATCCAGCCACCAACAGCCCCTGCAAAGTGTGATACTGATTTGGCTGCTAATGCCATGGTTCCTCCAGAGCTGCTCTGAGGGAAAGCCCACGGACCGCCTTGTGCCACCACTGAGATCTTATTTGTCACAGACATGATACTGACAACACTAGCCGTGATTCAGGCATGCCCGGTTCAGAGAAAACATCTTGGTCTGGGTAGCCCCAGCTCTGGTTGAGGCCTTCGCCACTGGCTTTCTCTGTGGTCATGAGCCAGCCCCTTTCCCTCTCTGGGCTCTGTCTCCTCATCTGTAAAACGGGGCCCTGAATTAAGGGCCTTGCCAGTTCCTCCATCATGGGAGGTCCACGGGTCTCTATTAGCAGATTTCAGAAGGTGACCCTACTGGTATACTGAAACACCTTTGTTCCAGAAGGAATGAGGTGAAGCAGGAAGATTCTTGATTTACAGTTACTAACCATCCTGGCTGATTTCAACTCATGCTACTTTTTCAAATAGCTTTTTAAAAATTTATTTTTTCTTTCCCTGTACTTTCCCTCCCTTCCTTAGAGGAAAGACTAAGGAAGAAAATAAAGGAATCTACATTCCTTTCTTCCCTCACCAGCATTGGTTTTTTTTTTTTTTTTTTAACTGGTTGAGACAAGCATGTGGACATTTCTTAGCAAGAATGAATGCCTTTGTCAGCTTCCACAGATTCACCAGAACGTGGTGTTGGGGAAACCTGCAGAGACCTGAGTTTCCATAAGATCCTCACAGCTGTAGAAGACCAGCCAGGCGGTTACGACAGCCTGCCCCTCACTCTTGACCACAGGCGAAACGGCGACAAACATTCTGGAAGTTTTGGCAAAACTGATCTAGATTTTTTTAAAGATTTGTACCTTTTGGAATATATCCTAAGCATCTCATTCAACTGACATAATGGGGGAAGTGTGTAAAATCCCAAGTCCAAAGTGGTCTGAGATATCAGAAGGTAAGAGATGTCAACAAATGTCCTGATTCTGGAAAGTCGTTCTGAGTGGTAATGACTTGGCAGAGTGGAGAAAGCTACAAAATCAAGCACTTGCAGAAGGAGACCAATGAGAAGCAAACTGATTTGTCTCGAATTCCTCCGTGCTTGCCGGTCCAAGTCTGTAAAAGGCCATGGTGAGTCTGGAGCAGTTGCGCTCGAGACCCCTCCCCACTCTCCATGGCATCCACATGGTGTCAGACCTCAACCAGAACTCGAGAAAGTAGAAAGCAATGGAAACACGTGTCCCCAGAATGCAGAGAGGGACACTATTTCTGACACAATTCTATACGCAACCTGATTATAATTCACGTGTGACGATGGAATAAATACATTTCAGACATGAAAAAATTAACCTCCCTTTAACCTAACCTTTTCTTAGGAAGTTACTATAGCACGTGCTTCAGCCAAACAAGAGAATAAACCAAGAAATGGGAACACATGGGAGATGGGAAACAGGAGATCCCACCCAAGAAACTGGCACAATTTCCAGTAACTACCTTGCACGGGGCCCAGAGCCCCCAGAGGGGCCCAGACCGCAGCCAGTCCAAATGAGGGGTGAGAGTGGGAGGGGAGTGGAGATGAAATGGTTGTTTCAAACTTTTAGAAAACAATAACGATAGACATTTGATAGCTCTCTTGAAGCATAGAGAACTGAGCCAATGAAAAGCAAAGAAAGTAATACCAAGAAAAACAAAATGATGTACAAAAAGGGGAATGTAATCATAGTGCCTGACTTGAGTCATGGGGAACAGTATTTTCTCAGCCGTGATAATGTAAGCACAGACCAAAACTGTGATATAACATAGCAGGGTAAAGAAAGAAGAAATGGGGTTGGGAGGATAGGGCTTGTAAAGTAGCTAAATCTTCAATTGCCAGAACAAGAAGTCAATAGATAATCGGGCGGGAAAAAAAAGCAGCAGCGTAACGAATTATTTAGAAGTATATGGAGATATATAATAGAAGCACTTCCTCTCGGGAGTGGGGGAGGGGTGAGGAGCATGCGGGGAGACAGCTGCTTTGCACATGAAGCCTTTTAGTTATTTGGTTTTTTTAGAGCTATGTGCATATATTAGTTTGGAAAACGTAAAAACGATTTTTTCAAAACTTATCCCCAGCTAGATCGCAACTGTCAGTTCTTGAAGCCAAGCCGACCCAATCCCATATCATGCTCACTATGACTCCTCAAAGCAAGTGGCAAAGACCATGGGTAATTTCAGGCCATTTCCAAGACAATGGCTCCCTGTTTGCTCCCAACCTGATTCTCCCACTTTTTGTCCCTCACCCCAGACCCCCAGCTCCGTATACGACGGCTGTTTGCTGGGTTTTGTTTTGTTTTTTTGACTCTGACTTTCTGTGGATGTAGAGATGCTCTTGGTTTGCCAGATTCAGTGCTTCTGTTAAGGTTTTTCCTTCCATTTCTTCCCTTGGTTTCCATCGCCTGCGTGAGGCTCCCAGCATTGCATCTACACCACACAACCCTGCTCACTGGCCCCAGCTGATTGGAGCAAGGGTGACCACCTGACCCAAGCAGAGCCAATCCAGTTCTCCCTGGGAAATTCATAATTGAGACTGAGAGCCAGACAGCTGGATGCTTTCTTGAATCGCGGAAATGTAAATGTAGGAGCTGTGGGCTGGAAGACTTCCAACCCATGCACATGAAGGGCAGACAGGCAGTCTGGAGTGAGAAAGAGAGAGAAAAGCCCAGACAAGCAGGAAGAAGCCGACTCAAGAGAGCATGTATCCTCAAGTAGAAAGATAGGCCAAGAGAGAGGCTGGATCCCTCAAATGGTCCTCCCTAAAGCCTTAAATTCTTCCCGCTCCTTGGTTTCCTTAGGAGAAAGCGTCCTTTTCTGATGAGGCTAGCTTACGTTGGTTTCTGTCACTTACAACCAAAAGAATCTTAAGTAAAACCAACCCATCTCCCTAAATTCTGAATGGGGAGGGCAGGTGAGAAGAAGACATTTGATTTTTTTGAGACTCCAGCATCTATTCCCCTCCCTCAACCATCCCCAATTTACTCTAGGGGACGTTTCCCTCCCCCACCTCCCCACTCTAGGTCACAGCACGTGGCCTCAGTTTATAGGAAACACAGGAGGACTGTGTTTCTCTGGGGGGGAGGGGGGAGGGGACCCCGGAGGCTCCTTTGCTGGAACCTTCCTCCCAGTGCCCTGGTTCAGCCCGACGATGGACAGCTGACCAATGAGACTTTCTCCTGGGACTCTGAACCCCGAGCAGAGGCAAGGAATGAGGCCAGGTTGGCATGCATTCATTCAGCCCATCAGCAATGGCCAGCCAGGGAGATGGGCAGGAGTGTCTTCTCCTGAGGTGTTCTGGGGCCCCCCTGCTTTTGCATCAGTTAGCTCCTGGCTATTTTCATCCTTCTTTCCAACCTGTGGCCTCCCCAACATTCTTCCATCAAACCCCCTCTTTTATTTAAGGTAGCCCAATTTGCCTTCTGTTGCGTGACCTACGCAGGGAGGGGAGACCAGGTTGAGACTGGACGGCTGGGTGTGGACCCTGACGGCTCCAGCAGGCTCCCTCCTCTTTGGGGACAACTGGAGTCGGCGCCCTCAGTTTCAGCAGTGGTGGGACGAAGGGACTCTTTGGTTGGGCAGGCAGCGGAGGTTTCAGAAGCAGAGGAGGAGAATGACTGGCAGGCTGACTCCCAGGCTGAGCTCTGGCGGGGGCTGGCATTGGAGGTTTACTGTATACTGTGTAATCATGATCCTGTTTTTACCGCCAGGCTGGTGTGGCCTGCAAAGCAGGGATTATACAGCGAGGGAGTTGGCTGGCAGAGGATTATACAGTGAAAAAAGGCTGGGGAGAAATGAGCAGTCTTTGTTTTTCTCCTTTTTCTTCTGAGAATTCCCTCTCCCTTTCCTAGCCTGTACTGCCATGTCAGTGACCACCTTCCCTGTCTCCTCTCCCTGTACTCAGGTGAGCTATGCCCGTAACTCAGTATGTGTCCTTCTGTGTTCAGATGCATGCTGGTATAATCCAATACAGACCTGTGTCTACACACACACACACACACACACACACACACACACATACAAAAACACAGGCGGGTACTATTTGTCACTAATTTACAAAAGATGGATCATCTTGCTTTCTGCATCTTGCTTTTCCCTCTTAATAGCCCCCCGCACCACCTCCAGTCTGGTGAGTCCTGTGCTGATTCATTCTTCTTATTGGCTGTATCCACAGTGTCTTTACCATTATTTATTCCGTCATTCTCCTGGCTGATGGATATCCGCTGTGTTCTGTGTGTGTGTGCGCGCATACACGTCATTCAAATAGTGCTGCAATAAACATCTTTGCACTTACACTTTTACCTAATGGAGCTTTTATTTCTGTGGGCTAGATTCCCAGGAGTGAGACTGCTGGGTTGAAGGGTGTATGTATTTTTTTTATTTTAATAGATGTCACCAGATTGCTTTCCACAAAGGTTATACCACTTCACCTTTCACCTAAAACCTAGGAGGGTACATCTTTCTCATATTTCTCCAAGACTGGCAGGGAGTATTTCAAAATATCAATAAGGGTAGTATTTGGATCTTGGGACCTTGGGTGTTTTTCTCTCTTTTCTTCTAATTTATTTTCCAATGTCTTCTCCTTTAAAAAGAGGAAAGTTGCAATACATCTATTTTAACCAGCCTCAGTCCCAGTCCCACCTGTGTTGAGCCTCAGGTACAGATTCTCGGCAGCCTTCAGGCCCTGGGGCTCACTGTTCAGCCCTTCCCA
The DNA here is from genome assembly GCF_002837175.3 of Physeter macrocephalus. Classification (NCBI taxonomy): domain Eukaryota; kingdom Metazoa; phylum Chordata; class Mammalia; order Artiodactyla; family Physeteridae; genus Physeter; species Physeter macrocephalus. The sequence goes on along the minus strand of NC_041224.1, from coordinate 62,372,403 downwards.
GCTGCTCCGACCCTTCATGGACCCGTCATCCCATTCCAGAAAGCTGGGGACCCTCCAGGACCTGAACACAGGTCCACACGTCATCAAGGTTACCTGCATGGAAAGCATATGGTGCCCGGGGGGAATCTTCTAGTTTTAGAAGCAGACCGATCTGGGGTTGACTCCTATTTCCTAGCTGAGCTTTGCCAAGTCACTTAACATCTCTGAACCTTGGCTTCCTTATCTGTAAAATGGGGAGAACAAAGCAACTACATCACAAGATTGTTTTGGTTTGGTTTTTGGCAACGCCATGGGGCAGGCGTGCAGGATCTTAGCTCCCCAACCAGGGATCGAACCTGTGCCCCCTGCAGTGGAAGGGTGGTGTCTTAACCACTGGACCTCCAGGGAAGTCCCTACAAGATTGTTAAGAGCAAAGTGCTTAGGAAGACGGCTGCGCACACTACACGCATGACGGTCTGTTACGTAAATAACGTCTGCCTCGTGGCATCACTGTGGGATAATGTGCACCGAGGGGCTTTTCTCCCAACCTTTGTGGAGAATCTACACATGTGCAGTATAGGCCCTGAGCCAGGTGCCCCGATGGGCTCAGCACCCTGCCTTGCTCTCCCTCAGCCGCGTGCCCACGGCTGTCCCCGTTCTCCGAGGGCGCCGCGGTGGCTTCTGGTTTTGTTGTTTCCTCTCTGCTCTCCCAGTGTCTGGCCCGGCTTCATGGGCTGCCCTCAGGAAGGCCTGCGCTTGGGGTAAGGCTCTGCTGTCGCCGTCTTGACATTCTTGAGCACTGGCCCCATGTCTGATGTAGCAGGTCCTGCCTAGCACGGCGCCTACATGAAGTGAGCCCTCGATCAATGTGTGTCAAAATGAAGCAAACCAAATCATAAATAAGAGATTGCTCTGCCTTCTAAGCGCTCACCGTCTCACTGGGAAGACAGCCTGAAGGGCGCTCAAACCCCGTACAGCGCGTGGGGTGGTAGTGACAAGCCTGGCTTGGAGTCGGACAAGCCTGGACTCAGGCCCCGAGTGTAATGCTGGACAAATGACTTCACCTCCGGGAACCTCAGTTTCCTCAGCTCTAAACTGGAGCTAAGACTCCCAGCTCAGCCAGTCCTGGAAGTCCAGCTCTGAGGTGGAGAGATGGGAGGCGTCGCTCTGCCGAGTTGTGGTTTGAAGCTGGGCTTGAGCAATGCAATGGTAGCTCCTGCCTCTGAGGTTCATGAAAGGCCTCATTTTCCAGAATCCCTTGGATCTCCCCATCTGGTCCTGGTTCCTTCATTGGCCTTACTGGGCCTACATGCCTGGGAACTCTGACGTGGGTCCCTACACGCTGAAACGGGGGTTTTCCTTGGCTGCAGGGGAACAGGCTTTCTGTACACAAGAGCCTGACTAACATAGCGAGGTCACAATATACCACAGACCTGGCCTCCGAGGACCACAGGACGGCATTAGCAAATCCGGGGTTCCAGGAAGACCCCTGAGGTGACACCCAGGTGACTCCTCCCACCCTTATGTCCTGGGACCTCTCCCAGTCTCCAAGGCCAGGCCTCACCTTTTCCCATCTACTTCACGGTCCTCCCTTCATCCTGGAGCCAGGCCCTCTCCAGCATGGCTCCAGAGGCATGTGATACCGGGCTGTAGGAGTGGAGATGATGGCACAGGATCCATAGCTGCCAATCTGACTTAAGCCTTGCGGAAAGCAATGGAGTCCCCAAGTGATTTCCGACGTTTCAAAACCCCTGATGGGAATCCCACATTGACCTAAACCTGACAGTGAGGTTCACTGAACACCAGGGACTGAACCTTGGCTGAAATCATCTCAATTCCACAGGCAACTGAGCACTCTGGGACCTGGTCCGATTCTGTGAGCAGGGGCTTAGAGAGATTGCTGACTGAAAAAAAAAAAAAAGATGGGAAAATGAATTCATTTGGCAGACACAGTCTTTCACATTCGGGGGTTGATGGTAGCTCAAAATAATAAAAGGGGCTCTTTGCAATGAACAGCTTGCAGTAGGTTGGTCTGAACAAACTCGCTAAGAAATTAGGATTCGGCTGTGCTTTCTCTCACCTCCCTTCTCACCCCCCCATCATCACCTCCCTCAATCTCTTAGCATCACTTCCTCCCCGCTGAACCCTGTCCTGGGCTGACCTACCTTCCTACGTAGGGCTGACCTTCCTGGGTGGGATCCCCCTGTGGGAGCAGGGAACTTTATGGGCGTGTTCTGCCTCAAAGTTACACAGGTTTTCCAGGGCCCACCCCTTCCCACCTCCTAGCCCGTCCCCACCGTGAATCTTCCCGAAGGGTCGCCCTGAGGACAAGCAGTTTGCTAACTCAAGGGAGAACAGGGAATTCACATCCCGCGTATCCGTGAAATTTATGAGTCATGGATATCACAGGACCCTGTTTTCATTTGACTTCATTCACCACTTCCTTTCTTCATATTAATTTCTCCCAACAGCCCACTTATCTTTCCTCTTGGAGCCCTGCCCACCATTACTTTCCCTGATACGATGGTATCTCTAACAGCCTAAAGCACTCAACGCTGTGATGGCTTTGGAGCCGGCTCACTCAAGCACTCACAAGTTACTCTCTGTGGCTAATCAAATATCCAAACAACCTCCCCCAGCGATGTGGAGGAGCTTGGTGACAGCGAGACATCGGCCACAGAGCCATCAGAACAGGGCACGTTTGTTTGGTGGCAGGCAGTGAGGCCAGCTTCGGCTGTGTCACGTACCTAGTGGCAGTGGACAGTGGCTTTTCCTGAGAAGCAACTGCCCTGTGGCTGCTGGCCTTTGGAATTTTTTTTCCTTCTTTTCTCTTGAAGGCAAAGAGATGCTCCACGCCAAGGGTCAGCTGGGTGGTGGTTAAATTTTTTTCTATGACAAAATGAATCATAGCAGCACCAGCAGTGGTTAAAGGGAAGAGACTGTATCTAGGAGCTGGTCTCAGTTCTGCCCAGAGAACCTTGGACAAGTCACAGCCACTCTGAACTTCTGTTTCCTCTGCTGGAATACAGGAGAATTGGGTTAAAGGGTCCCTAAGCTTCCCAGACCAGAAGGTGACTCAACTTTGTATCATATTTTACAGCTTAAACACTTTCATGCTTGTTACTTCATTTGAAGTTCACAAGAATCCCATGAGTGAGCTGGGAGAGGGATTATTATCTCCATTTTATAGCCGGGAAATGACTTGCCCCGGGTTACGCATCCTGCGTGGGACCGAGCCGAGCCTCCTTCGTGTCTGGTCTCCTGGTCCAGACTTGTCCCACCTCCTGGTGCAGACACGGCAGACTCTGTGATGCAAACCACCCTCCCCCTTCATCGCCACACAGGAGCTTCCATTCAAGCCAGAATTCAGGGGTTATCCCATCCACTTAATTTTCCGCTGGAAAAACTGAGACCCACAGGGGTAAGTGAAAGGACCTTCCCAAGATCACACCGCAAAGTGCCCCCATCTCCTGACACCTAACCCAGGGCCATCCCACCCAACTCTTCTCCTCATGGGTACCACAGGGGTGAGAACAGCTGCATCCCAGGCCTGTGCTAAGCATGGGACCGTCAAAAGGTGACACTGTTGAGTTCTGGGCACATTTGGGACACACCACTGTGTCATCACTACCCACACTGCCTGCATGGGGCCTTGAGAAATTGTCACCGGCCTCTTCTTAGGGGCTGATGTGTTAAGAGAGCTCATGACAGGCTGGTCAGTGCCCTGTCACCCTCAACGTCTCCCTGGCCGTCCAGGACCGCAGCGGCCCGGCTCATCCTCTGGGTTCCTCCAAGTCCTCCGATTTCTGCCAAGGCCCGGCCCCACCCTACTCATCCTCTCCCAGACCCAGTGGGAAGTGGTTCTCTCCATCTCCACCCCACACCTACCCTGCTAAACAGACAGGCACAGCCTCAAGGGTCCCCCGGCCACCGGCCTGCAGCCCCTGCTCCCTCCTGTCGGCCTGGCGATACTGACTCTCTTCTCAGCCCTTAGTCAGCTGGCCCCAGTTCCAGACATGGCCCTGTAGAGGCGAACACTTCCTCCCCACATTCCCATGACACTTTGAATAAACCTCGGTGAGCACTCATGCTCTCACATGGCCATCACCTGTCTACAGGGCTGTCCTTTTAACTGGCAGCTCCCTGAGGCTGTATTTTATTCCTCTCAGTATTTTCAGTGCCTGGACCATGGCGGGGCTCGGTGACCTTGGAGGGAGGGAGGGCAAACTTTACATACCGCTAGGAGCACAGGTCTGGGTGCCAGGCCTACCTCTACTGCAATCAACTCCACCATTC
>NC_041224.1:62330478-62367628 GCF_002837175.3 Physeter macrocephalus | reverse complement strand
CAGACAATGAGAGGTTTCCGGACAAGGGACTTTCAATGCTAAAACTGAAAAAGTCCCATGAAAATCAGAATGATTTGGTCACTCTATAACGCTGGCTCTCAGTGATGGCCCAAGACCCTTTTCTGGGGTGCTCTCCTGCCTGCCCGCTTGTGGCTGAGTCCCAGGTACAGAGCATCTGGCTCAAGTTGGGCCAAGCCGTTTCTTCCTCCCTAGAATCTGACGCTTGAGTGGAGGGCCTTAGAAAAAACATTGACAGCATGTCCCTTTAAAGGCAGAGCCCAGGACAAGGAGTTCACCGGCCCTGGCTGCTGTGGTGCCCAGGGTGGCCCTGGTTATGGTTTTCCTGAGGCCAGGAGCTCAGATTTCCTTTGATTCTTTGATTCCAGAGGTTTCCAACAAATCCAGTTTCTGCCTTTCTTATCTCCTTGCATTGATCAAATCCCTCTGATATACCCTGGTATTACACCAGCATCTTTCCTTTTGGGAACTTCCCAGAATGGCCCATTTTCATTCATTTGTCTGATTTCTTTGATGATTGCTAGTCTGTGGCTCCAGAGGACAGAGACCAGGTCTGTGTTTGGTTACCACCCATGGCCAGAACTTAGCACAGTGCCAAGTTAGGAATCAAAACAGCTAACTTGTTTTTTCAAGCACTTACCATGTGCCAGTAGAACAAGGGAAGGAAGCCTCAATACATGCTTAAATTAGCCAGAGTAAGTTCTGTTGCTGGCAACCAAATGGACCTTGAGGAGTGAATGCCTTTCTTCAAAGGGGCAGCTCAGGGCCTCCCTCTGTACATTCATTTATTTGCTTATTTCGTATAGTGAATATTGAATGCTAACGACAAGGGGAATATGAAATACAGTTCTTGCCCTACAGCAGTGGTTCTCAAACTTTACAGCATCAGAGGTGCCTGGAGGGCTTGTTAGAACACAGATTCCTGGGCCCCAACCCCAGAGTTTCTGATTCAGCAGGTATGGGGTGGGACCCCAGAACAAGCGCCTCCTAACAACTTCCTAGGTGATGCCTTTTAGGAGTTGGGGACCACTCTTTCAGGACGACTGGCTGGTTGGAACTAAAAACCTCTCTGGGGAGCCAGGGCTTTCACGGAGTTGACATTGAAATGCATGGCAGAGAACAAAAGTATGTTAGTTAGGTTTGGGGCTACTCAGTATCTATTTCTTCTTTGGATAACAACACCCACATTTCCTTTTGAGGACAACTCTGAGGCCAACACCCAAATTTCCTTTTGAAGATCTATGTCTCCTTCACTCTGAGGCCATGTGTTCCTGATAAGGCTCCCACCTGGCTCTGTGGTAAAGCATGTGCCTCAGGAGCATCCAATCAGGGAACTGAGTCCACCCAGTCATGTGACTTACATTGTCCAGTCAAGTCTGATCTTAGGACCTTTGCCAGAACCACTAGGAAGCCAGGCTTTTTTCTGATGGACTAGAATGGCCCATGGTCATCTTGCTACAGTGAGGAAAGAGCCTCTGAAAATGAAGCCTAGAAGAGAAAAGCAGAGGCGAGGGCATTGTTTCATGCCCCTGGATCCAGCCATGCCTGAAGTCAATAATCCTTGGGCCTGTCAGTTACATGAGTCAATAAATCCCCCTTTGTGCATAAGTCCTATTTTGGGGTGAGGTTTTTTTGACATATAATAGAAAGCTTCCCATTTGATACAAAATGTTCCAGGAATTTTGAAGTGTGTCGTCCTTTCTGGGTTAGGAAGCTTCATGGATAGTCAGAGAAGTGAAAGGAGACAGCCTTCTAGGTGTAGAGTTGGGAGACTGGACAATATAAGCAGAGACGTATGGTGGGGAAGAGCAAGAGGCCATGGCAGAGACCAGAAGGCTGGCCCTCAGTACCCAGTGAGAAGCCTCTAGAAGAGTTGAGCCTGAGAGGAAGGGGGCATCTTGCCACTCCGATGGGAAAGCACTTTGCCTTCTGTGGTCCCCTTTCCCAGAAGAGTTCACCCTCAATGCCAGAGGTTCCCAGAGCCTGCTGGTTCCTTGGACTCAGACTTCCTGCTCAGATGGGGCAGCTGGGATGAGGTCATGGCTGGGGAGAGTCTTTTATGCTCTTGCTAAGCTTCTTCTTTCAGTAGCAATTGCTGTCTTGCTTAATCTCAGAATTATCTGATTGTCACAGTCGAGTTTTCCACATTAGGCAGTGAGCCAACAAGTTACTTAACCTATAATTGCCCTTTAATGAAGCCCATCTTCAAAACTGAATTGTCAAAGGGAGACTTGTAAACACACAGAGAGGTCCAAGACCAAGCTGGCCCCAGACGTCACAGCCAGGCCCTTGACTCCTCTCTGGCGACAGCCACATTTGTCTGAGTTCTTGGGGCTTTATCACCGGCTGCCACCCAGAGTAGAGAGGAGTCTGGTGCTGGCAACAGTCGCCAGAAGCAGGTCGAGCTTTTTAAAAGCAAGCTTAGGGGGCTTGGTTTGGGTGCACACATTCCCCTTAGCCGAGTGCCCCCTCCTCCCCAATGTTCTAAGAGAGGTGAAGGTGATGGCCAACTTCCTGACTTGAACTTTACAAAACCTACCGCAACGTTTGTCTTCGGTGAAACCATAAAATGATGGAAGCGTGGCTGGTGAATGGTTCACGTGATAGAAAGAGTAGGTGAGGGAGGCTGACATCAGGGAGGAGTGCTTCCTGTAGCAGCTGTCTGGGCTGGGTCTGCACTGTGCAAGGTCAGGTGTCTGCCCTCCAGGAGCTTCCAGTAGCATCTTAGAACATCATAGGTGAAGTGTCATTGTCAAGCATCCTCAGTCGCTTTATTGCACTTTTCATATTCATCCAGGGAAAACCAGGACAAGGAAAGAAATATTTGCAGAACACCTACTATGTGTCTGGTATCGTGTTAGGCACTTTACATACTTTATCTCTTTTACTTTTCAGAACAGCACTAGGAGCTAGTCATATTATCCTTATTTTATAGATGAAGAATGTGAGACCCAGAGAGGTTAGGTAACTTGACCAATAGCACACAGCATGTGGGTATATGGGAGACAGGATTTGAACTCAGGGGTATTTAATGCCAAGGCCAGTAAGTGTTTCTTCAACATCTTGGTGGCTCCCTAATTATAATGCCTATAATGCTGCCATAAAGCCAACGAGAGGTGCTGATAAGAAGGGCTGTGGATTCGTGAATAAAATACTGTGCTGTCTGGGATTTGCTTAGAAACAGCACAAGATTTCGGTGAGGGAGGTAGATAGGAGTATAGGTTACAAGATTGGCTGTGAGGGGCTTCCCTGGTGGTGCAGTGGTTGAGAGTCCGCCTGCCGAGGCAGGGGACACGGGTTCGTGCCCCGGTCCGGGAAGATCCCACGTGCCGCGGAGCGGCTGGACCCGTGAGCCATGGCCGCTGAACCTGCGCGTCCGGAGCCTGTGCTCCGCAACGGGAGAGGCCACAACAGTGAGAGGCCCGCGTACCGCAAAAAACAAACAAACAAACAAAAAGATTGGCTGTGATATGATAGGTGTTAAAGCAGGGTGCGTAGGGGTTTGTAATACAATTTTGTTTAAATTTGAAATTTTTGATTATGAAAAAGTTTTAAAATTACAGCACTTTCTCCAGAAGTCAGTGCCCCTTCCCAGTACCCCAAAACACCCCATACACATATCTGTCACTGCTCTGCACCCAACACGTCATACTAGAGTCACCCTTTACGTTTTCTGTGTCCCTCCAAGTCCATGAGCTCCATGAAGATAAGGGCAGCATCTATCTTTCTCACCTAAGAAATTTTCTAGAATGAATCAATGAGAAAGGAGTCTGGCGCACAGTAGGCATTCAGCAAATGTTGGCTGAGTGAATGCAAAATCCAAAGAACTGGGCCTTGAAGGCTGGCTGAGTCTTCATGAGCCAAAAGCTCACAGACTGGGCGTGCTAGGTGGGGGACAGGCTTGAGCAAAGACACGAGCAGCAAGCAAGCCAAGTTCAGAGGTGAGGGAAGGGGGGGCCCAGCCACAGCCAAACAATAGTCGCTGGTGAGAATGCCCTGTCCATGTGAGCCGGCGTGTCCGCTTTTTAATAACTTATACTTCACAGATGTAGCACTGACAGCATATTTTTTTTTTTATCTTATCACCTCAGCAGGGTCAGTCCCTGCTGTGGCTGTGAAAAGTGAGGCTCTCAATTCCAGTCTCAGCTCATTAATTGAAGAAAGTTGGCCAGCGTGCGCCGGGCGGAAGGCAGCTCCAAATGGATGTCGACACGTTTTTGAGGACTTGAAGGAAACAAAAGAAATCAATTAAGGGGACAGCCTGGGGTTCCAGTTGGGAATCTGAATCCTGCTGCCTTTCCTAAGAGTCCCCAGCAAAAGAAAGGAAAAAAATACCTCCTTCCCCAGGCCACCCCAAGAGTAAGGGCCATGTGGAAACTGGGCCCTGAAAAGGCCTGGACAGGAGGCTGGGATGGCTGGGGATCAGGTCGCCCGGCAGGGCAGGGTTTGCGTCCTGAGGCTTTGCAGGCTACGTGGCGTCTGGTGTCCTGCCAGCCTTCCTGATGAAAACCATGCTCCATCGCTGGCTTAGGTTGAAGGCTGCCAGACTTAGGATACCTTCAAAGGCCTTGCTTGCACAGATGGACTTATTCCACCAAAGCACAGGCCGCACGGATGATGATGACAGCAGCAGTGTAAATGTATACAGCTCATGTAGTTTACCAGGGATGCTTCTGCATCCCTGATCTCATCTCGCCCTCCCAGCAGCTCTGGGACAGGGGGAGGAGTGGAGAGCAGGGGCAGAAACTGAACTCAGAGGAGAGATGTGATGCTCCCAACATGGCACAGCGGAGAGTTAGTGGAGCCAAGACACTTCCCTCTGATATGCACATGTGGTCCTTGCCGGGGGCTCTGTACTGGGACTAGGTGAGGGCCCAGGTCTCAATCCCCCACCAGTTCTCATGGTCTGCCTGGCACTTGCCATCATGGGTGGTCAAATGAGGTTAAGAGGATCCCTGAATGGTCCTGTTGCCTCCTAGAAATAGTAGCGACTCCCATTGTCTCCTGGAAATATCAGAGTTCCACCTTCTGGGCCTGTCCCTACCCACAATTCTTCAAGTTATTTTGTGTCTCTGGAATATTAATTGGCCTGGGAGCACTGAAGCAAGGGATTTCTCATAGGGAAGGAAGGCAAAATGAACATAAATGTGTGTGGGATAGTAATTCCTTGTGTCACGGTACTCTGATTTCTCAAAGGGCCTTCACGTTTGTTGTCTAATTTGCAACAAGCAGCAGACCTGTGAGCTGTCTGGGATGATAATGATCACATTCTTCCTTAAAGAGGACGGAAGGAGGGTGCAGAGAAGTTCTATCTTGTCCGACATCTCGCTTTCTGCCCTTTTCACTTTCTGAAGTTTGAAAAACATTAAGTCAATCTTTACCCTTAGTTTTAAAATGAGAATCTTGGAGAGTGCGTCTAGGAGGAATTCTTACCCCTAGTTTTGAGAAATTGATTTTATTATAAAGCAGTAGTTATTACAAATGTTTAAACACCTCATTTAAACGTTTGTTTTTGTTTTGCTTCTTTTGTTCTTTATTGGTTACGTTTCTGAAAATGTAAGCTTGGGGATCTTTTTCCCCTTTGAAGCCAAAGTGTTAAATATTCGACCTCCTGACTTTGCGTAGGTGGGGTGCTGGGTGGGAGTGGCGTGGAGCCCAGGATGATCGAGAGCACTCCTCTTTCTTCCTTAGTGTCTCCTCAGAAGTCCTCTTCAGGCAGAGGGGAGGGCGGCCATACAAGGGATGTGATGCACTTCCAAGTTCACAATTACTATTCACATCTATCTTTTGTATCCTAGCCAGATATTAATCTGCCTGTTTTCCCCACTAGGCTGTGATCGCCCTGACCGGTAGGGAGGGGAAGGATCATATTTTTGGTTTAAGGGGGAAAAAACAAACAAAACCTCTGGAAGAAAAGGAATTGAGGGGAGGATGAGTACAGGAGTTCACCAGAGCTGGGACCTGTCAGGACTTCACAGCAGTAAACCAGGGAGAAGGGAAGAAACCTTGAATGAAAACCAGAGAGGTCAAAGGGAGGAAATGGACTCCGAGATTTTCAGGATGTGGGATCTGTGTGAATCTCTACAAGGCATGAGGACATAGTCAAGGACTAGTTCTCAGATTCTGGGGTGGACACCCAGGGAGATGGATGGTAGGGCCTTGACCGGAGCTAGGGAACACAGGAGAAAATACATCATGGACGGAGAGAACCATGATGGTTCAGTTCCGGACAGATTGAGTCTAAGGCGCCAGTGGGTCTGGACTACAGATGTAAAACTGGGCAGGTTGTACTTGAAGCTGTTGTGAAATCCCTGGTCCTCTCAGCCTGCCTGTGGGCTGGGCCTTTGCCTCTAAGACCTACTACTTGACTCTCTGGTGGCCCCAAATAATCTCATAATTTCTTGACCTCATAATTTCTCATTGTCCTTTTTGTCTTCCACCTGATGCCTGCAGTGAGGCTCCCTGAGGCTACGTGAATTTCATTCACTAGCCCCTTGTGAAGCATCAAAGGTTACCTAGCACCAAGATACAGCAAGAGGGGCCAGCAAACCTGGTTTTGAGACCTGGCCCAGCCAATAACTACTATGTGATATTGGGCAGATCACTATTCTTCTCTGGGCATCACTTTCCCCAACTTTAATATTAAAATGGTTAAGTTCCTGTGCTGGTAATGTCAGAGTAGCTCGTGTTGGACTAACTCTCCCACATAATGTAGTTTTAATGTATGACTAAAATATATAAAACAAGTATTCGAAAGTATTGGAAGGCTGCCAAAACCAAGCAGAGACCGGAGTGGGATTAGCCCTTGAAAGAAGACAACATTACCGGGTGATTCGTGTTTATATGACTCTTCCCCCGAGTGTACTGTATCCCTGTCTACATGGCATGGGATAGCCAGAACTCAATTAGAAAACCATAGTATTTCTGATCTTCGGTGTCAGAGATTGGAGCTCAAGTCTGCCAGAGGAGCTGGAAGTGAGGAGAGAAATCCTGGAAAGGGGAGAACCTCTAAGAGGAGAGCCCCCAAATCTGCATGTAAACTGCCCTCAAATCCTTGACCGACCCCTGAACTGTGCATGCATGGGGGTGACATCAAGAAGCCCGGTGGAAGTACTAACTAGGATGCTGGAAAAGCTGAGCAAAGATTTCAGCTGTGGCTCAGCAACAGATGCAGAGAGAGAATCTGGATTTGAGTCTTACCAAGTTAGCAGAATAAAATCTATTTAGCAGAATAAAATCTATGTCCCAGAACCAAGGGATTTACCCTAAAATTAAGGGAAAGAAAATATTACATACCCTAAGGAAGTACAAACTCAAACCTCTACAGGTTTAAAGTGATCATCCGGTAACTTAACTTCCAGCCATAAAAAAATTTAACATTCTTCAGAAGAAGATAATAGAATCCAGAGTTTCTGCAATGTCTTACCCACAATGTCTGGTATAAATTAAAGGGTTAACAAGAGGATATTGTGAAAAACATTATTACTATCAAATTTTACAACCTAGGTGAAATAGACAAATTATTTGAAAAACACAACTTACCAAAATTGACATATAAAAAATACAGAAAATTGAATAGTTCTGTATCTGTTAAAGAGATTGACTTAATTATAAGAAATCTCCCAACAGAGAAAATTCCAGTCTCTAATGGTTTCACTCAAATGTCACCAAACATTTTAGGAAAAAATAATTCTATCTTACACAAATTATTTCAGAAAATAGAGGCAGAGAGAATACTTCCCAGCTTATTTTATGTAGCCAGCATAATCCCGATACCAAAATTGACAAAGACATAAGAAAAGAAAATTACAGACTCTTAGAGACTGAATGTTTGCATCCTCTCAAAATTTATATGTTGAAATCCTAACCCCAAATGTGATGGTATTTGGCAGTGGGGCCTTTGGGAGGTGATTAGTTCATGAGGATGGAGCTCTCGTGAGTGGAATTAGTGCCCTTATAAAAGAGACCCCCAAGAGCTCTCTTCTGTCATGTGGGGACACGGAGAGAATACAGCTGCCATCTGTGAACCAGGAAGTGGGCTCTCACCAGACACAAATCTGCCATTGCTTTGATTTTGGACTTTCCAGTCCCCAGGACTATGGGAAATAAATGATTGTTGTTTAAGCCACTCAGACTATGATATTTCTGTTATATCAGCCTCAGTGGACTAAGATACAGGCCAATATCCTTTATGAACACAGATACAAAAGTCCTTAATAAAGTATTTACAAACTGAAGCTAGAAACATATAAAAAAAAGTAATACATCATGGCCAATTGGGGTTTATCCTAGTAATGCAAGGTTGGTTTAATATTTTAAAAACCAAACAATGTAATTCACCATATTAATAGAATAAAGGAGAAAAACTATATGGCCATAGATCTAAAAGAGCATTTGACAATGCTCGACATCTATTCATAATAAAAAATTCTCAGCAAGCTAGTAATAGAGGATGACTTCCTCAATTTCATGCAGGGTATCTATACAAAACTGACCCCTACCATAAATGTAACCAAAATTTTAGATATAAAATATTAGATGCTTCCGCCTAAGATGGGATTAAGGCAATGATGTCGGCTCTTGCTCCTTTTGTCCAGCATTGTGTTGGAGATCCCAGACAATGCAATAAAACTGAACAAAAAAGAAACAGAGGCATTAAAATGTGAACAAAAGAATTAAAACTGTCTTTACAGACAGCATGATTTTTTACATAGAAAATCCTGAGGAACCGACAAAGCAACTCCTAATGAGTTAATTTAGCAAGATTGTAGGACACAAGGTCTAAATATAAAAATCTATTGTATTTCTATGTACTAGCAGCAAAAAATTGGAAAATGAAATTTTAAGTGCTCTTTTACACTAATATCCCAATGCACAAAATATGTAGGAATAAATTTAACAAAATATGAATAATATTCGTCATAAAAAAGACAAAACAACACTGAAAGACATTTTTTAAAAACCTTATAAATGAAGAGATTTCCACATTGATGAATTGAAAGACTCAATATTGTTAAGATGTCAATTCTCTCCAAATTTAAAGTAACCCCAATTACAATCTCAACAGATGTTTTTGTAGAAAATGACAAGAAACAAGTTATTAAGAATTCATATGGAAAAGCAAAGGTATAGAATAAGCAAAGCAACATTGAAAAAGAAAGACAAATTTAGAGAAGAGAACTTAAACTACCTGAGTCAACACTTATTGTAAAGCTACATAATCAAGACAGTGCGGCATTGGCACAAGGAAAGACATAAATGGAACAGACTAGAAAGACCAGAAATAGACATATATATACAGTGAATTGGTTTCCAACCAAGGTGCTGAAGCAATTTCATGGGACAAAGAAAGTTTTTGCAACAAATATATTAAACAACTGGATATATATGGTGAAAATAAACTTAGGCTTCAACCTCTCACCACACACAAACATTAATTTGAGCTAAATCATAGACACCACGGTAAATGTTAAAACTATAAAGTTTTTTAGAAGAAAATCTAGGAGAAACTATTTGTGACCTTGGGGTATATGAACAGCCAATAAACACGGGAAGCTGTGCTCAACATCGTTAGTCATCAGGGAAATGCAAATGAAGACCTCGATCAGCTACCATTCCACACACACAACAGCGGCTAAAATTAAAGACTAGCAACACGAAACTTTGGTGAGTTTGAAGAGCATTGGAGCCCTCATACATTTCTGGTGAGGGTGTCAATAACACAACCACTTCAATGATAAATTTCTTCTAAATTTAAATATTTGCCTCCTTATGAGCAAGTAATTCCACTCCTCAGTGTTTATCTATAAGAGAAATGAAAACATATGTCCACACCATGTCTTGTACGTGGATGCTTGTTGCAGCTTTATTCACAATAGCCCCGAACTGGAAACAACAGAAATGTCCATGAACAGAGGCACTGGATAAACAGTGATGTGTTCAAGCACTGGGATAGGAGTCAGAGGAAACTGGACTCAAGTACTGATGTACACAACAGCAGGGCTGAACTTCACAGACATTAGGTTGAGTGAAAAAATGATACACTAGAGAACAAATATAGGGTGATTCCTCTGACATGAAATTCTAGAAAAGGCAGAATTCGGGTATGGTGATAGAAATCAGAAGGGTGATACCTTTGGGGTGGGTGTAACCGGAAGGGACACAAAAGAACTTTCTGGGGCAATGGAAATGTTCTATAACGTGACTGACATGGTATATACGTTCATCAAAAGTCATTGTATTGCACACTAAAGATAGGTACCTTGCACTCTCTGTAAACTGCCTCAGTTGAAAAAAGAAAACAACTAAGGAAGTTAAAAAATCATTAGGACTCTGCCATTCCAGGAGGCTTGAGTGCAGAGACCTGGGGCTTGATCACATGGGGGGGCGTGGCCAGCATCAGTGCTTTTCTTCCTCTGCATCAGCTGGGGCTGAGGAGGGAAAGGGTCAGCGGATGGAGAGCCCAGGGAGCGTGGCCTGGCTTGTCCCAGCTGTGCCTGAATGAGTCACTTCAGCTTAAGCATCTATAAATTAATCCTGAAGTCTGTGTGAGTGCATCAGTGTTATACACCGGACTTCTGTGTGTGTGTGTGCATGTCTTATTTTAAGCCTCCTCCCTCTCCCTCTGCTGCCACAGCCTTCAGAAAAAATAATCATTCTCTTGGGATGATGTGTGACCCCCAGTCAGAGGATAAGTTGTCTGGCCAACTTGGGCAGACAGCAGAGGGAAATTTCCTGGAGGGCTGCACCACCAGTTGGGTCTAAAAGGACGAATGCTTTCTCACAGCTTTGTGTCCAAGGGGCTGGAGCAGGCCAGATGACCTGGAAAGGATGGACAAATAGAATGTCCGGGTGATGACGCCTATACAAATCCAGCTTGACCCTTTCGGGAAACCCCACTCTTCCTTAGTAGCGGCATCACCTTTGAGCTTCCTGTTGCTTGGAAACAAGACGGATGATGTCCCCATGGGACAAGGGAGGAGGGGACCGAGAAAGAAGAGAAGATACAAGGAGAGGGGCCACGACAGATAAAAGGGGAGGGATGTGTAAATAAAAAGAAGAGGTGGAAGAAAAGGGGGAGGAGGAGTCCAGGCATGTGATAGATTTGCAACAATTTCATCCTTTTGTAGAGGGTCTGGGGCTTTTCATAAAGCCCACATCTTTTGTCCTAAGGTGGGCTACCAGGTCTCAGGAGCCCCCATTTTATAGAAGGGGAAGCAGAGACGAGAGAGTTTAGAACACTCGCTCGAGGTTGCCCAGCTGATGAAAGGGCAGAGTGGGGATTTAGCAGATTTGGGGCCCTCCAGGCCTCCTCACTGAGGGTTCATGGCCTCCGGGCACTCTCCTGCCCCTCTGCTCCCGCACCAGCACCCACTCGGCAGAGCCGTGAACCATGAAACCGGAAGGGAATGCTGTCTGCAGGTGATCACCATGGGTAAGGCGAGGGAGCTTAGCCTCCAGCCCCAGGCCTTTTTAGGAAATGTAGCTCTGCATGAAACACTTGGCTTTGATGGGAAGCAAAGAAGTGGGTCTACTAATTAAAGGTCATTTCGAATTTTTTTTTTAGCTTTAAAAACAGAGTAGATATGTTTAAGTTGGGCTGACCACAGTCACTGGGCATTTCCCCGAAGCTCAGGGCTGTGTGTGCCGAGTCTCTTTGGCTCTGCAAGACCATGGGATTTTTTTTCTCCCTTTCTGGTTTTGTTTTGATTTTGTTGTTGTTGTTGTTGTTTTAAAAATACACACCCTCCGGAGTTGAACACTTTGACTTCTTTGATGCAAGGGAAGCCAACCATAGGTTTCTAAAGTTAGGCAGAAAGGAGTCGACATTGGCAGGAACCAAACCGCAATCCTCAGAAGCCTCTGCCGCCAGGCCCCAGTCCATGGCCTGTGTGGTCAGCATCATGTCCTTATGTTCTCTGGAGAAAACTAGAGACCCAGAGACCTCCGGTTACACTGCCACTGGCTCCCTGTCTCTGGACAGGGCAGCAGGCGGGGACGAGGTGCCAATGAGGAGCTGGCATCATCCCTGCTCAGCGAGGGGGACAGGAGGGCTCACTGTGCATGAAATCCCAAGGGAAGGCCAGAAAGAATCCAGTGTGCATCCTAATCATTTTCGGAAAAGAGGAAATGCCCTCCCCTTCCCCACCCCTGTCCAAAAGCCATGCTGTAAAGACACCTGTGGTCTTATTCCATCCAGCTTCTCCTGAGAGAAGAACTTTTCCTTCCAGAGGGACCCCCTTCCATGAGGACTGGATGGGGCTGACCCTGCCTTCTCCCTGGTCACATGACCCAGGCCTGAGCAACCAGAATATCCCGTCTTACCTCACCACAGTGATTGGCTCTATCATGGGCACGTGACTCAAGGCAGGCCAGTCAGAAGCCTTCCTTCCACCTGCTCTGGGTTTGTTAAACTGACAGGGGCTTCCGATATCCATCTTGCCTGTGGCACGCAGAAAACTAGGCTGAGAGATAAAGAGGGAGAGAGGTCAAGCCCCAGTGCCGTCGCTTGAGTTTCTGGATGCAGCCATGCCTGAAGGTAGTTACTTCTATGAGCCAGAAGATCGCCATCCCACTTTTTTTCTTTTCTTTTTTTTTTTTGCTATATCTACTTTGGATTTTATTCCTGTTACCCGTGACTGAAAGAGAGCCAAGTAATATGTCTTGCTCGTCTTTGCACCGCTAGCACCCAGCATACAGAGGCAGGCTTGTTAAATGAGTGTCTGAACTTCCTTAGACTGGTGGGGAATGGAGCTGAGGTTGGGGAGGAAGGTACATTGCCAAGCACCTACCTGGCCCTGTGTGCCAGGCACTTGACATAAATTATTTCAGTGGACTATTTCATCACAATTTTGCATATTAGGACTACTACCTCCACTAGAAAGATTGGGAAAGTGAGGAAGAAAGGGGTCCTAGTGAAAAGCCAGCCCTTCAGATACAGGACAGCATGTGAACCTTCCAGTTGGGCGCTTTTCTGACATCTCAGAAGTTGGACCTTAGGCAGGCCTCCTCCAGCAGGAGCAGGCTGACAGATAAGATCCCCCAGGTGACCCCGGTTTCTTGGCCCCTGGCCCTCCAGGGGAACCCACACCAGAGTTGTATGGTTTATCCTTCCAGGCCCCTGTTTCCCCTTGGGGGTTGGGAGGATGTCTGTGACCAGAAGGAGAACACTGCAAAAATGGAAGTAGATTCCTCAGACCCCCAGAGTTCCCTGACCATTAGCTTTTCTCCACAACCTCACGCCTCTTCTCCATCACTTGACCCATTGGATCTACCAAGTTCACACCCAAAATTTCCTTGCTCAGTGGACCTAGGGTAGGGTCCAAGTGAACTTTTGTTGGGTGGAGGTGTGGATCCTGGAGTCCAGAAGTTTCATGGTGCCATGTGCATGGGAAGGCTACAGAGAGAGACAGCCCACAGCTGATGGGACCTGACGGGGGCCCCAAAGATGGATATGAGCTCCATGTTTGCGTTTGCACCAGGACTTAACTACCTAGGATAACAGAGTAGGAGGGACCTCAGAAATCATCTCGTCTAGGTGGGACAAATATCTGTGTGCCTGCTGACATGCCCCCACCCATGCTCCTGAACTTGAGAGAACCGGTGCTAACAGGTCATGGCCCTCTTTCCTACTGAGCTAGATGCCACTTCAGATCCTTCCCACACAGCGCTGCGGGCAGTCCTACCAATCACCAGGAGAAGGCCACAAATAAAACTTGTCCTCAGATCGAGGTCAAGACTCTCATTTTGCAGTTGTGAAAAGGAAAACAAAGAGGCAAAAGGACTTGTCCAAGGTCATACAGCCCAGCTGGAATTTAAAACCAGGTCTTCTGATCCAGGCAAGTCCACCATTCTTCCTTCTGCTGGTGCTGACTCAGTACCATTAACAGATGGTACGATGCCAATTCAAGGTGTACATACACTTAACCAGAAAATAAATCAACAAGAATGATGGAGCTTGGTGTTGTGAAAAGAACATTCAGCTGGAATTTTATCCTGGCCTGGCCATAAACTAACTGTTTGACCTTGGGCAAGTCAATCCACCTCTCTGGGCCTCAGTTTCCTCAACTGTAAATTGTGGGGACCGGATGATCTTTATAATCTCTAATATACCTTCAAATATTAATAATCTATGATTTCATGTACCCAGCACTGTACCAGGAATTTTTTAGGCTATAGAGAACAGAAGAGGAAAAAAACAACCATATAATACAAGAAGCAATAAAAAAATTCAATAAATCTTTAATTCCTATAAAGGCCCAAAGATGTGGAGCCTACTGAGGGCATCTGGGATCTCAGAGCAGGGAGTTCTGAATAGGTAGGGTGGCTTCCTTGTGGAGGGGAGAATGAAACTTAGCCTCGAAGGATGGACAGGTAGATGGGTCGGTGGGGGAATGGCACTGCAGGCAATAAGAGGAAAATACAAGAAGGGAGGGAGGAGAGAAAAGCAGGACATGTTTAGAAACAGAACCTGGCTGGAGTGGAGGGTGGCGGGTATCCTAGGGGAGCACTGGAGAATCAGAGATGAGAGGGGGACCCATGGGAGCTGATGCCAATGTTGCAGGAAATGTGGGGAAGAGGTCCTATTCGCTACAGAGAGGTACTGGGTGACCTCTTGCGTCACTGAATACGCAATGTCACAGAAATTCAGCTCAACCTGGCTTAACCAGTGGATTAAGATACAGTGGATTTATGAAGTCACATAACCCAAAAGCCCAGGTGTAGGCTTCAACCACAACTGGATCCAGGGGCTCAAAAAAATTTCATAGGAATTTGCCTTTCTCCATTTTTGCCTTCTTCTGTGTTGGCCTCATTCCCAGGCAGCCTTTTCCCAACTGGTGGCAAACGGTGCCCAGCAGCTCCCAACATACATTTTGCCACTTAAGGAAACCAGTGGAAAGAGAGCCCCTTAGTCTGCCAGTTTCTGTAAAAATGCTGGGGCTGACTGATGTTCACTGGCCTGGATTTGACCGCATTCCCTTCTCTGAACCAATCACAAGGCCAGGGGCTAATGGAATATGCTCTGACTGGCCGGGCCTCGAAGGGAGTACCTCATGTGCCCACATCCCTAGGACTGTAGCGTGAGTTCTGCCTCTAAAGGAATCTTAGAAACTGATAATAAGTTAGAAACGATGATTCCTAGAGAAAAATCACAGTGCTATTATCAAGAGAAAGAATAGATGGATCTTGGACAGGCAAATCCAACCGATGTCCAAGACCAAGGAGGTTTCATAAGGCTCCATGTGCCTGGAAATAGCATAGATGTCTTCAAGACAAAGTGAGACCTAGCAGTGGTTCCTTACTCTGCACAGGAACTTCTGATGCCCGGATCTAGATGTGCTGGGCCTCAGCAGGAGGCGTGGATGGCAATGGGGAGCCTCTGGGCAGGTCCCATCTTTTCTTCAGTTAATACCTCTTGGAGAGACCCAGCAGCAGGGCAGGAATTTGTTAAATTACATAAACATTACTGTGACCCGTAAAATTCAATGAATCTCGGCCTGTTTACCCGCGGCTGGCTTTAATGTTTGCACAGTGTAATTTAATGTGTCAATTTGCTCTCAAATAAAAAACATCTGGTCCTCTGACATGGCAAAGAAACTGGAGAGCTGATGATGTTCACAACCAGAGAAGAGCCCCAAATCAAGGATGATGTTTAAGGGGAAGAAGAGGCCAGGGACTCGGAAAAGGAAGCCAACATTGTTAGGACCCATGCCCGGCCTGGTGACAAGCCTCTGTTCGTGGGTCTGTACGACCAGTAAATTTTATCCTAATTAGAATTAAGAAAAGCCAAGAAGAACACATACCATCTTTAAGGGGCACCCATCGTGCAATTAAATTTCCTGTGGCTGTCCCTGCCAATATTGACATTCACGCTATTGGATTTTTAACGATCTTATTATTTCGTAATTGAGAAGAGCAAGAAGAAAATGACACTTTCCCACATAGACGATCTTCTCCTCTAACATACCCCTTCCTACAGCAGTTGGCCCTGCTAAGCCTTCTCCCTCCTGATTCCCCAGGGGTTGGTGAGGCTTGGGGAAGGGGGAGGTGAGACTCTCCGGGTGTGTGCTTTTCCAGTGAGATCATGCCTCTTGGTTTGGTCTCCACTAAATAACGAGACTGTTCATTCCTGCAGACGGGGGCGGGGCTTGGCAGGCAGGTTTTAATTTGGAGGCCCTGACCTACATAGAACAGGATAGGGGAAGCTGAGTTCTCCTGCAAGGCAGGTGGGGGCTTAAAGGCCTTTGAGGAACCCTCACCTGCCACTGGGGGGCTGCTCATCACTTCTGACTTCTGGGCCCTCACCTGGAGCTGGGCCGGCAGGGGTGGCCCCCAGGGACCAAAGTGTTGGGAGGCTTGGTCTCTTTCCCTCTTCAGCAACCTCTTTCTTTCCCAGCACCCAACCCCGGGCCGGGCTAAAGGGAACTGGGGAGGGATGGTTTCCCCTCCCCTGTTTCTCACCCCAGTAGATGCTGAGACGTCCTGATGTAAAAGAACTCGGCCTGGAGCCCGGGCAGCCTCCGCGCTGGAAGGAGCCAAGCCAGCTTTCCCGTCCATGGAATGACGGGGTCAGAGCAAGTTCAGGCTTTGCTTTAATTGAGTAGAAGATAGTTCTTCCTTAAGGGAGCCCTGAAATAATACTTCAGCCAAGCGGAATGACTTCCCATATTGTCAGAAGGGATTAGCCAGACTGGTTTGTAAATAAAGAGTGTTCCTTCTCCCCCCTTAGGACAAACAGATCATATTTTTTTCAGATCACCAGGGACTGGGCTTGTTCTAATCAAGTCCTTGACATTTCGCTGAAGACTCCAGGAGTTACATGCTTTCCGTGATTGAGCCCTCGATAATTACCCATTTTCCTAAACGATTGCTATTTTCCAAACCTAAAATGTTTTAGAGAAGTGGGAAAATGAGATGTCTGTCCAGCACTGTGGGGAGGAGAGTGGGGCAGGAGTGGCGATGCAGAGGACAGGGTCTCTTGGGGTTAAGACAACATCATCCTAATAGGAGCAAACAGGGCCAGCTCTCAGGACCACCAGGCATTTTTTCTAATTTACTCATCCTTCCATTCATTTGGGCAACAACAATTTTGGGGCTCTTACCACGTGTCAGACACTGTGTACCAGGCACAGAGTTGGAAACAACCGGCCTGGGGGTTCCCCGCCCCCATCTAGTGGGAGAGACCAGCATGTGGGCTGGTCATTACAATGAAATGTCCCAACGAGTAAATGTCACAGAGCCCCCAAATAAACTCAGAACCCCAAACCCGAAAATCAACAAAAAACAAAGCTACCTCTGGGGAGGACAAGGAAGACTTCACAGAGCAGGTGACCCGGGCTCTCCTAGGATGAGTAGAAGTGGGCCATCAAATAAAACAAGAACAGAAACAGCTACCCTGGAATGTCAGGCACTATTCTGAGGGCCCTGCATGTATTAACTCATCAAATCCCCACAGCGATCTTATGAGACAGATACTATTTTTGCCCCCCTTCTCAGATGGAAACTAAAGCATGGCGAGGGGAAGAATAGTCCAGGCCAAGGGAACAGCATGTGGGAAAGGACACACATGTGACAAAGTGGGGCGTGTTTATGGACAGAGGCAGGAGCTCCTCTGAAAGGTGTGGAAAGGCGGTCACCTCAGATCTGTGTTTTCAAGGGGATGTCAACGCGGCAGAGGAGCCAGGATGTGAAGAACAGGAGACCCGCAATAAAAAGCACGCTGTGACCCGCACAGAAAAATAAGACTCCCCTCCACCTCTCAACCAACACGTGATCTTAGCATCTCCCCATCTCTGCCTCTGCAGCTCCTGGGGAAGGAGCTGAAACAGCCGCACCAGCTATGAGCGTCAAAACCTGATGACCAGTCACCTCCTCACTCACCCATAAACAGGTGATGGACCAAAGTCACTGCAGTGGGTGGCGTAACCCTTCCAGCTCCCCTCCCAGGAAGCCCTGTGCAATGGGACAAGAGACCCCCAGGCTGATCCTGCACCGAGAGAGGCAGGATGGGAGCGTGTCTCTGCTGTAGCCACGTATAGGAAGTATCCTTGCCATTCGGCTTTGCTTCTGCATTCTTGAATGATCTCCATTTGCATCCCTTCCTCTTGAACAATCCTCCTTCACCAAGGAAAAAAAAAATCCTGCCTCTGTGTCGACTCCAAACACAGATGACAAGAAGTCTTGGAAACACAGCAAACTGTTCCCCAAACGAGCCTGTCGTCTTGACCTTTGTAAGGCAAGAGCTCCACTTTATAACTTGGGAATGCACAAATATTTACAGTTGTAGGGAAGAGAGCCCACGTCTGCCAGAGGGTCCCAGAGTTGGAAGGGAGCTGAGAGCTCATCCAGTCCAGGCTCACATGTGCTAGAGGAATACCCTTTGCAGAATCACTGGCAGAGGATCACCCGGCCTCTCCTTACATGCCTCCAGCGCTGGGAAGGAAGATCATCAGCCTCTGAGAAAGCTCCTTCCATTGACCCAATCTTTGGAAAGTTCTGACATGGGGCCACAATTGCCTCCCAGTGACTTTGCTCCCTGGTTTTGGATGGACCTCCAGGACCTCACGGCTTGAGCATCTTCTTTCCCATGAGAGCTTTTTGATGGCTCAAAGTCAGCCTCCCTGCCTCTATTCCACTATCTCTTTTTCCTCAGGTCCCTCGTTCATTTCTGGGGGACCTCATTTGTGGGCCTCTCACCACTGAGGTCGCCTTCTCTTACCATGCTCATACATCCTAACCAGTCAGAAGCAAAACAAGTCTTCTAGGAGTCTGAGTCAGACATCAGAGAGTTGGCCAGAATTTATTCGCTCTTACTTCACATTCATTTCTACCAAGATTTATCTGGTATCAGGGGAACTAATTTTGAATCCTGGCTCAGCCACTTTCTAGCTGTGTGACCTCAGACAAGTTATTTAACTTCTCTGGGCCTAGGGTGACCAAATCGCCCCCGTTTATCCCAGACTGTCCTTGTTTCAAAATGCCAAGTTCCATGTCCTGGGAGACCCCTCAGCCCCAGGCAAACTGGGAGACTGGTCACCCTGTAAAGCCAATTTCCTCGCTGAGAGATGAGGATAACAATAACCTAGCTCACAGTGTTGTCATGATGTTTAACTGAGATAATATATGTGAAAGACCCAACACTATGCCTGGCCCAGGGCAGAAACTCAATTTAGGTCTCGTTAATGTGAAAGCCTGGCTGATTGTGGCAAATTAGGAAGAAGTGAGGCCCTGAGCAGCTTAACTGGAAAACAATTGCAGAAACAAACATGGGAACATAAACAGGGACACTTGATACAAAATCTCAGGTTCTGTGCAGTGTACATATCCCCCTGTGGCTGAATTAGGCCCGGTAATCGTTAACCTTGAAAGTGACTCCTGGTGACAGAGAAAAAGCTAAACCTTGTGCATTACCCCACCTGATAAGGCAGGGTGGTGTGGAGTCTGCTGGGGAATAAGTACCGCACAAAATGCGGCCAGGCTTTCATGCTTTAAAGGTAAACATTCAGCCACCCTGACATGGCAGGCAGCCAGCGCGACAGAGGGAGAGAGCATTGACTAGAGGGTCCCAGGAGAGCCTAAGTCTGCAGTTCACTCCCTGGGTGACTGTGGACAAGGCGTGCTCTCGGTTCCGGTCCTGTCTCCTCATCTGTAAAATGCAGAAGAGAAAGTAGACAGGCTGTTGTCTGACGGAGAAGCATCAGAGTGGAGTGGTCAAGAGCATGGATCCACCACCCACTGGCTGTGTGAACTTAAGCAAGCGAATGTACCAAATGCGCTGTGTCCTGGGTACCTGCTGAGTATTAGCTCTCACTACTATCCCTCCTGGGCCGGACACCCTCAGATGTAGTCATCCAGCGCCCTCTCCCCTGGTCACCAAGGGTTAATGCCGCCTAAGCCCGAGGATGTGTTCCTTTTCCCTCCCCAAACCGCCTCTTCTCTCAGCTGGCTCATGTTGAACTTGAGGCCGACTAAAACCTCCTGATCTTTTTTATGTGAATTGCAGTCAAGCCAGGTCTACCTCATCCTGTTCTTGTGCAATTGATTTTTGGAAACTGCATTCAAGACATTAGATTTATTGATGTTAAATTTCATCTGGTTGCTTTTGACCCAGCATTCTCCACTGTCGAGATCATCTTGAACCTTAATTCTCTCATCCCCTCCAGCTTTGAGTCATCTGCAAATTTGGTGCACATGCTTTCCATGTCTTCAGCCAAATCGCTGGCTTAAAAAAGCTATTTATACGGATAAAAATAGAGATATAGTCTGCTTTGCAAGAGGGGACCTTGTGTGCAAGGCTGAGCAACGGGGTTTTATCTTGTGGGAAGCAGGGGGCTCACAGCCCTTAATCAGCAGTTAAGCCTTTGCTGTACCTGCACTTGTATTTGCCCCTGGCTCCCGAGTGTTCTCGGTGATGACAAGGGGAGTTCACCCCTCAGCCACCCTGACTGTGGCGTCCTCTAAACCAGCAGATCCCCTGGGCAGGTCTGAATCCCTTCCTGTCTGCACCAGAGGAAGCTCCAAGGCCAAGACCTGTCCTTCTCCCTTCTCACTGCTTCTCAAACTGAGACCACCCTCACCTTGGGGCCTTGCCAGATACCTGCTGTTAACCCAAGAAATCAATTCTTGCTCGCTCAGAGGAGGAGGTCACGGACCACAATGTCTTAATGTGCTTCCCGCTCAGATGTTTCCATTTTAACAGGGGCCTTCTGTGTCTGAACCACAAGGCCACAGCTGGGGAGGATCCGCTGTTAGCCACCTGTGGCCGTGTGGGGCTCTGTCCTCAGTCCGGGGCCCCGAGGGCATCCCGTATCACAGCACACAGCAGCGGACCCTGCTCACAAGCGTGACTGCAAGTCGCCAGGAAAGGGCTTGGGGCACTCTGTTCAAGAAAGAGAAAAGAGAAAAAGAATTCTAGAAGTAATTTACATCTCAAGTGGTTTAAATTACCAAAAAGAAAGAAAAAAAAAAAAAGCCAACGATTCTTTTTTTCTCTAGATAATTTCTCCAGACAGGACTCTCTGATATTGTGCTAACTAGGTGGCCACTGGTGGCAGGACTTTCCAAAACCCCATGCCCACTCCACACCCAGACACAGCTGCAGGCACCTGGCTGAGGGCCCCCAGCCCCAAGACAGTTGGCTGACTCAATCCCTCTTTGATGTCCTTGATACCAGAGCCTTCCCGTTTTTACCCATGGGATTCCTTTATAGGAAGAGTTTGATGAAGATGATAAAGAAGGGCAGTTACTCCTTCCTGAGTGCCTACTACATGCCAGGCATTGTGCTAGAGCCTTTAAAACAAACCATCTTCAATCTCTTCAACAACCTTAGGAAGCAGATTGTTATTATTCCCATTTTACAGAAGAGCAAACTGAGGCCCATGGAGATAAAGTAAACTGCCTATGGCGACAGGAAATAGCAGAACTGGAATATGAACCCTGTTCTCGCTGATTCCAAGGTTCATTGTTTCCATGGCTCTATTTCTGTAGCTTTCAAAGGACTCACACTGTTAGTCTCTCTTTTGACCCAAGAAGGCTTGTGAGGAAGATAAGAGGCCAAGATTACAGAACACTGCCCATTGATAGGGGGAGTAATGTGACCAGGGTCACAGGCTACTAGGGGGCCAGGCAAGGTCTAGGACGCTGCCCTCTGGCTTGTAATTGGGAGAACTCGGTAATCCCGATGGTGGTGTCCCTACGGTCTGGAGGCAGCCCAGTGTTGCCCAGGAGAGGGAAGACTTCATTGCTGTTGCGAAGGCGGGAGTAGAGGGTGGCTTTGGGAGGAAAGCTTCAGTGATTGCATAATGGTTAAGCGTATAGGTTCCAGTGTGGCTCCAGCCTTTACTACCTGTGTACACCTGGGTAGATTCTTCTTACTTTCCTGAGTAAGCATTTTCCCATTTGTAAATGGGGATAATAATAATGCTCTGGTGATATATGAGAATTAAGTGAGATAATTTACATAAAGTTATTTGCAGAGTCCAGGAACATCTGAAGTGCCTACTACATGCTTGTTATTGTCACTATTATTTTTTGTTCCTCCATCACTATCATGACCTACATGTGTAAGCATTTCCATGAGTTGCTCATCTTATGTGGAGGTATCCTTGTCTCCATTGTACAGACTGGGAAACTGGTGCCAAAATGACCTGTCCAAGGAGATCCAGGAGCTCCTGGGCAGAGCTGGGCCTCGAACCCCTGACACCACAGTGTCTTCCTGTCCACACCACGCCACTGCTCTGTCTTTCCTCGAGTCCAGGTCCACATTTCCAGCAATTCTCAAATGTTAATGTGTGTTCCAGTCACTAGGGATCTTGTTAATCTGCAGGTTCGGACTCAGGAGGGCTGCGTGGGCCTGAGACTCTGCATTTCTTGCAGTCCTCCAGGTGACGTAGACGCTGCTGGTCCAGAGACGTCACCTGGCATAGGAGGGACTGTTTCATTCAGCAGGTAGGGGACCCTGGCGCAGCCTCGGACAAACGAACAGCCAGTCCTGGGGTCCTTGGGGCTGGGAGCTGCTTCTAGGTGTCACCCCCATAGCAAGGGCCTGCGGGCCCCACTGTGTTTCCAAAGTGGCTCCTTCAGGGATGCTTCCAAGGTGGGGGATGGGATTTGTGAGCCGCCTCCCAGCGGATACCTGGGCCAGGACTGCCCTCCTTCTCACGCTCTCCTTTTGCTTCCTTCTGGCTGCTTCTGTCAGAGCCTGACAGTTACAGCAAAATATTCCTGCTCTCCCACTCCAAGCCTATGCCACCCGACAGGGCGCCAGCGCCGGCAGCCTACAGAGAGAGAGCTGACATTTGTCTTAATTGGAGTTACCAGTGTAAATCCCGCCTGTCCCCTCCCTGCGCCCTCAGCCTTTGATGGGCAAGGGGGCTGTGAACAGAGAGAGAGAGAGAGAGAGAGACTCATAATCTCCCCGGGGATACATGATGTTATTAATGCAGGCGCTGGAAGGAAATGTTCCATCACGTCAGCAGGGAAAGTGAGCTGGAGGTGAGTGGGGGAAAAAAAAAAAAGGCAGAGAGAACACAGGCAGCAGAGGAGAGCAGGACAATGACACCCCTGGGCATCTCATCAGACCTCCAGGCCCAACAGCTTCTTGCCCCTCCTGTTACCTGAGTCTTTCAAAAACAGCCTCTAACCCAGAGCTTTTCAAACTGAGCTGCACAAGAGTCACCTGGGAGCTATAACAATTGCTGACGTCTGGCTCCCATCCCCAGAGACCTTTATTTAATTGGCCCGGGGTCTGGCCTGTGGACATTGGGTTTTTAAACCTCACAAGTGGTTTTGAAGTACAGCTGGGTTCAAAGAACCTCTGGTCTAATCGTCACTTCTCCAGGAAGCCTTCCCTGATTAGTGCAGGTCCATTTAAGGACCCAATGGAAACAGCTCATGTTGTCTCAGTAATTGATGCCGTTTGAAATCTGGCCAGCCCTGCTATATCCACACAACTGGATGGGAGCAGGGTACAAACATCCCCCCAAACCAGTGTCATGTGGTTGGAGAATGCACAAAAGGATGTAAGATGTACCTTCGCATTTCTTTAAGCCTAAACTCCCAGATGAGCATTAATTTGCAGCTGCTGAATAGCTGCTAAATCAATTCACTCAGTCATTCAACCGACATTTATGGAGCACGTATTATGGGCACAGAGCTGCAGGAGATTCAAAGACATATACGATGCAGACTCCGCTCTTATGTAACTAATGCCACATAAGGATAGGCTAATCAAGACCGTAAATAACAACGACAAAAACGAAATCTGGAGGCAGTGGGTTGTGGGGTAGAAAAATAAAGAGGTAATGAAAATGGACACAACGCTTAGGATGAGTCAGGCAAGGTCCCAGCCGACTCATCTATGCTATGTCAGTCAAGGTTGATGACAGCCCTGTAAAGGAGAAGGTATTATCCCCCATGTTACAGATGAAGAAACTGAGACGCAGAGAAGTCAGTGGTTTTCCCATGGTCACACAGCTAGTGCATGTTGAAGCCTGACTCCAAAAGGGAAGTGAGCACATGCTTCTTTGAGAAGACGAGGTATGATTATGGCCAGAGGAATCTGAGAGAAGCTTAAGGAGGACCCAGGAGCTCACTACACAAACACACCACCGCTGAGGTACCTCGAATAGGAGGAACATGCAAGAGAGCTGTTGGGGGAGCAGGGGATAGAATTTCAGAGCCCGAGGCGGGTGAAGCTGTGGTAAAGATGGCAGAGTGGGAGACTTCTACACTGGGTACTGACTGATTAAAACCGGCACGGGACACAATAGTCTGGCCACTTTGAGAAGGTGGGCCCTGGCCCAGTATATCTGGCTGGGGTGACAGCAGATGGCAGCCTCTGCAGACTCAGGGCCTGGCTGAGGGCAGATGCACCAACCACTCAGAAGAGACCCTGGGCAGGCTGGATGAGGTGGGCAAGGAGCCAGGGATTCTGTTTTTCTGATACTGATGTCCACTTGTCACTAGTTGGTTGTAATATTCATAGTTTCTGTATGTCTGCCATGGGCAGGCACGGGCCCAAGTGATTTATCTCTGTCCTGGAAGAGACAATAATTTCTGGGAAGTTGGGGGAAGGGAACTAATCTTCAAAGAACAGGATGGTGATGGATATGGTGGTGGTGGAGGTGGCGATCGTGGTGATGGTCATGGTGGTGGAACTGATGGTCGCAATGAGGGTGGTGATGTTGGTAATAATAAAGGCAATGGTGATATTGGTGACGATAATGGTGTTGGTTCTGCTCGAATGACTAGTGCCCAGACGGCTGCTTGCTCTAGTCTTTCTCCTGAATCGCACTTTCAGCTCCCTCCGTGTCATCCCCTCTTGTGTCTTGCAGGCCTGTCACACTCCCAACGGCCACCTCGAAACCCTTTGCCTTCTCTCGCTTTCCTCTGCCCAGCCTGTTCTCCCTCCTGTAGCCCCCTGGCTTGGGGGACAGCCCTGCTAGCCAGCCAGCCATCAGAGCTGGATGCCCAAGGGTCAGTCTAGACTCTTCAACCTTTCCCTACACCCAGTTCATTACCGAGTCCTGATGATTTGGCCTCTTACAGATCTCCCGAAGCTCATAGCCTCCCCTGCATCTCCCCTGCTCCTGCCCTACTTGAGGCCACATCACTCTTCCCCTGGTCTATGGGAACAGCATCCTGACAGACCTCTGAGCTCCAACTGGCCCTTCTCTGGGCCCCCCTTCATCTCGCTGCCAGAGGCAACCTTCCCTCAGGCAGAATCAACCATGCCACTGCCCAGGTGAAACCCCAGCTCTGGCTCACAGAGAAAGAGCACAGCATAGGTGGCAGGCACAAGCTGGCCCACTCCAGCCACGTAGCCCCAGCCCCAAGACACTACAGCTCTCTGCTCTTCCCCTGCAGATTCATGCCTTTTTTCCTTCAATCGTACTAGTCCTTCCGTCTGGAACACCTTCCTCTTCTTCTCAGAATGGTGCAGACTTTCCCAGCTCCTATGAAGTTCTTCTCTACTCCCCACCCCAGTGGGCAGAGTTGGTTTCTTCCCCTGCTGTGCCCTCATCTACAACCTGCATTCTTGCTTAGCTCACAATACAGCAACCCTTTGTTTATTCCTGTCTCCTCTGCTGTGCCATGAGCTTCTCCAGGGAAAGGGACCTGCTTTTCCCATCTCTGAATCTGGAGGACCTAGCGCAGCTTCAATGCTTCCTGAATTAGAGACCGGAAATGTTCATCTCAGATATCTGTGTTGCCTGAAACTATGCAGAGAACTGTATCTCCCATGTATTTCTGCATCTCATTTGATTCTCATTATCTTCATTCAGGGTTGCAGGTGACATTTGTATTGTTTTACTGATGGGAACACTGAGATCCAGGAAAGAAAAACGGTAAAATGACTTGCTCGAGTTTGCCCAGGAAGATAGTAACCAAGTCAGTGTAGGTCTAGGTGTCTTGACTTCTGTGTGGGAAATGTGCAGATTTCACACCAAGAAGCTCATTTCCTTTCTCTCGGAGAGACTCTTGTGGCTGAGAAGTAACCCATGTATACAGGACCTGCCCACAATCAGCACAAGATACCTGTGTCTGGGGAGAGAGCGGCAGCCTTGGATTCCCAGGTAAAGGTAGAGCTTGAAGGTAGAAGACAAACCCGTAAGGATGTGGAAAATGAGAGAAGACAAGAGTCACAAAATTTGGGAAGCTGGAAAGCAGGTGGACAAGTGGCAACCATCTCAGCAGGAGAATATCAAGGATCCTTAAGCTGGTATTGGGAAAAGCTGCAAGCCAACTTGATTTACACAGCAGAACCCTCAAAAGCCTCAGGAACTGAAAGCATCAGATACTTCTGGAAGTGAGTGAAGGGAGGGGCAAAAATAACGATTTCAGAGTGAAAGCAACTCACTCGGAGTCAATAAGAACTCCAGATCCTTGCCTCTGCTCCTTACAGCTGGGCAACCGTCCGTTTCTTCCCGTGACCAAAGCCTGGAGATAAGACAGAATCTCTGTGCTGAGATGAGGGGCAGGAGGCACAGCTGAGGGTGCAGGTCTGTACTGAAAACCAGGAATAAGATAACATTAATATGCTTCGTGCTGAATCCATTAAAAAAGTTGCAAGTACTTGTGTATGAGGGAGGGAGGCTGGGGAATGCTCTTCTCCTTGACAAATTTTGTGGAACTCGTTGACTTTTTAAACTATATGATCATATCACTTTATTTTGAAAGATAAAATAAATACTTAACAAAACTACAACCAAAAGAACATGGGGGTCAGCATCAGACATCAGCACCTCTTAACTGTGTGGTCAACAACAAGTTGAGAAATCTTCCTGAGCCTCAGTTTCGTCATCTGTACAATGGGGATAAACCCATATGCTGCACACATGGCAATGAAGGTAGAATGTGACAAGTATCTGAAGGGCTAAGCACTGGTGTGCCCTCAATAACTGTCTGTGGTGTATCAATCAAGGTAGGACAAGTGCCTGCTTTCTCTTTTTGCCTCGCAAATATCTGTTCCATTCTATAACAGTCAGAGGTAGTTTTCATTTACCATCTTTTATGTTGTTTATCTTACCATTGTCATTACTGGTCCCTCCCTCCCGCCTTTCTCAGATTAAGGCAGGAAGTGCAAATTCACACATTGACAATGAGGAGTGGCGTGCAGGGTAACTCAGGCTTTCCTCTCCAAACCTCATAAACACATCAAGTTCACCTCTTGTTTTGGCCCCTAACCCTGTGCTTCCGGACCCCAATCCCCCAGAGTCACTGTCACTTGCAGCCTCCCGGTTCCCTCTTTCTTGGCTATCTCCTTTCCCCTTGCTTAACCCAGAGGAGCCGTTCCTTTCTTCCTTCCTTCTCTGCCCTTGTAGATCATTACACCCTCCAACCCACAAGCCTAGAGGTGGGAGACCTGAGCCTACAAGGGCAACCTGGCTGAGGGACTCCTGGGAAAGGGCCGTGGTTTCCAGCTAGGCTTTAGGTCTGCCCCTGGCTCAGCTGGAACATCAGCAAATCATGTCTCCTGCCCGATCCTTCTCCCAAACTCCAGCTGCACACCGACAGCTGCTCCCTGGCCTCCCTACCCCGGTGTCCCCTGGTGTGTAAGTGGACACCAAACTCATCACTCACCTCTCCAACCATCCCTTTCCCTGTGTTTTTGCATCCTGTTCTTGAGAGCTGGAAGACTGTGGTGTGCTCAGTGAAAGATGGAATACTGCGGAGGAGGAGCTGGTCTGGGGAGGAGGGTGACCGCGATGGTACTCAGAATGGGTTTGAGGTGTAGACGGATATTGACTAGACAGTTGGATGCCATGGTCTGGAGTTCACGATAGAGACCCTAGAGGCTTCAGACTGAAGAAACTGACGGAAGACTTGAATAGGGATCAGATAAGCACCAGGAAGGGATGTGAGCGTGTTGAGGGAGGACAGAGAGCTGGGGGACAACCCTTGGAGACGCCTCACGTCAGAAGTGGGTACAGAGAGGAACCTGCTGAGGACCTCAGCAGAAGCTCCCCCGGGGACAACAGGAGAAGTCATGCAAGGGCACAGCCTTGAGAGCCAGGCCAGAAGAATGGCTCAAGAAGGCAAGTGATCAGCCTTCTCGGATGCTGCAGGGCAATCGGGTGAGACAGCGAAGGCTGTCAAGGTCACGGAGGCCACGAGGACCTTGACAAGGGAAGTCCCTGGGGGTGTGGGCAGCGGGGAGCCAGACCACACGGAGTGAACCAGTGACAGGGAAGCGACACTGAAAATAAACAGCTCTTCCAAGAAAGCCTGCTGAGAAAGAAAGAGAGTGCTAGGCTGGAGGCCCAGGGAGGTTTCAGGGCTGCTGGGAGGAACCAAAGGAAGTGTGTGTGAACGGGTGGAGGCTGCCCCCTGGGCCCAGGGTGCGGTCCCCGGGCACAGGGAGAGGCATCTGACATAGACAGGACGAAGTTCCCTCCTTCCCTCGGGCAGGATGAACCACGGTAGGGACGAGCCCAAGGGAGAGACCCTCGGGAAGGGGCAGGACATTGGTGGAGTTCCCTCCTGTGAGCCAGTCTTGCTCAGCTTTTCCAAATGGCTTTTCCAAGGCCAGTGTTCATCAAGCACCTAATCCTACCTCCCTGGCACTGGTCTAGATGCGTCATGTTCACTATTTCTCATCCTCCCAGAGCCTCTGGGAAGTAGGTACTGCAAGCTCATTCTGCCCGTGAGAAAACTGAGCCTGAGAGACGTTAACTGACCTTGTCCAAGGTCACACGACCGGGGAGTGCCTTCCAAGATGCCAACCCAATTCCAAGGAATTCCCCAAAGCACTGGCCCCACAGTGCCCTCTGGCCTCCTAGCCCTGCTGCTGTGAAGTTTGAATTACCCAAGTACAGCTGCGTGAGCTCTTGCTTCTACCCAGGATGCCCATGACTCCTCGCCCGCCCACAGGAGCAGAATCATCCTTCCGACTTGCCCGTCTTCCCTGGCCAGTGGTGTTTCCACACACCCCATCCGTGTCTCTTTGTGCCATTGACTGCATTGTGTTGAAATGATCTGTTTTTTTCTCTACTCTACTCCTGGACACTGGACTGTGAACCCCTCATGGGCAAGGACCCTGCCTTACCTGTCTTATCTATTCCTAGCTCCTAGACAAGTGCCCAGCAAGCACCCAGTAGGGTCTAGAAAACAACTTGTCAGATGAGGAAATGAAAACTTTCTTTTCAAAGTCAACAAGGGCAATTTCAGCACTAAAATAAATAACGAGGGAGAAATATTTGCAAACCACCTATCTGACAAAGGACTCCTACTCAGATATAACAAACTCTCAAAACTCAACAGTAAGAAAGGAAACAATCCAAGCACAAAGTGGGCAAAAGACAAGAAGAGACATTTCACCAAAGAAGAGGCACAGATGGCAAAGAGATGTTCAACGTCATTAGCCATCAAGGAAATGCAACTTAAAGCCACAGTGAGATATCACTACACACTTATCAGAAAGGCTAAAATAAAAAAGAGTGACAAGATTAACGCTGATGAGAATGCAGAGAAACTGGAGCACTCATACACTGCCGAGGGAAACGTAAGACAGCACAGCCACTCTGGAAAAGTTTGGTGGTTTCTTAAAAGTCTAAACATACACTGACCGTATGACCCAGCAATTGCACTTCTGGGCACTTGGCCCAGAGAAATGAAAACATCTCCATACAAAAAGCTGTACTGTATGTGACTTCATAGCAGCTTTATTTGTACTAGCCCCAAATTGGAAACAACCAAAATGTCTTCGGTAGGTGAATGGTTAAACAAACTTGGTACATCCATACCATGAACTACTACTCAGCAATAAAAGTGAGTGAAATTTTGAGACGCATAAAAACTTGCATGAACCTCAAGGACATTATGCTGAGCAAAAAAATCCAGTCTCCAAAGGTCACACACCGTATTATTCCTTTTATGTAACATTCTTGAAATGACAGAAGTACAGTGATGGAGAACAAATTGATGATTCCCAGGAACAAGGGATGGTTGGGGGAACGGAGAGGTATGACTGTAGAAAAATAGCACAAGGCAGATCTTTGAGATGATCAAGCTGATTACCTTGATTGCAGCGGTTACATGAATGTACGCACACGATAAAATGACAGAATTATGTACATACATCACACTAACACCATTTCCCTGGTTTTGACATTGCATGACAGTTATGTAAGACACAACCATTGAGAGAAACTGGGTGAAGTGTACACAGGGCCTTCATATACTATCTTTGCGACTTCTTGGGAATCTAGAGTTATTTCATAATAAAGTGTTAATTAATTAATTAATTATAGCAATAGATTATAACACACAGTAAAGGAGGAATCCCTGGGTCTACACTGATATAGATAAATGAATAAATAAATGAGGAGAAGAGAAAGCTCTTATAACTAATAAATGTAGAAGGAATGTTGGAATTAGAAAATCACCTTTTGGCAACCACCATAGCCATAACTGTTGCAGGCAAGAAACACCAACGGATGCTAAAATTGGTGGACAAAAGTATCAGGAGAAACAAAATATTTATGTAGTCTCAAAATGTCTTCTCATGTGATGCTTACCGTTTTACAAAGGGAAAGAGAGTAACTTTTGCACTGGAGAAAACTGGCAGGCACCACCTTTACCAGGTGACCGAGGTTAACATCACCAGTGAGGGGACGAATCATCACGTCCTTCCTGAGACGACGCCCTGAGACAGAGAGAGCATCATTTCCGTGGAGGCCTCTGCCAACATTGAATAACCCAAATCTCATCAAGATGAATCATCAGACAAACCCATATTGAGGGGCACATCTGCAAAAGAGCTGGCTGAATCTCTTCAAAAATGTTAAGGTCATGAAAAATTTTTAAAGGCCAAGAAACTATTCCCAATTAAAGGAGATTAAAGAGACTCGGCAACCAAATGCATGTGGAACCCTGGATAGAAAAAGATATTAGTGGGTCAGTTGGTCTGAATGAGGTCTGTAGACGAAATACCATCGTAGAATTTTTAATTTCCAGATTTCGATAACTATACCGTGGTTATATAAAAGAATGACTTTTTAAGTAAAAACATGCTGAAGTAGTTAGAGGCAAAGGTCTCTACATTTACTCTCAAAAGCTTCTGAAAAACTATATAGGTATACATACATCTGTATATATGCATATATATATCTATACATACTATACACATATATGTGTAGAAAGAGAACTATAAATGAAATTATAAAGCAAACAAGCATAGGTAGTAAAATGTTAACATCTGGTGATTTCTTTATATTATTTTTGCAATATTTTAAAAAATCCAAAATATTTTTATAAAATTTTAAAAGTTAAAAATTACTAGGTGGCTTCCCTGGTGGCGCAGTGGTTGAGAGTCCGCCTGCCGACGCAGGGGACGCGGGTTCGCGCCCCGGTCCGGGAAGATCCCACGTGCCGCGGAGCGCCTGGGCCCGTGGGCCATGGCCGCTGAGCCTGCGCGTCCGGAGCCTGCGCTCCGCGACGGGAGAGGCCACAACGGTGAGAGGCCCACGTACCGTAAAAAAAAAAAAAAAAAAAAAAAATTACTAGGGAAAAAAGTTAGTAGGACTTTTCCGTATCAGGAATTGCTCTTACTCATCTAATTGGTAATTCCAAATGTCTGTGTATTCATTTCCTCAAGAATATCTCCCTCCGGCTGTCCTCCCCCAGGATCTCGGGGAGACCTGGGCATTGCCGGCTCGGGTTTAGGGACTAGCGGAGGTTTAGGGATGTCGCAGTGGTGCCCCCAGCCCGCCTCTTTAGTGTAGACATAGACTTACAAGACCAGCCCTGGCCCAGCAGGGGTGCAAAGAGATCTTTCTATGGGACCTAGGGTCTCCTAATTTTTCTCTCTATGCCACTTCCTTCCTGGCAGAACTGAAGAGCCCAGTCAGACACAACCTGTGTAGAAAGGCTGGGTTCACCTGCCCTCTGGGATGCCAAAGGGGGACCCAGGCTGGAGCTGGGACTGGTCTGTGGGACCAACTTCAGTCCACTCCTTTGAGGGAGCCAACTGAGGCCTGAGATGTGCTCTTTACACATCACGTAGCTCAGAACTCAGAGTCAAGAAGCCAGAGGTCTGATTTCCACTCTGCTTTAAACTATATGGGTGTCCATGAACAAAATCCTAAACAGTTCTAGATCTCACTTTCTTCATCCATCAAGTGGGCCCCAAAACTCTTGCTTTGTTTCTCTCAGAATTGTCTGAGGAGGACCTGAGGAACAGAGAGATTCTCTGGCAACATGATACATTGTACTTTGGACCTTCAGTGGTCAGGGCTCTGCACTGGGAAAATAGAAATCCCACAGATATAAGAGGTAAGAGGTCTTTGGCTGTCCTATGAAATGGATGAACTATCCAACCATCCACTCATCCTTCCTTTCTTTCTTCTATCCATCCATCCATCTATCCATTCATTCATTCTTTCTTTCTTCCATTCACCCATCTATTCATCCAATCATCCTTCCTTCCTTCTATCCAACCATCTATCTACTGAGCCAGCCAGCCAGCCAGTCAACATCCATTCATCCAACCACCCAACATCTACGCACCTATTTATCTATTTAGCATCCGTCCATTTGTCCTTTCATTCTGTCATCCTTGTATCCAGCCAGCTGACATCCACTTATCCATCCATCATCCATCATCCATCAACATTCATTCATCTATCCCTCTGTCAATCTGTCTTCTCATTCACCAAACAGTATGTTTGCTCAGACAGTGAGCTAGATTCTGAAGAGCAAATAGTAACTGAAGCCAGATCACAGTGACAGCTCACAGTCAAGAACAGAGCGTGTGAAGTAAAACAAAGCACTAAAGCTGCTATAAAGAAGGGCTTCCCTGGTGGCGCAGTGGTTGAGAGTCTGCCTGCCGATGCGGGGGACGCGGGTTTGCGCCCCGGTCCGGACAGATCCCACATGCCGCTGAGCGGCTGGGCCCGTGAGCCATGGCTGCTGAGCCCGCGCGTCTGGAGCCTGTGCTCCACAACGGGAGAGGCCACAGCAGTGAGAGGCCCGCGTACCGCAAAAAAAAAAAAAAAAAAAGAATATACAAGGTGCTAGTGGAACTTGAAGGCGGGGGTTGAAATGGAGGAGGGGGGAACAGCACTATTACATTTGGTGACCCAGAAAGAGAAGCTGGAGGGGACGGCAAAAACATAAGTTACAGAGCAAGGGAGCAGTGGCTGCATGGTTAAAGCAACAGCATGGCCTGGAGGGGTGGGTAGGTCCAGGTGGAGAGGAGACTATGGCGGGGGGTGAGGGCAGGGGTTTGAGCTGGTGAGGCAGACAGGTCCCTGGGGACGGCCAAAGGCAAGCTGTGCCTGATGTCCCCGGCACCACCATCCCAGGTCAGCCCTCTGCCCCTGGAGGAGCGCAGCTTGGCTGCAAACCCTCCCGGCAAGCCAGAGTGGAACTGCTCAGCCCTTGTTGTGTCTGGAATCACTGGAGACCCAGACCACTCAGCTCCAAGTGGAGACGGCAGGGAAGTGGCCAAGGCCACCAGGTGGGGGCTGAGGTGGAGCTGGCTGGGGAAGGCGGCAGCCAGGAATCCGGGCGTGGCCTGCGTGGAATTCTTGGTGGTTCCCCACCTGGGGAAAGCCGCCCCTGCTCAGTTTGCTGGCCCTGGAGGGGCAGGGCCACACCTCAGGAAATTAGGTGTTGGCTCAGTTTCTCAGAAGCTTCCTAGCTGTGTGAGAGACAGCAAGTCACCTCACTTCCCCTAGCCTTGGTTCCCAGATCTGTAAAAGAGGAAGGAGTGAGACAGGACAGCCTGCAGGCTCTTCTCGGCTCTGGAATTCTCTACCTCTGGGACCCACTCTCATGGACAGGCATGCTTTGTGCTCTGAGTCTTTTCCTGCAGAGATGACCCAGCTGCTGGATGTCCCACCGTTAGGTGATTTGACTCCTTCCTTGTGGTGTGCTGCCCTCCGGGGTCCCCAGATCTCTTCGGTGATGGTAACACCTTAAGCCACGAGCTTTGACCCATCAGTTCTGTTCTGGCCCTTCCATGTTCTATACATGGCCCTTCCATGGCTGCTCTTCCCCCAGCCCTATGCTGCTTTGGTGTAAGATGCTGGTCAGACCTAAAGCTGGCAGCTGGGAGCAGGGCCCAGAAGGACTGGGATTTGCTGGGACAGAGGCTCCTGGGGGAATACGAGGAAATGCCCGAGATCTTAGTGGTGAGAGCCCTGAGGGAGGGGAGGGGGGCATAGAAGGTAAGGCTGCCAGAGGTGAACTTTGCTCATCACACTGTTGTGCCAGACCTCTGCCTGGGGCCTGGGGATGCTGGTTTGGAAATCTGAGCTTGATGTCCTGCAATTTATTTTAAACCTAGCTACCGGCTGACACAACAGAGGAAAGTTACGCAAATCCTGTCAGTAGCTGATGAAGCACGCACTGTGACCACGCACCCATCTACCCGCCTGCAAGGCCTCCTGTCTGTCACCTCATCACCACTTCATCTTCCTGCCACGGGCCTCTCACCACTGACCCAGCCACCCTGCAAGTGGCCCCCAGAGGTACCACCCAATTATAGCTGGTTTCCATCTGAATGTGCCTGCTGGGCTTCCTGTTGGGGCCCAGAGCTGTGGGCTCCCTTCCCACCTCTTCTGTCTCCCAATCTTTCTCCACGTGAGGCCTCAGGCAGCCGTTTAT
Organism: Physeter macrocephalus; assembly: GCF_002837175.3. Classification (NCBI taxonomy): domain Eukaryota; kingdom Metazoa; phylum Chordata; class Mammalia; order Artiodactyla; family Physeteridae; genus Physeter; species Physeter macrocephalus. The sequence goes on along the minus strand of NC_041224.1, from coordinate 62,332,999 downwards.
GCAACCAGCCAGTGATGCGCTGGGGCTCCACCAGATCTTCCCACCCAGGCCCGGACCCTTCCTTGTGCCGCGGCCGCCCCATTCCTGGGAAGCAAACTTCAGTCACAGCAAGAACACTGGTTCCTGACACTTAGGGAACACTTGTTCTGGACAAGGCAGCACCTGAGTCTTTTCCATGTACCATCCTGGGGGGCAGCCAGCACACTGGGTCCGTGCCACGCTTGTAGAGGGTTGGCTAGATGGAAGGAAAGAATGACCCCAAGGAGCCCGATGCCCACATGAGGAGTCAAGACCAAGACAATAGGAGGAATGGGTCCAGGATGCCTTTGGGGTGTCCCCTATTGACGTACACCTCCAGGGGCATTTGGAGAGATCAGAGAGGAGGGTCAGACCTGGGAGTTAAGACATTAGACAGCCTTGTCTGGGTCCAGGTTCTGGCCACCTCCTTGCTGTAGGGTCCTTCTTATAAAATGGAGATAAAACAAGACCAACCCGATTGGCAGGAGGGCTGAATGAAATAATCCCTGTTACATGCTTAGCATAAGTAGGTTCCGTTTAATCATTGCCTGCATTGTTCTCCATCCTCCAGCCTCCTTTTCAGTGCGTTTCACTGAGGACCTACTATGTGCCCAGATCTTTCCTAGGTGTGGAGGAAAATGCAGAAGAGCAAAGTGACGGGGTGTGTGCGGTGGGTAAGCACACAGACTCCAGCCTGGCTTCCTGGGCTCACATCTTAGCTCTCCTCCTTATGAGTGCTGGGATCTTGCGCAAGTTTCTTTATCCCTCTGTGCCTCCACTTCCTCATCTGTAAAATGGGGATAATTATAGTACCTACCTCAGAGGGTTTCTGAAAAGTCAGAGAAAGAATCTGACTTCCTTGCTAGAGCACCACTGGAAAAGTCAAGTGAGGTGATAGATGTAAGAAAACTGTCATCTAAAAACAATCTGTGTTCATAAGGGACTGTAACTGTTACTAGCAGCAGTGATAATACTCAAGTATAGTGTGTATGTGGAGTTCAGACCTTGCCAGGGGGGCACCCAGAAGACTTTCACTGAGGATAGGTAAGGAATATTCCTCAGTGCTGGGAAGTTAGTGTTGGATGGGAGTTGGGGGGAGATTGTCTGAGAGCTCTCTGATGAGGAGATGCCCTCCAATCCACCTGTCCCAGAACTTCCAGAGGGACCTTTTAACACACTATCCCATCCATGCCACTCTTTTGCTAATGCCCCTCTGATGACTTTCTACTGCCCAAAGTGCCCATTCCAGACCCCCTTGAGGGCACACAAGGTGTTCGTGGTCTGGTGCCTGCCAGCCTCACAACCTCAGCTCTAGATAGATGGGTTCTCCCTCTCATGTTCCCTCAGCCTCCCTAACCTTGCCCAGCTGTGCCCTCTGCCTGGGATGCTCTTTTACTTCTTCTCTGTCTGGAAACCTAATCATCCCTTAAGAGGCACTCAAGTGCCACCTCCCTTGTGAGGTCTTCCTTGATCTCCAGAAGGCTGTTTGTTATTCCTTCCTCCGGGAGGACCTCTTGTGCCCCTGTCGTACTGTCACTATTTATTTCCATATTTGTCTCTGCAACAATTGGGCTCTTGAGGACTGGGACCATAACCTTCATAATGTCCTCTTTGTAATGTCCACAGCACCCAGCTCAGTGCCTAGCACTGGTCATGTGCTCAAAGCACGTTTATGGATCAAATGCATATGACAGAGAGTTTTAAACTATGTTTCCAAATGCCCAAGAATTCCACAAAGATATCTCTGAGGTGACCATGAGGCTGATGGAAAAGCTGAGGGAGTGGAGTTCCAGAAGTCAGAACAAGGTGCCATGGAAAAGAAACAATCAGTGAATGAGAAAGAACTCTGGAAATTAAAATTATTATTGCAAAAGTTGTAAAACTCAATGGAAAGGTTGAAATACAAAGTCAAGAAAATCTCCAGAACATTGAGCAAATGCCGTAAAATATCAGAGAGAAAAAAATATTCAAACAGGATCAATTCCAAGTGTTCAACATCCAACTACCAGTAGGAGTTCCAGAATAAGAAAAGATGGATGGAGGAGAGAAAATTTTCATAGAAATAATAACACTTACAAAATCCCCAGAGACAAAAAGGGACACTGAGTCTTTACACTGAAAGGCCTGAGAGAATGCCAAGCAGACATGGAATTGAGCAACTGAAAAATATCAAAGATTAGAAAAAATCCTGAACATTTCAGCAGAGACCAGAGCATTGACTTACAAAAAAACAGAACATCTGGTTCTCTGACTGACAATGAAGCAGGATCAGACTGATATCGTAATCCTCATCAGCTTCAGTAGAAGACAGAAGAATAGCAGCTTACTATCAATGCTTACTATGTGCAGGCACTATTTTAAGCTCTTTACCTACATAAATTAATTTAATCTTCATCACAACTCCTGGCCTCTCCCGTTGCGGAGAACAGGCTCCAGACGCACAGGCTCAGCGGCCATGACTCACAGGCCCAGCCGCTCCGCGGCATGTGGGATCTTCCCGGAC
>NC_041224.1:62327094-62330442 GCF_002837175.3 Physeter macrocephalus | reverse complement strand
TCACGGGCCCAGCCGCTCCGCGGCATGTGGGATCCTCCCGGACCGGGGCACAAACCCGTGTCCCCTGCATCGGAAGGCGCTCTCTCAACCACTGCGCCACCAGGGAAGCCCAGTTAGCACTATTTTTATCTCTGTTTCTGGATGAGAAAACTGAGGCACAGAGAGGTTAAGTGACTTGCTGGATCCAGTAGATGGTAAAGTTAATATTTGACCCTGGTTGTCTCATGCCAGAGACTGAGTTTTTAACCCTTTTGCTAATATTCCCTCTCTAAGTGCTAAGTATAAATGGCTTTGAACCTGGAATTCTGTGCCCAGCTAAACTGTCAGTCAAGAGTGAAGGCAAAAAATACATTTTCAGATATTCAAGAACTCAGAAATTACCTCCCATGCTGCCTTTCTGAGAAGTCATCTGAACATGTATTCCAGCAAAGCAACTTGGAAACTGTGAAGGCTAAAAACTGGTAGAATTAATCCAGTGATCTAATGTAAAAGAATTCCAGGATGACTGGTAGACAGCCAACCCAGGAAATCCTCAGAACAAGTAAGAGGAGAGACTCAGGGACCCAGGGAGAATAAAATCAGAAAGAAGAAAGGAATAGATTCCAAGTGATATATAAAAGGAGGCTGGAAGATTTTAGGAACATGGTGAAGTGACATGTATTTCTCCTACTGAAACAAAACAGTAGGAAACACCAATAGGTAGGGAGGAAGAAAAAAAAATCCAACCAGAAATCAATGACTCAAATATGAAGGAAACTAAATTTTGACATGATTTAGAAGAATTGGTGGAGAGTAAGGAAGAAAAATTCATTTAATGTTGATGTTGGAAGCATTTTCCTGTGAGAGCCCCAGGGATAATCATAGTGTAAACATGGAGAAGCTATGATCACTCACAAATACACTGTAGGCTCACAGGAAACAAAGTCACATCATCAACATAATGTAAACACTGGGCTTTGGGGTTTTTATAGACAAAATAGGAACGGCTTAATAATGACTACAAAATAGAAGCAGATGCTATCAACCTTCTCAAAATAAACACAAAGACAAAAGAGATAAGAAACTGGGAGGTAGAAGAGAACAGAAATGGAGGGGAAAATAGGGATATCCTTACAAAATGGACCTAGCAGTAGGGGGTTACAAATATTAGTTAAACTTACAAAGTTAAGCAACAGACAAACTAAAATAGGGACAGAATCAGCAACCCTTGGGAAGAGGAAGAGAGCTAGTGATGGGTTATACAAATCCACTCCTCATCCATCAAGGCTAGGCATAAACAGAGAACATTCGTTCGACCAGATACCCTGATTGGCCTAGGACAGTCCTGTTTTACACCTGTTGTCCTGTGGGATTATTAGTTCTGTTACTTTTTGCTTTCAACAGTCTGCTCGTTGAGGGTTAATGATATGTCACCGTATCTAAAATAGATAAATCAAAAAGTATCAGTATAAACACCTGACATAGGGAAACTACCAGAGAAAGTAAAATGAAAACTATTTAAAGTGTTGTCTCATGGGAGTTGGTGGGGAGTGGGGTGAAGGGAAGGCAAAATACATTTGTCAAAATTCATCCAACCATACAGTTTAAATGTGTGCATTTAATGGTATGTAAATTATACCTCAGTAAAGTTGATTAAACCAAATACGGTGACCTTTGCGGATGGCAGGGGTAGGTGAAAAGCCATTCTGTATTATTTGATTTTGTTTAAACAATGTGCATTTTTACTCAGGCAAGATTCTTAAAAATTATTATCAAAAATTATTTTTAAAAAACAGAGTTTGGGGGGTGGGTTCTGGATAATATCTAAGGCTCTTACTGGCTGGGCTGCTCCCTGAGGCTTTAGGCCAGAAGCGGGGAAGAGAGTGTTTCCTCTGAGGCCCCGTTGTTTTAACTCTTCTGGAAAAAAGGGGAACTCAAGGAATTAGATCACTTGTTCTCACTGGATTTGCTGGGGGGAGCTGAAAAGTTACCAGTGCCTGGAGCTCATCCCCAAGAGATTCTGATTTAATTGGTATTTTTATTTTTTTATGTTGCTGTTGTTGTTGTTGTTTTTGGCTGTGCTGTGCGGTATGCGTGATCTTACCCCAACCAGGGATCGAACCTGTGCCTCCTTCATTGGAAGCACGGAGTCCTAACCACTGGACCTCCAGGGAAATCCCTAACTGGTATTTTTTTTCCCCCTGTAATTTATTTCTAATCTCATAGAGTTGTCGTCAGAAAAGATGCTTGATATGATTTCAAATTTCTTAAATATACTGAGGCTTGATTTGTGACCAAAGATGTGATCTATCCTGGAGAATGTTCCATGTGCACTTGAGAGGAAAGTGTAATCTGCTGTTTTTGGATGGAGTGTCCTATAAATATCAATGAAGTCTATCTGGTCTATTGTGTCATTTAAAGCTTGTGTTTCCTTATTAATTTTCTGTCTGGATGATCTGTCCATTGGTGTAAGTGAGGTGTTAAAAGTCCCCCACTATTACTGTGTTACTGTCGGTTTCCTCTTTTATAGCTGTTAACATTTGCCTTATGTATTGAGGTGCTCCTATTTTGGGTGCATATATATTTATAATTATTATGTCTTCTTCTTGGATTGATCCCTTGATCATTATGTAGTGTCCTTCCTTGTCTCTTGTAACAGTCTTTATTTTGAAGTCTATTTTATCTGATATGAGTATTGCTACTCCAGTTTCTTTTCATTTCCATTTGCATGGAATATCTTTTTCCATCTGTTCACTTTCAGTCTGTATGTGTCCCTAGGTCTGAAGTGGGTCTCTTGTAGATAGCATATATATGGGTCTTGTTTTTGTATCCATTCAGCGAGCCTGTGTCTTTTGGTTGGAGCCTTTAATCCATTCACATTTAAGGTAATTACCGATATGTATGTTCCTATTACCATTTTCTTAATTGTTTTGGGTTTGTTTTTGTAGGTACTTTTCTTCTCTTGTGTTTCCCACTTAGAGAAGTTCCTTTAGCATTCATTGTGGAGCTGGTCTGGTGGTGCTGAATTCTCTTAGTTTTTGCTTGTCTGTAAAGCTTTTGATTTCTCCATCGAATCTGAATGAGATCCTTGCCGGGTAGAGTAATTTTGGTTGTAGCTTCTTCCCTTTCACTGCTTTAAATACATCATGCCACTCCCTTCTGCCTTGTAGAGTTTCTGCTGATAAATCAGCTGTTAACCTTAGGGGAGTTCCCTTGTACGTTATTTGTCGTTTTTTCCCTTGTTGCTTTTAATAATTTTTCTTTGTCTTTTATTTTTGTCAGTTTGATTACTATGTGTCTCGGCGTGTTTCTCCTTGGGTTTATCCTGCCTGGAACTCTCTGTGCTTCCTGGACTTGGGTGGCTATTTC
>NC_041224.1:62317628-62327016 GCF_002837175.3 Physeter macrocephalus | reverse complement strand
TTATCCGTTCTTCTGCCTCAGTTATTCTGCTATTGATTCCTTCTAGTGTAGTTTTCATTTCAGTTATTGTATTGTTCATCTCTGTTTGTTTGTTCTTTAATTCTTCTAGGTCTTTGTTAAACATTTCTTGCATCTTCTCAACCTCATTCTTTTTCTGAGGTCCTGTTCTTTTTCTGGAAGTTTGCCTATCTCCACTGCATTTAGTTGTTTTTCTGGGGTTTTATCTTGTTCCTTCATCTGGTACATAGTCCTCTGCCTTTTCATCTTGTCTATCTTTCTGTGAATGTGGTTTTCGTTCCACAGGCTGCGGGACTGCAGCTCTTCTTGCTTCTGCTCCTAACTGGTATTTTTAAAGCCTCCTTGATGGTTCTAATGGGCAGCCAGGTGAAGGATCACTGAATTGGGTGAGGGAGGCCTGAGCTCTTAGATGTGAGCAATTCAAGATGGCAGATGGTGATTGAGCTGCCGATTGGGTGAGGACTAGGTGTCACCTGATCACACTCCCTCTTTCGCAGGTGGGGAAACTGTGGTTTACTGGCTCAGAGAGAGAGGGGCTTGCCAAGGTGGGGTGGCACATCAGTGGCCCAGTTGAGGTCGGAGCATAGATCATTCAACTCCTCATAGATCATTCGACTCTTAGCCAGTGCTCACTCCTCCAGAGCATCAGAGCTCCACGGGCTTGACCGCAGAAGGTCAGTAGCAGATGTGCAGTGATTTGCTGAGCACCAGCCGCATGCTAGGCTCTGTGCTGGGCACTGGATGCCACTTCTCTTCTTTAATCCTCCTGCCATCTTACAACCCCCATGTCGGACTTGAACTAAGCTCCTTAGAGAAGTGAAATGACCTGCCTTTATCTCATGTCACTCTCACGAGGCTCTAACACAATATATCTCAAAGTGTGGCCCAAAGCAATGTTATTCTCTGAAACTTCCTGCGGTGGTTGTTAAAAATGCAGATCCATAGGCCCCTACCCCATACCCTTGGAATTAGAATCTCTGGAGGTGAGATTCAGGAAGGCACATTTTCAGCAGTGTGCCAGATAGTTTGCCAACCTGCAAACAATTGAGAGCCACTGCTCACATGGGCCTTCTTTGCATCTCTAGAGTGGACCAAACACCTCCCACCTCAGGGCCTTTCTTCCTGCTGTTTCTTCTGCTTGATTAACACCCCTTACCTCCAACTCACTCTTCTTTTTTTTTTTTTTTTTTTTTTTAATTAGATGGTTCCAATTTGGGGGGTTTTGTTTTGTTTTATTTTTTAGTTTTTGGCCACACCGTGCAGCATGCTGGATCTTAATTCCCCGTCCAGGATCAAACCTGTGTCCCCTTCATTGGGAGCGTGGCATCTTAACCACTGGACTGCCAGGGAAGTCCCCTCCAACTGATTCTTAAGCCTCAGCTTCCTCTGGGAAGTCTTTTTAATTCTTCGGACAAGGAAAGGTCTTCCCCTGTACACTCCTTTGCACAACAGACTTTCCTTCCATGGTGCTATCATAATGGTAACTTACAAAACAATGTTTGGGATGTGTTGTTTCATGCCCCTTCCCTGCTTCTATGAACCCCCTGTCCGTCATGTCCACTGAGTTGTTCACAGCCCTTAGCCCCAATCCTGGTGCCCTGCAGGGTATAAACAAGCAGCTCAGTTACAGGACCATGGAGGAGTAGAGCCAGGATTCAATCCCAGACCTGCATGCTGCCGTGCTGCTTCTCAACCTCTGTGATGAACTACCCCAGAAGAGCGAGGACCCATCCAGACGTGGGGATCCTAACCATTTGCTCCATTCTCCAGACCCCTAAGCCACTCTGCTGATACACAACGAGTAGTTCTTTTTGGTAAATACTGATAGCAAACAATTAAGGGGTAGGTGAGAACTTAGATCTCCTCCCTCGGCCTCAACACCAGGCTCGGTGAAAATGAGGCATGGGCAAAACAGAGTCCCATCTATGGGCAGTTACTGCAAGTAACCCAGACAGCCAGACAACCCCCGTGAGCTCAGTGAAGACCTGGGTCTCTGTCTTTTTAGGTGTTGTGATAGCATCGCCAACGAAAGTCCACCTGAGTTAACGGTGGTAATAGTAAAAGTCTGCTATGCTTCCGGTCAGAGACAGCCAGAAAATAATCTACCCAGTCGGTAGCTGCACACAGACCATTTAGGAACCAAGTCTGGGGAGCCTTTCTTTCCCAGACTTGCTGCATGCTCATATCTCCTTCAGGCTGGAAACGTTGCCACCAGATTCTAGCTAATTCACGTATCTCCATTACCGATGTACAATGAAAACCCCTTTTTAACATTCATTCTACTAATTAGCAAAACCTTAATACTGATCAGAGAAGTCGTAGCCTGCAGTCACTGCCTCTGAAAGTGAATTTCCAACTGGTGCAATTGATCAGACCTCGGGTAGAGATTAAAACTAACAAGTGCACACATTTTTAACTTTCCAAATGAAGTATTTTAGAGGAACATAAAGTAACCCCACCAGTAGTATGCAGCAACGCAGATCCTGTAGGCCTCTGAATTTCTGCTCTGTTATTGGAACCAGTGCTTGACGCCTGAGGCCTGGTCTGGCCCATCTGCTAATTCCCCAGCAGAGCCCTGAAAACACTGAGATTTGCTCAAAAATTCCCTCTAGTCATGATCTGCAGAGACTATCTGTGTCCAGGCATGCCAGAAGATAGAAGTGGTGTAGGATAGGGCTTATCAAACTTTACTGTGTGTCAAGAAAAGTTGTGAAAGACTGAGATGGGGTGGGAGGGAGGAAGAAAAAGAAAGAGAAAGAAAGGCAGGGATTACTGGGTATCCTGTCCAGAGTACCCTTCTGGCTTTTGTTTTTTCTCAATCTTTCATTATCTCAGCTATTTTACAACTCTGGAAGTTGTTGAAAACTGATAGAAATGTAAACGATTCTTGTCCGTAGACATGCAAATTATATCCAATGCAATGCAATGCAATTGATTATTGCTCTGTGGATTTTTTGCCAGTTTTGCATCTATTTGTAAATTAATTCTGATTCCTGATGACCTGTGTTTGTGCCTACTCTCTGCATTCTCCTGTAAATGATTACAACATCTTAGTGGTTTCCTCGTTAATCAATGAGTTTTAAAAAATCTTTGACCCAGATTCGTTTTATGTTTTTTGAGAGTCGTGATTATACCTTCTTTTAAAGATTTCACATGTGCATAAAAATCACCTGGGGATCTTGCTAAAGTGCAGACTCTGATTCCAGGTCTAGGGAGGGGCTTAAGGGTCTGCATTTCTAACATGCTTCTGGGTGACGCCCACGCTGCTGGTCCATGGATGCACTTAGGTGTCAAACTACTCTTGTGATGATCCACTTTAAAATACCCCCGTGAGAGAATGTGTATGTGAATGAGGTAATTCTTACCTATACCTTAGGATTAATTCATTACCATAAAGAACGTTGAGATTTTTTAAATGAAATTACTGTGTGATAGGACCCACTGTCCTTGCGTGAGTGCAGGAACAAGGTCGAAGAAATCCGCCACAACCCCTGGCCTTGGGACCCACCATCTCACCCACAACTTGAACCGCACAGGTTTGCAGGGGCCTCTGTACATTTCCCCGCCCCGTGGCAGCACATGCTCCCAACCCTGGACTAACCCCCCGAAGGGGGCTGTAGAGGAGTGGGAGGAGAGATGGCTATTAGCTCCAACAGGGTTCCTGTTCAGCCTGTCACCTGCTGCAACGAGGAGGGCCGCTCACTCTTCCCATGGTGTTCCTGCCCCTCCTCTCGGACCACAGAGACTGAGCCCTGGGGGGGTCTCCTGGGAGCCCTGCAGCAGACGGGGCTGTACACACTGGGAGGTTTCCCAGGTTCTGCTATTCAAGCACATGGGCACCGCTGCCTTTCCCCTCTAACTTCCAGCCGCACAGGCTCACAGGGAAAGTCCCAGGGAAAACCTTTTAGGGTAACATTCTGAACTGCTGGACATCAACCACCTCGGCTCTTGCGGCAGCACCTTCGGGCACTGCCACTGCAGTGTGCCAGGCTACGGGTCCCTGCGGGCTTATGGGCCATTCCTGTAGGGGATCTGGAGAAAGGCATACTCACTTTTTCACCTCACTGAGCCTGGGAAGAGTGTGAAATGCTGGGTCCCTTGGCCTGTGTCCAGGGCAAGAGGACCAGATCGCAGGGAAGAGCGTGGGCTTTGAAGGGCTGTGGCTCAATCCTCCCATTGCCCTGATCTTGGGTGAGACACTTTCTCTCCCCAAGCCTCAGTTTCTTCTCCTGTACTATGGGGACAATGTTCAGAGCACAGACTTGTGGCGAAGCTGAGCAGACAGGATGCAGGTGAGCCTTCTGCAGAGGTCCTGCCCCCTGAAATGCTCTTCTCTCTTTGACAGGTCATTTCTCCTTGTTCAGAGCCCTTTCTGAATATGCCCCTTCCATGACACCTTTGTCCTGCTTTACTTTGTCATAGCATCCATCCCTGAGATGATTTATGCTTTTGTTTACACTTCCTCTTATCCGCTACCCACCCCACCCTGGGCAGGGACCCTGTCTGTCTTTTCACAGCTGTGTCCCTGCTCCTACATCAGCGCTTGCATACAAGAGGCATGATGAACCACTGTTGCATGGATGAAGGTGTCCAGCACATCAGTAGGTGCACAGAAAACCTGCGTTCTTACCCCAGGACCCTTGGCATGCATAGCGGGCTCCTCCTTCCCTCTCCCCACCTTAAGTCTAGGCTCGAGGTGGGTTTTCTGCTCTCTGCCAAAGCAAACAGAGAAAATCCGTTTCCTCGTGGTTCATAATTGTTTCATATTTTTCCAATAGGCCTAAGCCTGGCCTCGAGGTTTCCAGGCACAGATTGTTCTCCCCCTCGCTGCTCTCAAGCCGTACAGGGGAGTGACTGAGAGCAGTTAGATCTGGAAGCTGCCCGCGGCGGCTGAGTAGACAGCCCCCTGCAGAAGGTCCTGCCCGCACGGTGGAGGAAGACACACCTGGTCCCAGCCAGCACCTGCCAGGAGCCAGCTAGGCCCAGCACACACGTGCACCAGTTCATTTCACCCTCATAACTCTGGGAAATCGATGCCATTCCCCATATTTCAGATGAGGAAACTGAGGTTTGTATAGTTCGGGGTCTTACCTGGTTACCTAGCTAGTAGTGCTGGAACCAGTGTCTGAGACCAGGTCTGTCTCACTTCGCGGTCAAGTCCTCTCCCAAGGTAGAAAAAGAAAGGGTCTGAGGGCAGAAGAAAAGAGGTCGGATCAGCTATGAGGAGCTGACCTAAAGGAGGTGGCTCCTCCTGAGTGTGATTTGGCCAGATGGGATGTAACCCAGGCATCCCCTGCAGCCTGGGACAAATCACTTCTCTGGCCATCGAAGGCCTCTCTTACATGCCAGGGTCCCTCAGTAGCTCTCCGTTGCTTATAGCGTAAAGCCCGGGGTCCTTAGCTGGGCCGTGAAGGCCTTCCACTATCAAGCCATAGCCTGCCTTTCCAGAATGAGTTTCCCCCACCAGAGGCTATGCTCCAGCTTCTTGACCAGTACCCAAATATGCCCTGTATTCTCCACCCCTACTCCCTGGCCTTTGCTCCCTGCCTAGAGCACCTGTCAAAGTCTGATATACCCCATAAGGTTCGGCCCAAAACCCAGCCCTGGAATCCCTTCACTTAATCCTCAGAGCAGCCCTATGAAGCAGTTATCATAACTGTCCCCATTTTACAGATGAGGAAACTGAGGATGGAGGGTAAGTGTCTTGCCTAGAGTCAGTCACACAGTGAAGTCGAGGGATCTGGAGGCATCAGAGTCTCTTTACCTCACCCCTCTCTGATCCCTCCTAGAACTGACCCTAAAGGAGGTGGCCCTTTCTGGGGGTGGGAGTTGGGTCCTTTGCACCTGTCCTCTGCCTTTGATGAGACAGACCAGATTATATTTTCTGATCCAGGGACCTGATTCATCCTTGTTACTGTCCCAGTGGGAGCAGAATCCTCCCAGCAGGGGGAAGGTTGACATTCCTTTGTGTTTATGGGGGTTGGGATGAAAGACAGCAGGAGAAAGGGTGAGTAGTTTGGGAGGCTGTTTCATCCACCTCTGTCCCCGCAGGTTTGTTCAGAGAGGATGCTGCTGCCTACCACTGTGGCGCTGGCTGTGTCCATGCCTTCTTTCCAGGGCCACTGCTGGACTGAGGGTCCATCCTGCTTCCAGCCTCTTCTCCCTTTCTCCTCCCCTTCCACAGTCACTGCTACCCTCTAAAAGGAAACTTCATCTTCAAGCGCCTCTCTGCCTCTCTTTCCTTCTCCTTCCCGCCACCCCTCAACCCCTCTCTCACCTGCTCCGTCTTCAGCTTATAAAATCTGCCTTCCCACCAAGGTTATCCTTAAAGATCTGCTCCAGCCTAGTTTGGACTCACTTTCCTATGTCTCCCAGTAGATCTTTCAGGTTTATAGGGCAATGCTTAACAGGGAGGAACGTGTTGATAATGGTGGAATTTCAGGCATCCAGGAGTCAGAATTGTAAGCAGCATCTGGCCTTCCAGGCTCCAGCAGACCAGGAATTTGGCATGTTTAGGAGGCTGCAGATTTATTCTCTGCACCCAAAGGCTAAAGGAAGGCATGTCCAAGGATTCATGTGGGTCTGGCTTCTTCTCAGCTCACGGAAAACTACTAGGACTGATTGATGGGGCTCTGACCTGGACCTCAGTGGAGTCCGATGACTTGGGCCAAGCAGAAAGATCCCAGGCATTCAAAGAACTGCACCATCTCTCCCCAGCTGTCCAGCAATCCATGCAGGCATTTGGTAGAAAATCAGGCACCTTGGTAGCTAATATCCTGTAGCAGGGGTGGCAAACTCACGTGCTTTCAGGGGTGACGTAAATACACTGAGAGTAGGCAATAGGGAGTGGTGGGGACTGGGGCAACTGGAGAGTCCTGCTATGCCCAACGTAATTCAAAGGAAAATATGTCTGGGCCTCAGGCTGACTGTTTGCCAACCTCTGCTAATGCATGACAGGTTCCAAAGCTCTCTTCCACATGGTTTCACTGAATTATCATCTCCTTTCTTCCTTACAGTAATTATCCCCACTTGACAGATGAGAAAACTGGACCTTAACACGGTTAAAACATTCTCCTAGACTCATTTCAGGCAGTCATTTATGGGCGGTGGCTTGAAGAGATGCAAAGAGAGGTCTCTGCTCCCAATTTATCACCCATCTTCAGGTTTGGAGGTTGAAATATGACTATCCAAGCCAGCCATTAGAATGGTGCTCTGCTCTGACTCAGGATTCTCATCTGAAATGTGCCTCCTCCCCCTCCCCCATGTACTAATTCCCTCCCACACATGTAGCACATCCCATCATGAAGAAGGATGCAGAGGGTCCTGCAGGGGGGCTGGGCATGGACGGCCAGGTGCTGTGACAACCCCCATATCCCTCAGCTCCATGCCTACCCCACACTTACTCACAGAGAAGAACAGTTAGTCATGGAGCCTGGGAGGTCTGGATATAGGCCTGCTGCCCTATGGCCTTCTGAACTTACTGGAATATAGTTTCTTCATCACAATACAGTGATATGGAAGTGATAATAACTAGTGATACCAGATACACGTCTAGGTACTTTACATGTATTAACTCATTTAATCCTCACAGCATAATCCTAGGAGGTAGGTATCATTCTTAATCCCGTTTTGCAGATGAGAAAACTGAAGCATAGTTCATGCTTCCACAGAATTTGGAAACTAAACAGGTGTGTAAGAGACAAAAGCTGCTCATCAGTTCCCATTCTGGCAAAAATTATCCATCTATGCATTCCACAAATCCTGTTTCCAGGCACCAGGCTGTGTGCCAACATTACAGTAGGGCACGTAGGCCTGGAAACCCATTATTACGAGCAGTATGACAAATGGGTCATGAGAAATGCTACATGAGAAATGTGCACTGCAGGAGCCTAGAAGTATGGGGAAATCTGGGAAGGCTTCCTGGAGGAGGTGACACCAGGCAGAGAAGGGGCATTTCCCAAAGTGAGAATGACCGGTGCATGGTTCCAGGGCAAGTGTGAGAAACATGTCACCTTTGAGAGGCACTAGGAGACGCAGTGTGGCAGACATGACAGAGGAAGGGCAAGGTGGTTAGGTTTGGGGTTATATTACAGGCCAAGGTGAAGGTTCAAATTCTACCCTGTAGCAACAGGCCTTGAAGGAGGTGAGTGAGGGGCTGGCTATTTTCATTTTTCTATTCAAAATTTGCAATAGGTTCAAAATTCAAAAAGCATGAAAGGTATACAGTAAAAAATTTCCTTCAACTGGCATTCAGCCACCCAGTTCCCCTCCCCAAGGTCAGCCAATCACATTTGTTTCATACATGCCCTTCTAGAGATATTTTATTTTATTTTTATATAAAGTAATCTCTCCCCCACCTTCTCTCTCTTCCTTTTTATCTCTTTTTACATTTTTTTAACCCTAAAGACAGCACACTCTTTATGCATCTCTGCACCTTGATATTTTTCAGCATGTATCTTGGCAATCTTTTCCATTTTTGCGTGGCTGCATCATGTTGCATGGTTAAGAGGAGTTGTACTTTATTTAACCAGACCCTATTGATGGACATTTTGTTTTTTCTAATCTGTAGCTCTTACAATAAATGTTGCAATAAATAATCTTATGCATATGTAATATCTTCCATGTTCAAATACATCTATAGAAAAAACTTGCCAGAAGTGGAATCAATGAGGCAAAGGATACATAAATTTTATTTGCATTAAAAATGTTTTTAATTGAAGTTTAGCTCACAGAAGGTAAAGTGTAGAGCTCAACAGATTTTGCACATGTATACATCTGTGTAACCACCACCCAGATCAAGGGATAGGTTATCATAGAACATTTCCAGTACCCCCTCTTGCCTTGTCCTAGTTGATCCCACCCTCCGAGGTAATTTACTAGTCTGACATCTATCACCGTGGATTGGTTTAGCCTGTTTCTGAGTTTTGTAGAAATGGAATCATAAAGAATGTACTTTTTTTTTAATTGAAGTACAGTTGATGTACAACATTATGTTAGTTTCAGATGTAAAGCAAAGTGATTCAGTTATACATTCTTTTTCAGATTCTTTTCCAGATTCTTTTCCATTATACACTATTACAAATTATTGAATATAGTTCTCTGTGCTATACAGTAGGTCCTTTTTGTTTATCTATTTTATATATAGTAGTGTGTATATGTTAATCCCAAACTCCTAATTTATCTCTCTCCCTTTCCCCTTTGGTAACTATAAGTTTATTTTCTATGTCTATGAGTCTATTTCTGTAGGTAAGTTCATTTGTATCATTTTTGTTAGATTCCACATATACATGATATCATATGATATTTGTCTTTCTCTGTCTGACTTACTTTACTTAATTTGATAATCTCTGGGTCCATCCATTTCGCTGCA
>NC_041224.1:62284597-62317128 GCF_002837175.3 Physeter macrocephalus | reverse complement strand
TAGAACACATGGGCCGCCCCTGAGAACTTAATAGAGCATCCTGTTCCTTCTGCATTAAGTGCGAGCTTCTTGTTTCTTGGGGTGGGCTGACCACGTGGGAGACCCTTGGATGTACCCTCTACACAGCTCAACTCGGATTCTTACAACCGTGATGGTCACACAGTTTTCAAGGGTCTCAGAAAGGATGGGAAAGCCAGCCTGTCTGAGGGGAAGCCAGGCTCATTTCACACCCCCTCCAATGTGTTCCCATGCCCATTGCCAAGCAAAGGAGCCATAGAGGAAGAGTCAACTTGGTGACCTGGTAGGGGACCCAGCACAATGCCCTCTGTCCTCCCTTGGAGCCATCCCCCGGTGTGGTGCCCGTGTTTATTATCAGGACAGGGTTTCTTATTTAAACGACCCATACCAGGCTGTTCTTTCCCATGTCCCCACCGTCATCAGCAATTTGAGAGCTAGACACCACATCTTTTATCTCTCTCTCTCTAAACTCCTAGCAGGGTAATTATTTGGGAATTGGCATACTTACTTAAACCTTCAAATAATGTAAGGCAGTATAAGATTATGCCAAACCTGTGCTAAATATAGCACAGTACATCTATAGCTAAAATTGCATTTTTTTTCTGAAAAACAAAGTTTCTGTTTCCTTCTCTCTGGGTGATTGTGTGCACACAGTCATTGTCTGAGGGAAGGTGTTTGGTGTCAGTTCAGTTTTGCTTGAGTGATTTTAAGCCAAGAACACACACATGGTTCTAATTTACAAGGCCATGGCCGGGCTCAGATGTAAGGACCACAGGCTTAGATATGGGGACGTTTGTTGGGACAGAGGGCAGAGTAGACTATCTCCTTCCCACACCCACATTAACTGCCTCTTTCCTGGCTTCACTGACTCTAAGGGAGACCCCGCCCACCTTCATTAATTAACATTCATAGTGCAGGTATCTATGGTGGGCTGGGGGTGCTCACGTGTGTCATCTCATTTAACCCTCACTCAACCTGGGGAACTAAGTACTCTTAGAAATGCCATTTTTCCAGTTGGAGAAACTGAGTCAGCCGAGAGCATCTGTGTGGAGTCACCCATCATTCTCCTTCCCTTCCCCCCACCCTGGTGACAATGAAGCCTTCTTGTGGGGCAGATGCCAGGACTCGGGGCAGCCAAATTTAGCCCTATAAGATGGGGGCCTGAGACCTTGACTTCTTTGCTCATCCCTCCTATAGGCTGAGCTCCATGGCCCATGGCAGAGAGGGCAAGCTGTCTACCAGAAATTCATATCCCCCGGCTCATACTGAAGCCATTGCTTAGTCAAGGACTACATCTCCCAGGCTCCCTTGCAACACCATTGGGCCATGTGACTAGTTCTCACCAATGGGGTACAAGCCTGTCTTATTTCAGAGAACTCAGAGACCCTGGAGGAGGGCACATCTACAAGATGGGTGGAGCCTGGATCCCAGAATCACCATGTGGAGGAGAGCTGCCCATCAATCAGCAACACACTGATGGAGCAAGAAACAAATTTATTTTGTGTAAAGCCCCTGATAATTTCAAGTTCATTTGGTACAGCAACTAGCATTTTTACCTGACCAAAATGGCCAGAAAAGAGCCCAAGATTCCCAAAGGATTTGTCCTCACTTGCATTTGTCCAGTGCATACCTGGTCAAGGAAACCCTGTCCTCAACACCTTAGAATCTGCTCATGGACTCAGACTGTCAGGACTGTGAGGGCCTCCATGTAATCTCTACCAAGGCCCAGAGAGAGCCGAAACTTGCCTGTCACCACAATTCCCTGTCCAGTGCTCATAATGTAAAAATCATTCAATACACATGCATGCACACACATGCAACACACACTGCACTTGAACAGAAAGGAAATGATAAGGCTTCTTTATGCATCTAAGGTCTGTGCATGTTTCCTCCATACAAACCTTCCTCCCTGGCCAAGTGCCTCCGCTGTGCCTCCATCTCCTGATACCTCCTGAAAGAACCAGGAGGGGCTTGGGTGATGGAGGAAGTGGCCACCAGGGACCCCAGCCACCACTCCCTGCCAGTGTCACCGAGGGCCACACCAAGCAGCTGTGGCAATGGGAAAAACCTGGGCTCTGAGACATAAAGACAGAAAACACAGGGTTTTATTAGTGCTCGAGACGTTTATTTCCTGAGTTAACAACAATAATAAACTCGTTTGCTGCTGTGAGTTTCATTGCCTTCCCCGGTGGGGCTCCCACCTGCTGCCCCTGTTCAGATTCTGCGCGGCTCCTGAGCATAGAGAGGCCAGCCTGGCAGCTGGCATGGGCGGGCACCGCCTCCTGGCAGCTGGGAGGGCCCAGGCAGGGGTCCCCGGAGTGCTGTACCATCAGCACGGGTCTTGCCTCGGTGCGGAAAGATAGGCTCGCTCCCCACTCAGGATCATCACAAGCAGGTGTTAGCCTGAGGTTTCTGGGCCCTCACCTGTCTATTGTGCAGGTGGCTCTTTCCAATCAAAGAATAAAATGACTTAGAGACTTTGCATGTTCCCTGTGGCCCCTCTTAGGACAGGGAACCGAGAGGGGGTACACAGAGAAAGGGAGGTGTGTGAGAGGGATTTTATGAATTTATGAAGATACGACTCACCTTATGTTGTTGTTTTTTAAAAATTCACTCAAAATAACTTCCTTCCTGTTTCTAATTGCTCCTTTGTACCTCATCCTCTTGGCTCTTATAGATTTGCTTTACCTGATGCTTCTTGCATGGAGCTTTGAAAAGTTCTGAAGTTTTATCTGGGTGAGGGGTGGGCAGGGGCGGTAGGGAAGTTGAGGGAGGGTCCTGCTGTATTTCCCCACACCAAGGCTTCTCAAGCTGGCGCACGGATCAGAATCCCCTGGAGGGCAGGCTGATCGCGGGGCCCACCCCCAGAGTTTCTGACTCAGTAGTAGATATGGGGTGGGGCTAGAGCATTCGCATTTCCAGTGATGCTGGTACTGTTGGTCCCAGGACCACATCTTAGACCCTAAGGTGTTCTGGTAGATGAGCTCTAGAACTAGTCAGAACTGAGTTCACATCCAGATCTGCTGTTTATCAGCTGTGTGAGCTTGGGCAAGTCACTCATAACTCCCTGAGCTCATAATAATAACTCACATAATAATAATGTGCAAATGTATTGATCTTGCTCTAGGAACGGTGCCCCAGTCTTTATTTGGCATCATCTCTTTTAATTCTCACAAGAACACAAAAAGAGGTTGGTGGTTTTAACAGCTCCATTTTATGGATGCAATGATGGGGGGCTCAGGAGTCAGGAAATTTTTCCAAGTTCACACCACTCAAAAGTGGTAGAGGCAAGGATTAACGAAGTCTGACCGCAGAGGCCACAGAGAGGGGGCAGGGATCATAGATCACTAGAGAGGTTACAAGGATTAAATAAGAAGACGGACTAAGCACTCAGCGTGAGGCCTGGCACAGACTCTCTGCTCACGGAGGGTGAGCCCCATCTCCCTAAGCGAAGACACTTGATGAGGCCAGAGGAGGCCAGGGGCTGTGCTCACTGACGTTTTAGTCTCCTGGTGAGCCTAGGAAGGGAAAAAAACAGAAAACGGTGAGCTGAGTGTCTAGGGGCAAAGTGGAAAGAGGCAGACGCAGCTCTGCTTGCCTCCCAGGGTGGGGTGGGGGGATTGGGGTCTGCTTCTGACACCTGGAGAAGAGAACAGCCCATCGTCACGGCAGGAGCTGTATGTCCTTGTCAGGGTGCCCTTGACAAGGCAAGTGTTCTCCAGGTTGGAGGCCTCGCTGCAGCCTCTCGGGGTGCCCTTTGAGAACTCCCCTGGGAGTACCTGGCCTCTGGAGACCTGTTATCCAGCGCTCCACCAGTGTCCTCTGTCCCAGGCAGCTGGCTCTAAAGCATTTTCCATAGAGATTGTCGACCCCGCATCAGCCCAGATGCGGAGACAGAGTCTCGTTATTTTTGCATCCTGTTTTCTCATCCCACTTTACAAAAACACAATTATCATCTTGCTTGCCCCATACCTTTATTATAGCCATTATTCCTTAAAGTAAGCACCTCGCATGTACATCTGGCACATCTGGTGCCAGGCAGGCTCGTGTAAAATGGGGCGGTCCTGGGATACACCTTCCAAGCAGAGAAGCAGCAGGCACTCCCAGCCCCGGAGCCTGGATTATCCCTCACGGAGCGCATTCAGGTCAGGCTCACAGGACTGGGGGAGCTGGGGAAAGACTCCTGTCTCCATAGTGCTCCACCTTGTTAGGAGAAAGGGGTTCAGAGAGCAGCTCATCAACCATGTGAAGAAGAACTGAATCTACCTGCTGGTCCACCGACTTGGAAATGAGTGGCAGGCCATGTTTTCTGTTTCTCCTCCGTGCCCCACCCCCCCGAACCTTTGTGGAGCAGGTAGGTGTCAGGTGAACACATGTTGGTGGAAGGAGACGGGCAGACAGCTCTATGACACGGGGCATCACTGCCCGACTTCCCTGAGTTCGTTGCTTCTCCCACGGTTGCCTTCCTCCTTCTAACAGTCTCCATAGCATATATAACAGCAGGCATTTTTAATCGGAAGAAATTAAAATGAGTTGGGTTGAAAATGTCACTGCCCCTTTGGACGCCTCAGGCATGATGCCACTGTCAGTGTAGAGAATCCTGGCTTCGGTTAAAGAAAGACAAGACAGCAGGGATGGGTGCAGAGTAGTGGAAAGGGAATTTCTCTTATAAGCATGTGGAACCCCGTCTCTCACTGATTGTGTGACTTGGGCAGGTCGCTTAGGTTTCTGTCTCCCTGTCTGTTAAATGGGAATGAGGATATAGGGTCCCCCCACCATGAGATGATGTATGGCAAAGCTGCTGGCTTGGAGAGATGCTTGAGCAGTATTAACATGGAGAAGGAACACCTGTAATAATTATCTCCCATACTTGAATAGGGCTTTACAGTTTTCAAAGCAGTTTCTAGTACATCACAGGGCTGAGTGACGATGATCACCAGATACATAAACAGAGGGAGCCCCTGGCCCACCAACCATGGGGCATAGGTTCTGTGGATCTCCGGGGAACAGGCAAAGCTGCATGTGTCTGATTCTGGCACAAAATTTTTCTGACCGCTGCCGTTCTTTTAGTTTTTCTGGTTCTATCAGGAATGGAAATCTAATTAAATGCTGATTTGTCTTTAACAACTTTGGAACACCCTTTTCACTATGTGAGGTCAAAGCAACTTGCCAGGAAATAGGAAGTTGTTTATCAGGGCACAGAGAAAATATTCCAAAGCAAAATTCTGGTTTTCTCTATTATTTAATCCTTGAGTCTCTTCTTCTCCAGCTCTGTGATACACACACACACACACACACACACACACACACACACACACACACCCCTACAAATATCAAGAGATAAAGACGTAACTATGAGAAACACCCAAACGTGGTCAAGTTCAAGAAAATGCCGCAAGTCCTCCAGAACTATGTTCTGCACACTGGCAAAGCCGGAGATGATTTTTTTCTGACCACCAGACATCACTCCCACTATGAGTCTCTCGGCACCATAAGAAGTTCCCAGACCCATTGTCAGAGGTGCTGACTCAGGAAGTCAGAGTGGGGCTAGGAGTCTGAGTTTTAATAAACCTCTCCAGTTTTGCTAATGTTAGGGGTGAAGCACCGTAACTTTCAAGAGCATTCTAGCCTTTGCCATCCAGGTATTGATGAATGTATGCACCAAGCCAGCCCCGGTAAATCACTTTCCCCTCCCCCGCAATTGAATCCCTCAGGATTCACACCTTGGAGGAAGCAGAGCGTTTCCTTGACAACAGATGACTAATTTAGAAGTCCCTGTGAACAGGTGGGAGACAGGAAGGGACAAGAGAAGCAACATGGGCAGGTGCCAATTTGAAACAACAGGCTCTTGGCAGTCCAGGGAGGCTGGAGGGGAGGATCCTTGGGGCTCAAGCACAGAGGGCCGCTGGCCAAGGTAGCCCACTGCTCCATCTGGAAGGAGGGAGGCCCCAATGAACTCTCATGTGCAGGCCCTTGGAAATCGTCCTGAAAGCTAATTTTTGGAATTAAACTATATTGAAAGAAGTTGTGGTGGGAAGGAAAATTTGGTTTCGAATAACTCGTTTGAATAGCAAACTCAAACGGAGAAGGCAGTACCTGAGGCCTGCAGCTGGCTAGATGCGGGGCTCCCAGCAAGAGGACTTGGCAGGCAGAAAAATCTGGAGAGAGCTCACACCTGGTAGGACCTGGCCCCAGGTTCACGACCTCAGTTCTTAGCAATTCTTCTCGGGGCCACGTGGGCCTGGTCCCAGGCCATCTCTGGTTTCCTCTCCCACATTCCCCTCTGGGGCCTCTGCTCCAGCCAGCCTCCAGCCGCTGCCCACATCTCATGACACCCTACCTTGTCTTACGCATGTTAGTCTGTCTAAACTCTGCCCATCGACCCCAGGCCCAGCTTAGATCTGTCTCTGTGGGATCTGGCAATACCCTAACCCTAACCCCCGCCCAAATCTCATGTCCTTGTATCTTTGCCTTATGTCACCAGCTGAGCTTCCTGCACCTCCCACGTGAGGACTAGAGCCTTCAGATGGCCTTCGAGGAACAGGATTTCATGGTGCAGCCTAAGTCAGGGCTCCATGCTCCTTCCTCAGTTGGGCTTACAGTCGGCACAAATGTGCTTACCTTGACTGCCCATCAGAATCACCTGGGGAGCCTTCGACAACGCTGACACCTGACCCAATCCCGGGTCAACTGAAACCAAATCTCTGTGGGGCAACCATGTCCTTTCAAAAGCTCCTGGGTTATTCTGATGCACAGTGAAGGTTGAGAACCACTGCAATAGGCCGTTACTCATCCTTAGCCATGGAAGGGCAATTAGAGAAGAAAGCCACTTCCCCTGCATTCTAAGACTATAGGAGTTCAGTGTATGGTAGCTTCTGTTGCTCTTGCCTGCTCTCTACTCCTTTTGGAATGGGGAAAAATAATCCAAGACTCCATGAAGGCTTCAACTAGCCAAAGACCCAGAGGCAATTGCCAAGGATGGCAAATACCTATGTATCCACTCCGGCCGACCATGTCCTTGACAGGCATTGCTAATCAATCATGGCACATTTTCCCTCTGAACCAGAAGTGTCCTCACAGTGTTTTACCACCCTGTGTTCTAGGCAGCTCCAGTGAATTGGAGCTGGCATCCTAGTCGAAACCTATTTTTTATACTTGGTTTAGAGAGGTAATACCATAGCGTTAAGGAGAAGCAGGGTTAGGAAATATTATGCCCTGATCTTTTAAGTTAACATCAAGGAGGCCAACCATAGTCTTACCCTAACTGTCCTTTGAGGTCCTCAGGGTCTAACCTGAAATGAGAAAGGCAATTCAGAGTTTCTCTGAAGTGAGTTAATTTATTCATCTTTCTTATAAATTGAGTGTGGTTTCTCATGAGCTCTCTTGGCTGGCCTAGGGCAAGGAAGGCTGAGTAGAGAGAGTAGGGTATCAGATAAGGATGGCCTAAGCGTACTTTTAAACAAAATTGACAATATTGTCAATTTCCTTACCACTTGAGCGTGTTCTGGAAATAATCAGGCCTAATTCCTTCTTCTCTGGATGTATTGGCTTCCTTATGGACTTTCTTCTCCAAAGGACTGACTGCCAACTTGCTAACCTTAACACCACCTTTCAAACTGTATTCCAAATGCCTTTTCATGTACTTCTCACCCTGGCATTCGAGGACCCATAGTACCTGGCCCCAGCCTAACTTTCCAACCTGATCTCCCTCTTCATCCCATCCCAGGTTCTGACTCTCTCCTGAATGTGTCTTGTCCTCCATGCATTTATCTATACCTGAAATGTCCTGGCTTCCATTTCTGTCTGCTTATGTCTTACTGCACATTAAGACACACTCAAATCATGCCTCCTGCATGAGGTTCCCATCTCACTGATTTTCCTCATCTCTCCTCCAATTCTCCCATTATGCTTTGCTTATCCTGCCATTTTAGCCAAGGGAATGGTATGACTATTTCTTAGGCATCTACCACGTGCCAGGCACCATCCCAGATAGCAGTATTAGGACCCTGATTTTATTTACTCTTACCAACATTTCTGTTTCTTAGATCTCACCATCTGATTTTATTTATGAGAGAATTGGTAACCTTCACAGTTCAGTGATTTGGCCGAGGTAGGAGAGTTAGTAAGCGGCAAAGCTAGGAGAAGACCCCTCATCTCCTGGGCCTTTCCAGGCTCTGATTTTTATTCTGTCCTCCTTTGTCTCCAAGGCAGAATTTCCCCTTGTCTGCCTTGTACATAGGATTTGGAGTCAGATAATATAGGTTCAAGGCCCATATCACCTAATTAGTTACCGTGTTGTTTTAGCAGTTGACTTAATCTCTTTGACCTTGTGTTTTCATCTGTCAAGGAGGATTAGAATAATACCTGCCCTACCCTAGCTTACAGAGGAGAGCTCCCCTCTCCATGGACTGTGAACCTCTTGGGCTGAGGCCCCCTCATACTCATCTTTGTGCCTCCACAGCACTCGGTGGGCACTGGGCCAACACACCAACACTCAACAAATCCTTATCATTCAACTGCATGAGATTAAATTAAATGAGTCCATAGGTTAGGGGAAAAACCCAAACACCTCGTTTTGGGGTCCAGAATTGATTGTTCCCAACAGCATCCCTGGAGTGGGTTTTGATCACATTCACTTGTAACTTGTTTGCTATTTGCTTTGTTTAGCAAATTCCTTCACAGAGAGACAGGGAAGAAGCCTGGGAAGGCAGGGGAAGGGTGTGGGAAGATGCTGGAATCCGAGAGGGAGCTCAGATTGTTGGCTGAACATATTGCTGTCTGTGTGGAAAATGTTCACAGCAGTTACAACTTTGGATGAATATGCATTAGCGGCAGTGCTGCAATTTGACGGCGTGTGCCGCGCTACACTCAGAGATTTGGCAAGATGGGTAATTATCTCCACATTATGTGCCTTGTCTCTTTCTCTTCTTAATTAAGTAACTAATCTGGTGGAGGAGAGCTCTGTTTGTGTTTGTTTGGCAGGTGCAGCCTCGTGACAGTTGTCTGGAGAAGTTTCTTGGAAATTTATGAGACTTTTCAAAAAACAAACTGCTCGGAGCTGAGCCGACCTCCTGGAGGCTGGGAGGATCAGAGTTGGGCTCTGCTGGAGCACAAGGCAGTGTGGCAGTTGCTGCTTCTCCTAGACAGCGGGCTTCCTGCTGCAAGGCCCATCAGGGGCTCTGAGCTTCCAGGGTGGCAGGAAGCAGCGTGCTCCAAAGGGTGAGCACTCCCCATAGAAAAGAGGGAGAGGTCAGAGGCCAGAATTAGAACATCAGTGTGTTCTCCCTTCTACCTTGTTTCCCTCTGGATTTCTCTGTTTGAGCAGATTTTCCCTCTCAGCTCTTCCAAGCTCTCTGTAAAGGAATTGATTAAACGAGCTAAGTGCCAGTCATTTATTGAAGACTGACCACATGGCTCATGGGCAAACCTGCTGACATAAAGGTGCTTGGCTGGGTTGGATGGGACCCAAGGTGAAGCTCCTGGGTCCCTGGCAGATGATGCACGCCAGTGACCCAGGAGGTGTTGGGTCCCATAGTGCTGCAGCATGGTCACCAGCCAAGTGCACAGACCACCACTCTGATGCCTCCTCCAGGCTGTCTGGAAACCAGAGCAGGTTGCTCAGGAGGGTGAGGGATAGGGCATCTTCTTTTGAGGTTCCTAGGTTGGTTGCAAGAGAGGGTTGGAAGGGGCCAGGCCACAAACGGTAGGACATTGCAGATCCAGAAATGACAAATGAGGGAGCTCTCAAGGAATTGCTACTGACTGCACTGAATTTTACAGGCACACCTGAGTGGGTCACAGTGTTGTCATAGTGGGGAGATTCCACTGAACAACACAGCTGCGCAACCCAGACGCAGGGTGGGCTGCTCTGCTCAGAAGGCTGTGCTGACCACTGGGCGCTTGCTTTGACCCATAAGCTCTGTTTTCTTATTTGAGATGATGGGCTTACCTTCTGTATATTTATGTATCCTCCCAATACACACACACACACACACACACACACACACACACACACACACACCCCAATTCAGTGAAATAAGCTGTTAGACACCCCTCATGAGTGGCCCATCCCAGGGGTCACTATGGTATTATGGGGATAGAATTCAGAGATGACCCCCTAGATTACTGGACCCTACTGCACACATAACTTCTCTCAATCAACCTCTAATCTTAGTACTGCTGTGAAGGGATTTTGCAGATGTAATTAAGATCCCTAATCAGTTGACCTTAAAATGGAGATTATTGGGTGGGGCTGACCTAATCACACCGGCCCTTTCAAAGTAGAGAGTTTTCTCCAGCTGGTTGCAGAAGAGAAAGTCAGAGATCTGAAGCATGGGAAGAATTCAACACACCATTTATGGCTTAAAAATGGAGGAGCCACATAGCAAAAACTTGGGGTGACATTTAGAAGCTGAGAGCAGCCCCCCAGTGACAGCCAGCCAGAAGGCAGGGTCCTCAGTCCAACAACCACAAGGAACTGAATTCTGCCAACAGCAAGAATGAGCTTGAAAGTAGACTTTTCCTCAACACCTCTAGATGAGAACACAGCCTGACCAATACCTGATTCTGGTTGTGTCATACCTTGAGCAGAGAACCCGGCCATGCTGCGCCAGACCTCTGACCTAAACTACTATGTTTGTGCTAATTTGTTATGCAGCAATGGAAAACTGATACAGGAGTTAAGCCTCCTACATGGCCTATAAGAAAAGCTGCACAGAGAGACTCTGCCATTTCTTTTACAATCTAGGCATGTGGGGACTCAGACCTTAGTCCAGGTTTTGCCACTGGCTTGTTTAGTGATGATCTCAAGAAAAACATATACCCTCTCTGGGCCTTAATTTCCTCTTCTGTAAAAGTTGGAATGGGACTCCATGCTCCTTAAGATCCCTCACAGAGTGCTCATTCTGATTGTGACTATAGACACTGATATAAAAGAATGCATGGGGATGACCACCTGGGAGAAGTAGCTTCCTTTGTATGAGATTTCTGGCTTCAAGGTCAGAGCAATCCTCCCATGACATGGTTTCTGTATTGACATATTCTGCTCAAACACTGTTCAAGGATCTCCACAGTCTATAGGAAAAAAGAAGACCCTCCTCTTTGCTATTCAGGGTCTAGATAATTTGGGCCCAACCTAACCTCTGACCCTAGGTACCACTGCTCCTCTCTGCACTCCTGCCCATCCCCACATACTGCATACCACCATTGGTACCTGCATTCATTTTTCTCTCCTCCAATTTATATGTTCTCCATCTCTGTTAACCAAAAACTTAAGCAAATAGACTTCCCATTTTCCAAGGGTTAGCTCCAGACCTACCTTCTCCAGGTAACCTTCCTGGCATTTCTATATGAATAATTTTCTCCTTTGATGGTGATGATAAGAAACTCATCTCAAAGTAGCTTGAGAAGAAAAAATGGAAACTAGTGATTCATGTCACTGTGAAATCTAAGGTTAACTTTAGACACAGATGGATCCAGCGGAACAATGTGTGCATTTGGAACTTTGCCTCTATCTATCTCTTTTCTTTGTTTCTCTCTGTAAGTCAGGGCCCTTCCTCATATGGGGTAAAAATGTATGGCCCCCGGCAGCCCCAAGCCTGGTTCTTTACAGCTTGAAATTTAAAAGTAATTTGTATCCTTTTCCCCTCCAGCATCTTTATATTAAAGATCAGAGAAGACTGATTGGTCCTCTGTGGGTCAGTATCCACCCTGAACCAATCACTGCATTCAAGTTGATAGACACTTCTCTGATTGGTCAGGGGAGTATCTGCCTAAGCCTTGGTTGGAGCAGGGGAGCTGTGACTGATAACCTCACCCTGACCACATGGACTGGTGGACGTGTAGTCCTTCAAGGAAAATCAGGATGATCAGAGGAACTGAGAAAGGGGAGTTGGTCGGAGAGAAACAAGAAATGCCCATCCTATCCTTGTCTTATTCTGTTCTGGACTCCCACTAGCTTCCCATCTTTCCGCTTATTTGGCCATAATCCCACTCTGCCCTGCATAGGAGATGTGTATATAGCTGATCCGATTACTCACAGAGCAATTTATATATGCAGATAAAGTATAACTAGTTGGTTTTTTTCCCGTGCCTAGCCAGATTTTCCTCCCAATCTTGATGAGCAGTGCAAAAAAAAAAAAACTAATTGTCTAATATGATTGAATATAGTTGGCTCTGATCATTTTAAATGGTCCCATTAGGAACATTTTTACTTATTTGAGTAAAAATACTTAGCCGCTGCACTTGCTAAGATGGGGTCCAGGTGTATATATAGACAGGGGCTTATAACATCTTTATAAATCTATGTGCGTGTGAGGGATGAGTCCAAGTCCCTGGGCAGAATTTCCTCTGTGCTCCCTGCCTTGACTGCCTGGGAGCATTCACTGCCAGAGCCTGTGGCAGTGGGACACCTTGGCTTGACCTTGGCGGGGGCTCAAGGACATCCTTGGCTGACTCAGCCTCTCTTTAACTCTCACGGAGGCAGTCCTATTGGGGGAGGGGGAGGGACAGCCAGATCTGTGTCCAGACCGCTGGTCCTACAGTCTCCTCCTAGCTTTGCTGAGGGGCTCACTGCTCCCTGCTCCCTGCTGCAGTGGGACATATAGTGTGTGTGTGTGTGTGTGTGTGTGTGTGTGTGTATGTGTGGGAGGGGGAGGGACAGTGGGGGGCTCCACTCATCATATCTCCCTCTTTCTAACTCCAAATCTTTGCTGAGCCTTAATGGCAAACTGGGCCCATGATTTGTCCACGCATTAGAGGGACTCTGTGAACTGAGGCAGTTGGTTTGCAAATGAAGGAGATAAAGGAATTTAGAAATCCTCTTTGAGACAGTAGCTTGGCTAACAAAACTATTGCCCCAATGCATAATCCTATTTTGTGGGTCAATAACTGAATATTGCCTCAATCTTTCTTTCCGTGTCCTTTTTGAAACAAAGACTAAGCTCCTTCCAGGCAGATGGTTCCCTGGGATGGACAAGGAAGGTCACCCTCCAAACAGGCAAAAGAGGAAGTACGTTAAAACCTCAGCCACATCGAGTGTGTGCCACTTGTGTCCTCTGTCAAATCACCTGCTCTTGAAGGCAGGAGCCCAGTGGCACACTTCAGCACCCTGTACAATGCTCCTTGACAAGCTGTCACTCAGTAAGTGTCCTCTGGTTGGCTACAGCTTCATTCTGTGAGCAAAACTTGGATCACTTTATTTTGTGAAGTGCCTTATGCCGTTAACCCCATTATTAATTCCCTCATCAGACAGCTACTGGGTACCTGCTGTGTGCCAGGCACTGTGCTAGGCGCTGTAGGAATACAAAGATGGATGGAAGCTGGAAGGCGTGCTATTTGCTGAAACACCCATGATTCAAATAACCACCTCAAATTGGAGGGACTACTGGGTAATGGAGTGGATGTTAAAAATCCCCTGGGAGTTCCTATCTGCTTCCCACGCCGCCCTCCAGGTCTTCGAAGGCTGCTTGAAATATTCCGCAGATCTCCCATGCTCCATTTTCTTCATCCTCCCCTGCTGATGTTGAGCATGGAAAGACCTCTGTTTCTTAGAACATCCTTAATGTGTCCTTGCTTGACCCGATCTATAAATATTGGTGCCCGGGGTGCCAACTCCCTGATGCTTGGTGGGGAGGCCACCCTGGAAGTGCAGTTCAGTTGAGCACCTGATTTATTTCTTGGGTTACAGATGAGTGAGAATGCTTAATGGAAGTAGCTTCTCTAGTGACCCAGGATATGTGGAGAGGGCAGAAGCTCGCTAAATCCTTTCCTCCTTGATTTTTTTGGCCGTAACTGGTCTGTACTTCATGGCCTCCACTCAAAGACAGGCGTGACTGGGGATTGATTCTGGCTTTTGGAGAAGCTCACTCCGACCGAGTGTAAATTTCAGACCCATTGTAGCTAAAATAAGCAGACGAGACTGCAGTAATGTTAGCACGGCAAGTGGACAATTGCAAAGGGGACTAGAAGGGTGCTGTTTTTGAAGACAAAGGAAGGGTGAAAGTTTGCCACAGGGCTTTGCCAGAGATGACAAAACTGCTGAGCGATTTGGTACAGGAAATGTTCTCCAGCATCGTGGAATGGGAGGAACACCAAACCTGGAGGATCACCTTTAAACTCTAGGTCTGGATCTGCCACTGACTAGCTGTGTGACCTTGAGAAATTCACTGTCCATCTCTGGGGTCTTCTTCATTGGCAAAACAAGGTAACTGGACTTAACAATTTCCAAAATTCTTTTCAGATCCAGAAGGACATGGTTTTGTGTCCGGATGAGAAATCCTTGTCTTGGCACATTTGCAGAGCTTCATGGTCCTCTAACTGGCTCATTGTAATGGTCCCTTGAAGTACTGTACCATCAGACTTAATGCCTATAGAGAGGAAAGGGCTATTGCTCAGGAGTGAGTGGTGGGGAAAAGTAGGGCTCTACCTGATCCTGTGTCCAATGAGCCTTTTTAAAGGCACTTTCTAGAGATGTGACTGGGTTACAGCATTATGTTCGGGGGTGGGCGGGGCTGGGCAGGTTGCTGACCGATCCAAAGGGAAGAGGAGACAGGATTTTGTAAACGAATCTCGTCCTTGCCCTGCTGGTCACTAGCTGTGTGATCTTGGACAACCTGTTCCGAACTCAGCAGCCTCATCCAATGAGGAAACTCTCTAGAATCCTTTCCCATACTCATGTGCTACCGCGCCACGATGGTGCCAGGCAGTGCCTCCCTCTTTAATACAAAGCATAAAGCCTTGAACTCTCCAGGGCTTGAGTGGAGCAAAGACTGCTGCAGGAGACTTGACATCTCTCTGGGCAGCGGAAATCAAAGTGCACCCTGCAGGGAGGCAACACTAAGTGAGAACAGCTGAGAAATCTCCCTGCTCCCTGCTGCAGTGGGCCATATAGTGTGTGTGTGTGTGTGTGTGTGTGTGTGTGTATGTGTGGGAGGGGGAGGGACAGTGGGGGGCTCCACTCATCATATCTCCCTCTTTCTAACTCCAAATCTTTGCTGAGCCTTAATGGCAAACTGGGCCCATGATTTGTCCACGCATTAGAGGGACTCTGTGAACTGAGGCAGTTGGTTTGCAAATGAAGGAGATAAAGGAATTTAGAAATCCTCTTTGAGACAGTAGCTTGGCTAACAAAACTATTGCCCCAATGCATAATCCTATTTTGTGGGTCAATAACTGAATATTGCCTCAATCTTTCTTTCCGTGTCCTTTTTGAAACAAAGACTAAGCTCCTTCCAGGCAGATGGTTCCCTGGGATGGACAAGGAAGGTCACCCTCCAAACAGGCAAAAGAGGAAGTACGTTAAAACCTCAGCCACATCGAGTGTGTGCCACTTGTGTCCTCTGTCAAATCACCTGCTCTTGAAGGCAGGAGCCCAGTGGCACACTTCAGCACCCTGTACAATGCTCCTTGACAAGCTGTCACTCAGTAAGTGTCCTCTGGTTGGCTACAGCTTCATTCTGTGAGCAAAACTTGGATCACTTTATTTTGTGAAGTGCCTTATGCCGTTAACCCCATTATTAATTCCCTCATCAGACAGCTACTGGGTACCTGCTGTGTGCCAGGCACTGTGCTAGGCGCTGTAGGAATACAAAGATGGATGGAAGCTGGAAGGCGTGCTATTTGCTGAAACACCCATGATTCAAATAACCACCTCAAATTGGAGGGACTACTGGGTAATGGAGTGGATGTTAAAAATCCCCTGGGAGTTCCTATCTGCTTCCCACACCGCCCTCCAGGTCTTCGAAGGCTGCTTGAAATATTCCGCAGATCTCCCATGCTCCATTTTCTTCATCCTCCCCTGCTGATGTTGAGCATGGAAAGACCTCTGTTTCTTAGAACATCCTTAATGTGTCCTTGCTTGACCCGATCTATAAATATTGGTGCCCGGGGTGCCAACTCCCTGATGCTTGGTGGGGAGGCCACCCTGGAAGTGCAGTTCAGTTGAGCACCTGATTTATTTCTTGGGTTACAGATGAGTGAGAATGCTTAATGGAAGTAGCTTCTCTAGTGACCCAGGATATGTGGAGAGGGCAGAAGCTCGCTAAATCCTTTCCTCCTTGATTTTTTTGGCCGTAACTGGTCTGTACTTCATGGCCTCCACTCAAAGACAGGCGTGACTGGGGATTGATTCTGGCTTTTGGAGAAGCTCACTCCGACCGAGTGTAAATTTCAGACCCATTGTAGCTAAAATAAGCAGACGAGACTGCAGTAATGTTAGCACGGCAAGTGGACAATTGCAAAGGGGACTAGAAGGGTGCTGTTTTTGAAGACAAAGGAAGGGTGAAAGTTTGCCACAGGGCTTTGCCAGAGATGACAAAACTGCTGAGCGATTTGGTACAGGAAATGTTCTCCAGCATCGTGGAATGGGAGGAACACCAAACCTGGAGGATCACCTTTAAACTCTAGGTCTGGATCTGCCACTGACTAGCTGTGTGACCTTGAGAAATTCACTGTCCATCTCTGGGGTCTTCTTCATTGGCAAAACAAGGTAACTGGACTTAACAATTTCCAAAATTCTTTTCAGATCCAGAAGGACATGGTTTTGTGTCCGGATGAGAAATCCTTGTCTTGGCACATTTGCAGAGCTTCATGGTCCTCTAACTGGCTCATTGTAATGGTCCCTTGAAGTACTGTACCATCAGACTTAATGCCTATAGAGAGGAAAGGGCTATTGCTCAGGAGTGAGTGGTGGGGAAAAGTAGGGCTCTACCTGATCCTGTGTCCAATGAGCCTTTTTAAAGGCACTTTCTAGAGATGTGACTGGGTTACAGCATTATGTTCGGGGGTGGGCGGGGCTGGGCAGGTTGCTGACCGATCCAAAGGGAAGAGGAGACAGGATTTTGTAAACGAATCTCGTCCTTGCCCTGCTGGTCACTAGCTGTGTGATCTTGGACAACCTGTTCCGAACTCAGCAGCCTCATCCAATGAGGAAACTCTCTAGAATCCTTTCCCATACTCATGTGCTACCGCGCCACGATGGTGCCAGGCAGTGCCTCCCTCTTTAATACAAAGCATAAAGCCTTGAACTCTCCAGGGCTTGAGTGGAGCAAAGACTGCTGCAGGAGACTTGACATCTCTCTGGGCAGCGGAAATCAAAGTGCACCCTGCAGGGAGGCAACACTAAGTGAGAACAGCTGAGAAATTGTCACTACTGCCACCCCTTCCCATGGGGAGTCTTCCCTGGGCGGGGGGGCGGGGCGGGGGCTTTAGCTTTGCTTTAATGAGGGCTGCTGTTCCTTCCAGAAATCCACTGGTCAGTCACATATGAGGTATGAGAATGGGAAGGGCTTCAGAATGGTGTAGAGAAAGTCAGAGGGACAACTTCACCATGCGCCACAAACTGCTGGTTACTGAGTACCTACCAAGCGTGAGCCTTTGCACTGGGCACATTTCACACGTTGTCAGGTAGTGGTTGTTTTTCATTCTCTGGGCTGCCCAATCCCAAATTCCTCTGGGTGAGTCTTGGTGGGAGGCAAAGCCCTACATTTCACCTAGGAAAGCAAATAGGGCAAGATGCTTCCTCCTAGTATCTAGTCGTCCTGGAATATTTAGGTTTGGACACGTGGCCCAGGTCCCATCAGTCAGATGCTCCTGTCTGGACTCTGAATCATGAGCAAATAATCAAAGACAAAGATACCATTTGAAGGGACTCATGACAGAGTCCAGTGGCCACGGGCACGGGCACAGGTCCTGTATCCTAGGCAGTCTGTTCTTACAGAAAGCTGGTGGTGCTGTCTGCTCTTTGGCCATCTGCAGCTACCTTAGTTTTTCTTCTTTTTCCCCCGCTTTCTAAGTCTTATTCTTCAGATTCCTATTGCCTCTGAGGGTCCTTTCTGCTTGTGGCAACCAGAGCTGGTTTCTGTTGCTTGCAGCTCAGTTTCCAGGCTGAAACTCTGTTCTTATCCTGTAATTCCTATCATGACCCTCTGGGGAACTCTATCAATCCATACTTTTTGATATCACTGAAAATCTTTGTCTCCGTCTTGCTCCAGTCACTGAGATGATTAGCTCTGAGCAGGTTTTACCGGCTTGACTCTGGACCTCTCACTTCCTACCCTGGGGCTTCTGTGATGCCAAAGCATGAAGCATCCAGGGAAGCCAGTGTGTAGGAAGGCAGCCGTGGAACTGCCCTTGACCAGGGAGGAATAGAAGGCAGTGGGGGAATGTTCTCTCTGTTCCTCCCCGCAGGGCAACTGTCGTACAGATGTATTTCATAAGGCTGCTCAGACGGTCACCCGGCAGTGGCTGACAATAATACGGGATTATACAGGATTATATGGGATTCCACCCTGTTCCACTGGCTGGTCCTTTGCTCCAGTTCCTTCATTCCTTCCAAAGTAAATGACCTGCGGGCCAGCCTCTTTCCTGGGCTCTGCTTCTGGGGGGACTGAGGCTCAGATGGGAACCGAGATGCTAGGAGAGGTTAGGGAGCTTGTTCTCGGCTCACCCAGAGCACAGAACCAAGGCTTGAACATGAGACCCTCGGGCTCTGAACTCTTTGCTCTTTTCCTTCCTGTAGCGCTTAGTATTAATGATAGGTGGGGAGTGTATCGGGCTGATCTCTTTGAGTCTGTGCCCTGGGAGGGGGTGGGGAGGAGGACTCTGGTTGGCCCAGGGAAGGCGGCGGTTCTGGGGTCCTTACCGTGGTGCTATCAGCTTCACATTGAAGACTCTCTTCTGGATATTTCTGGATATGTCTTCTTGCCTAAGAAATTTATCTTTTGTTTTGCTCTTGGATTTTTTTTTTTTTCCTGCTTTTCTTTGCACCTCGCCCTGCTTTGAGAGCATACTATATTATATAGAATGTGAGGCAAGAGACCCAGCATTCTCAAGCCCGCCACCAACTTGCTGTTTGATCATAGAGCAAGGAACCTCCTCTGACCCTCTGGGTCCCCATTTGGCCACTTGAGTGGTCCCCAAGTGTTCATCCAGATTGGCTGTCCCAGTCACCTGCGAGAGTCGGGGGGGAGGCGAGTGGAGCTCACTAAAAATGCAGATTCCCCAGTTCCACCTCCCGGCATTTGGATCCAGCATACCAGGTGCGGGCCGGACTTCTGTATTTTTTAACACGTTTCTCACATTTTCACAAGTTTCTCTCTCTCCTTGTCTCTCTGGATCTCTCTCTCTCTCTCTCTCTCTCTCTCTCTCAACGAATTGATTTGGGAATGAGTAAGGAATCCCAAAAGGCCATTCCACTTCCAAGTACCTCCCCTGTTAACTGTGACAGCCCTGCAGTTCCCCTTTTCAGAGTAGGTATCACCTCCAGGTAGGCCTCTGTTAAAACACCAATGAGTTATTCCGGAGGGAGACATGGTATCACTTTAGCATCCGTAACATCACGCAGATCGCTTTACCGTATCAGGGAGCAAATCACCTTCAGAGATCGGGGGCTGAGGATGTTAGCACTAAGGAACCCAAGTAATGAGCGTGTTTTCTGAGCCATGAGGGGACACTGAAGGCCAGCGTGTGGGTGCTAAAAGGGAGAGGCCAGCGTGAAGAGAGGGGAAGGGGGTCAATGACAAGTTTCACTTACCTCACACAGACCAAAGATGGGCAGGGCTCCAGGAGGATATCAACGAGGAAGCAGAGGAGACTGAGGCTTGCAGTGAACATCTCTGGGTTCAAATCCTGGGGCCACCCCTGTGTGATCTTGGGCAAGTTACTTTACTTCCCTCTCTCTGAGGACACCTCTCTCTGTCTGTCTGTCTCTGCCTCTCTCACCCTGCCACGCACCAGAGTGAGTTCCCCATAGGCATGGCTGTTCTACATGCTCTGACTCCCATAACTGATTGGATCAAGTGGTCACCGTCCAAACAGATCCAGGGTCTCTCACCTTGCATTTGGAATTTGGCCTCAGAGACACAGTCTCTAGGTGGCTGGAGGTATTATGTGTCCATGGGTATCACTAGGCAGGCAGCTGCAATTTCTGCAACCACTAGAGGCAGAGAGAGCTGGTTTGCCGAGAGCATGAAGCAGAGACTGGAGAGAAGCAAAAGAAACGAAACTGAGCTCTTTGTAGTGAGGTGGATGGACCTGGAGTCTGTCATACAGAGCGAAGTAAGTCAGGAGGAGAAAAACAAATACCATATGCTAACACATATATATGGAATCTAAGAAAAAAAAATGTCATGAAGCGCCTAGGGGTAGGAAAAAAGAATGAGGGGGCGGGGGTTGGGTTAAGGTTAGGAACAATCCTGGGGGTTGTCAGACCATAGCCCGGTGCTTTCCTGAAGCAGCATCTGTCTGTGGGTTCTGGGAGGCTCTCTGTAAATGTATGAAACACAAACAAGCAAATAACTCACATTTTTTGCTTAGACTAGTCTAATTTCTGTTGCTTTCCATTCAGCAGGCCCTCCCTTACACTCAGTGCACAGCAGCAGACAGGCCCCGCTGAGTGGACTGCCTATGCATGCTTCTCTTACCAACGATGTGCCCTGTGGTCCTGGCTGAAACTTTGCAGCAGACGTTCCCCCCAGCGACTTGTCCCAAAGCAACTTTTTCAAAGCATTTCTTACAGAGCTTTACCTTGAAAAATGATAATGGCTCTTCCCCCTCTTCATCCATTTGCCAACTTGCCTAGGAAATTTTACAGGGTCCAAACTACACGAATCAGTGCTTCTCAATCTCTCCCTCAGATGAATGTTAAATTGCAGATCCTGATGCCGCAGGTGTTGGGCCTCCCGCACGATGTGGCTTGGACTAGCAAGTATTTAGACTCCCTATGCCGGGGAATTACAAATGAGTGGCCAGTGAGAACCCCTGAATCAGCCAGCAGGGTTGAAACCAAGTAACTACTCTAAGTAGGGGCAAAGAACTCACTAGTTTTAATTAATGAAAAGAAAAATCTCAATAGAGCATTCTTGCTAAGAAATACCGTTTTATTGCTTCCAACAGTACATCGGGGAATATTTGGCCTCTGCCAGAAAAGAAGGAACAGATAAGCACACGTTGTAATTAGCGTTATCAATGACTAATAATGAAAAAGAGGTTTCTAAAGAGCTGGAGGATATTTGAACAGTTCTTTCTCTCCCTCTCAAACCCACCTTCTTTCGACTTGCTTATATTTATCAGGTGGGTAGAGCCTCTCT
Source organism: Physeter macrocephalus (assembly GCF_002837175.3). NCBI lineage: Eukaryota > Metazoa > Chordata > Mammalia > Artiodactyla > Physeteridae > Physeter > Physeter macrocephalus. The sequence continues at coordinate 62,296,024 of NC_041224.1, read as the reverse complement.
TACCAAACAGAGCGATATTAAACCTCCATGTATCCCTAACGCAATGTTCGCAGATTCCTCAGTAATGCAGCCCCATTGGCGGTGCCAACCTCCTTACCGAAGACATTGCTTTTGTTTTATTTTTCTCTTTCAAGAAACTGAATTCTTGCTAAGAAATACCGTTTTATTGCTTCCAACAGTACATCGGGGAATATTTGGCCTCTGCCAGAAAAGAAGGAACAGATAAGCACACGTTGTAATTAGCATATCAATGACTAATAATGAAAAAGAGGTTTCTAAAGAGCTGGAGGATATTTGAACAGTTTTTTCTCTCCCTCTCAAACCCACCTTCTTTCGACTTGCTTATATTTATCAGGTGGGTAGAGCCTCTCTTACCAAACAGAGCGATATTAAACCTCCATGTATCCCTAACGCAATGTTCGCAGATTCCTCAGTAATGCAGCCCCATTGGCGGTGCCAACCTCCTTACCGAAGACATTGCTTTTGTTTTATTTTTCTCTTTCAAGAAACTGACATCTTAGTGCCTCATATCCATCTTCGTTGAAACAAATGTTTTGATTACATCCAAGCGAGAGCCCAACAAAAGCTGTTGGGACTGAACTGAAGCATTTGCTATTAGTTTTAGACAATTTGTTCTAATATTGTCTGGAATCATTCGTTTATACACCCATACAGATTTGATTACTTTATTTGTTTCATTAATCTTTATTTGTTTAATCATCTGTTTAATCTGTTTAATCATTGGTTTAAGTGGAAAGATCACATGAAGATGTTTAGCGTCGGTTCATACAGGCATTCTGACATGGAGCTCAGCATTCCTTTTCAACTATTTATTGCATTCTTTTATGGGACTTCATGAGCTACTTGAAAGCCTGTAGGAGGCTTCCGGGAATTCAATAATTTAGTAGTTCTTCACCACTGAGCATGATATATTTTTTAAAATGTTATTTAAGTAGGCAATATTTGTGGAATAATTTGACTTCCATTCTGGGTTTGTGGATCCTCCTCTCCTAACCAAATGCAATATTTAAGGTGGCACCGAGGCCATTCTTGCAGAAATTGGGAAGGTCTGGGAGACTGGGCATGCTCTCAAAGTTGAGGGAGCAGTTTCTTCTCTTTAGGCTTGTTTGCTCTGAGAATCCAAGTTGGTTCTTGTTTGAAAGTGTAAAGCAGTGCCTGAGGTCTGATATCATACTGTAACTATCAGGGATGCTGTGTCCCCCCCCATCCCCCTCCATGCTGGAGGTGTCTATCAGATGTGGAGGCTCTAACTCCGACTGGGACACCCCTAGGGAGCCGTTTAAACATGAATAGCTTCCTTTCATCTGATCCATTTAATAAAATGGTCACCACTCTCTATGGTGGCAGCTTTTTATGTTATTCTCCAATTTGGCTTGAGGATGGGAGGTGTGTGTGATGGATAGACCTTGCACATCATGGTCAGTACAATAGGTGTTACTTCAACAAGAGTCAATCAATGAACATCTCGGGTAAGGGCGTCAACTCTAGTGGGGGGTGATGCCACTGCAGACAGTGTTGTAGGCACAGCTCATCTACTTCCGGGAATGGAGACCCTTGCCCTCTATGGAGGGGTCTGCCCACCTCCAGACCTTGCCCTTGGCAGCCCTCTACCCCATCCTCCCCAAATCCTGCCATCTTCCAAGGCTCAGGTTATGTTTCACCTCCTTTCTTGGACCCCAAAGCCACACACAGAGCAGGTGGGAGCAGAATTGAGATTGGAACTCCCTTTTCTGAAATTCTGTTGGAAAAGAACCCGTCACCCCAACCCATAATGTTCTGAACTTTTGGTGCCTTATGATAAGAAGCTGAAAAGGGAATAAAAATGATACTGCTGTGTGCTGCTGTTGCCATCCTAATTAAGTACCATCATTTCACGCTTTCCAAGCACATTGATGTTAATGCCCCTCAAACCTTGCCGGAGTGTAGCTGGGTTCTTAACCTGGCCATTTGTACCCTTGGATGGAATGAACCTCATGGGCTCTCCGACGCCTCATCCAGGGCTTCCTCAGACACGATTCTTGGGAGAGCATGGCACCCAACATACCCGAACACGTCTGGGTTCACGCCTCCTCTTTCACGGGGCACGTGACCTTGGGCAACTCCTTTAACATTCTGAGCCCTGTTTCTCATCATAACAATGAGGATGATAGTGGTCTTTACCCCACAGGTTGCTGTGAGCACAAAATGACAAAACAAGTGTCAGTGCCTGTCCAGCCTGGTGCCTGGTGAGAGTGAGCCCCAGGGTCTGCTGTTGTGTGGGATCCCCCGCAGGGGTCTCTTCTGTGGATCCGTGTGCAGAGGTCTTCAGAAGGGAGAGTGGGGCTGCCAGAGGGGACGGATTCCGAGAGGAGGAGGCACTCGTCCCCTGTGTGTCTTTCTGTCTGTTCCAACGTCATCTGGAGGGTTTGAGTTGTGCTGTTTGTTTTCTGTGGCTGAAACAGTGCCAGCCCCCAACGCAAGTGCCTTGTTCCTTCTCTGAGGGATGCCTCGCTCTGGATTCCCTCTGTCGAGCCTACAGCCTGAGGCTTCTCTTTGATTGGCCCTAAGCATCCTAGACCCTGGGAGCCCCCTACCCACACTTCCGAAGGAATCACTTCTTGAAATAAAATCCTGGATGGCATTTGAAAGAGATGTTTTCATTAAGAGGCTTCCTCCCGGGCCTCCAGATTTCAGTGTCTGTAAACTGCCAGCGCCTGAAACGACTTATTCACTCTTGCCTCTATTTGAGAACTTCCTTGATGCTCCCTTTTCATCCTCTTTCTTTGCATTCCCCGAAGAGCCGCCCAAGCAGGTTTGGAAGAGTCTGGGAGAAGCTGGCCGCCAGCCTAGCTCAGGACACCATTCCCAATTGGGCATCCTCAGTCTATTGTTGGGCTGTGGGCATCATGCAGTGTGGCATGCTTAGTAGAGCGTCCTGCTTAACTCGTAGCTTTTTGACTGAGGACAGGGCCTCCACTCTCTGAAGGGTTTACCTTCTTCCATCAGGCTTTGGGCTCAGTGCTCAGGGAGAAATGTGGGAAGTGAGACAACTGTTCAGTCGACCAGTGCAGCTAACTTAAACCAGGTGCTCGGTGGTGTGAGCTGCTGTGGTCAGACACACCTTGTGTCCACGGGAATATGGGAGGAGTGGAGTTCGCCCCGTGCAAAGGTCCCACCCCCCCGACCCCTACCACCCTACCCACGTGAGTCCCACTAACTAGGGGACTCATTCCCCTAGTTAAGGAGGAGTCGTGGTTAACAGCCCCTCCTCTAGATCCCGGATTTGATAGCAGGCTTTGGAGAAGAGGAATGTAAGGTTCTGATGGTTCCTGGTATTTAAGGAAAGGAGGAACAGGTTGACGCCCAGTCAACATCCCAAGGACCATGGGAACAGGGAGAAGGTCTTCAGCAATGAGAGGAACTCAAGGAAGAGAGAAGAAGCCAAGATGAACTTGGAAGTTCTGTCCCACTTGTTCCAGGTCATCTTGGTGCTACCCTTGGCATCCTGGCCATACTTTGCAGATGCCTGCGGTCGAGTGGCCTGGCTGTGAGGCCAGACCTCCAGCTTTGCTCTCCACAGCCACAAGGAGGGACTGTGACTTCACCTTTGCATCCCAGTCCTTCTACTTTTGCAATTTCACCTGAGGCAACATTTCTCATGGGGTGGGCACATCATAAAGGTGAGGTAGATTGGGACTTGATATAGGTAGTAGAAGAAGGTGATAAAGGTGTTCAGGCAACCTTCTGTGAATATTTATTGAACACCCACTGTGTGCCAGACACTACGCTAGGTCCTGGGAGTCCAGCAGTGGACCTACTGGACCCAACTTCCTAGGGCTATCGGAAAGATTAAATGAGAGAATGTGCCTCAAAAAATACTGCTGGTGCTGTAAAATTGAACCAGAGCGTAGTGGGTTTAGCTGCCAGGCTAAGGACTATATACTTTCGAAAGCAATGATGAGTCATGAGGTCGTTTGGGACAAAAGGGTGGGATGAACTGATTTTGTTTATGAAATTTTTCATTATAAAAATAATCACATTCGTAAAATGATGAGGTGTATTAGAGTATTGCTTCCATATACCCCAGAAAACACTGTGTTTTATAAATCTTGTTAATATTTGTAAATCTAGTGGGTGAGAAATGATGGTTGTTATTTTACATGTTTTTAATTATAAATAAGGTTGAGCATATTTTCACATATTTATTTGTACTTCATTGACTTATTTTCTTTTTTTTTTTTTTTTTTTTTTTTTTTTTTGCGGTACACGGGCCTCTCACTGTTGTGGCCTCTCCCATTGCGGAGCACAGGCTCCGGACGCGCAGGCACAGCGGCCATGGCTCACGGGCCCAGCCGCTCCGCGGCACATGGGATCTTCCCGGACCAGGGCACGAACCCGTGTCCCCTGCATCGGCAGGCGGACTCTCAACCACTGCACCACCAGGGAAGCCCCATTGACTTATTTTCATTTGCTGGTTCACATCTGCTTCCCAGTGATCTAAGAGGCTGATTTTTTAAAATTATTGATTTGTAAGAGATCTTTTTATTCTAAGAAAAATAGTTCTTATTATCCATCATATGTATTATAATTATATTTCCAAGTTTATTATTTTTTTACAAAATTATATTCAATACTTTTATTGAGGTACACTTTCCATTCAATAAAATTCACACATTCTGCTTTAAATATAAAAGCTGTTGACTTGACAAATGTCTGTACCCATGTAACCATTGTTATCACAGCCAAGATATAAAACATTTCCATCTCTCCCCAAATTTCCTTGTACCCCTTTACTGTCAATCTCCCCAAACCCCATCACAATAATTATTTTTGTCTGTTCTAAAACTTCATATATATGGAATAATAAAGCCTGTATATTCTTTCATATACGACTTCTGCTCAGCATAATGTCTGTGAGATTCATCCACGTTGTTGTGTTTATTAAGAGTTTATTTCTTTTTATTGCTAGTTGTGTCCCATTGCATGAAAATATCACAATTTGTTGAACTGCTTACCTATTAACAGACAGCTGGATTGTCTTCAGTTTGGGGCTATTCCAAATAAAGCTGCTATGAACATGCTTGCACAAAATCTTTATGTGGACATATGTTTTCATTTCTCTTGTGTAATTACCTAGTGTTGGAATGACTAGATCATATAATAGATGTATGTTCAGCTTTATGAGCAACTGCCACAGTGTTTTCCAAAGTGGTTGTGTTATTTGACACTTCCACCAGCAGTGGATCAGAGTTCTACTTGCTCCATATCCTTGCCAACACTTGGTGTTGTCGGTCTTTTTTATTTTAGACATTCTAGGGATATAAAGTGCTATCTCCTTGTGGTTATAATTTGCATTTCCCTATAACTAATGAGGATGAGCATTTTTATGTGCTTATATGAGTTTTCATATATCTTCTTTGGTAAAGGGTCTTTTCAAATATTAGCTCATTTTAAATTAGGTTGTCTTTTATTATTGAGTCATAAGTATTCTTTTTTTTCTAGATACAAATCATTTGTCATATATTCATATTGAGCGTATTTTCTCCCATTCTGTGTTGCCCCTTTTCATTTCTAAACCTTTGCTCACTCTTATCTAATAAAACTTTGCAACAGGTTGCAAAGATGTTCTCCTATGCTCTCTTTTAGAACTTTTAAGTTTTCCCTCTTAGGTTTGGGTCTATGATGGATTGTGTGCTAACTTTTGGTTTTGGTGTATATTTTTTGGGGGAGGGGGGCTTTATACATGAATGGAAATTTTGCTTGGGTATAAAATTTGGGGGTTACTCCCCCATTTACAAACTCTGTAGATATTTTTACATGGTTTTCTGGCATACAGTATTTCTGTGAAGAATTGTGAAGTCATCTGACTTTGCTTCTTAGACGTGATTTGTATTTTCAGTCCAAATAACCTTAAAATTTTGGTATACTCAGGGGGCTTCCCTGGTGGCACAGTGGTTGAGAGTCCGCCTGCCGATGCAGGGGACACGGGTTTGTGCCCCCGTCCGGGAGGGTCCCACATGCCGCAGAGCGGCTAGGCCCGTGAGCCATGGCCGCTGAGCCTGCACGTCCGGAGCCTGTGCTCCGCAACGGGAGAGGCCACAACAGTGAGAGGCCCGTGTACCGAAAAAAAAAAAAAAATTTTAGTATACTCTTATTATTTCGTAACTTCATCAAGATATGTTGTGGTGTTCTTTTTAAAAGGTGTCTTTCTCCTTCTTGACCAGTGACTTTCTAAAAAATAAATTTATTTATTTATTTATTTGGCTGTGCTGGGTCTTCATTGCTGCACGTGGGCTTTCTCTAGTTGTGGCGAGCGGGGCACTACTCTTCGTTGTGGTGCGTGGGCTTCTCATTGCGGTGGCTTCTCTTGTTGCGGAGCACGGGCTCTAGGCGCACAGGCTTCAGTAGTTGTGGCTCGTGGGCTCTAGAGCGCAGGCTCAGCAGTTGTGGCCCACGGGCTTAGTTGCTCCGTAGCATGTGGGATCTTCCCAGACCAGGGATCAAACCCATGTCCCCTGCATTGGCAGACAGATTCTTAATTACTGTGCTACCAGGGAAGTCCTGTTGTGGTATTATTTGTTCTGCATTTTTTCCCCTTTAAAATATAGACTTATAACTTTTAATTTCAGGAAAGTTTTCTTCTAAAATTTTATGAAGTATTTTTCTGATTTTTCTTTTTGCTGTTTTATTTTTTCACTTAATAAGGTTTTGGATGAGATTTTGTGATTCTCACATCTACCCGGCTATATGCCTTAGGAGACTAAGAAACTAATTTAGGATAATAATAAATTCTTCCCTGAATAAAGAAGCTCCCCAAAGAATGTAAATTGGAAATAAAAGTAGGTGTATGTCCTATACTCACACAAGCACACACACCTGCCTGAAATGTATACACTGGGGCGCTAAGTGGTTACCTTGCCTGTATGTGTCTCACCTATATGTATTTTTGTTTTCTTTTTTGTCATACTTCCTTATTTCTATTTTGTCTGCAATGAGCAGGTGTTGCTTTTGTAATAGCTCACAACACTCCAGAGCAGAGTTCTGGGAGCAGAAAGGATGAAGCTGGTTCAAAAGCTCATTTACCAAACATTTCCTGGGTACCGACTTCTCTTCAATCAGGAATTTAATACCTTTCCTCCCATTCAGGCTGGAATGGTTATTCCAAAGTGAAAATTTAGGGATGAAGATTTGGCTGCGGGTGTAAACAATCTCTCCAAAACGAGGGAAGTGTCCCTTATCTATCTGTCCTGGGGGCCAAGGCCCTGGACATTCTCCCATGGATTAGGGAACTGGCTGCCAGGGGGCCAGTTTTGGCTTGCAGATGTGTTTTGACTGACCAATGCAGTGGTTACTTTTTTTTTTTTTAATTTCTGAAACTTTAAGTGGGGTATGTGCTCCCCAGTTTTCACAACCCCTCTCTAGGGTGCCCCAGGTCCGTTCCACTCACTTATGTAATCTGCCTGGTCCCTACAGGCATTTGAATTTGTGACCTTTTGGTCCAGGAGATGATAGACAAGTATCCAACAGGTACCAAAACAAGCTCCTACTTACTTAATTTTCTTTATCCGTATTTACGTACTTATATCCTAAGGCAGAAAGGGGAGATGAAGGTTAGTATACACAGCATATACCATAACCTTGCTTGATGGAAATGGCAAATTTGGCCCTGAGTTTCCCAGTGGCTAAAGCAAAGAAGTTAACGCAATCAGTTTTACAATTCATATTGCCACTAAGTCTAAAATTAAGCTACTTGCTCAAGAGAAACAAGGTTTTATTTGAAATCAAGCTTATAAGATGAAAACTGGCTTTGTATCCTGCTAGATTTGGGAGCTCAGAATCCTAAAATGATCCCAGTAGAAGCTATACAAATACATTAAATGCAGAACGTATGCCCAGCAAGCTTGATGTCTACACAAGCTAATTGAGAAGAAAAAGGATTTTGCGTGTAGCATATAAGAACATCCTTCCCACATTATAGATAGCATTGCTATTTTCCAAGTAAAAACTGAAATATTTCATCTGTGCATGCAAATTACCCCGGACTCTCTGTCCAGGGCTAAAATAAATAGGATCATGAATATATATTTAAAGTAATTCATGCTACCTCTTTTATTTTTTTTCTGCCTAGTTTAGTGGCACTGTATAAATGGGTGTGTGTGAGATCATATTTGGTAATTTGGAACTGGGGCATAGAATCAGGGAGACTATTCTAGTATTGTCATTTCTGAGTGTTTCTCAAACCTGGCTACTCACTGGAAACACCTGGAAATATTTTAACACATACCAGTAACCTGGGTCTCATCTCGGATCAGTTGAATCTGTATCTCTGCGGTGAGGGCTAGGGAGCCATTTTTGTTCACAAGGTCTTCTGGCGATTCTAAAGTGCAGCCAGGGCTTTGAGCTCTGATCTCTCTGGGCCCGTGATTCTCAAAATGGAGTGAATGAGACTCACCTAGCAAGCTGGTTAAATGCAGATTCCTGGGCCCCACCCCCTTCCTGAGATTCTAATTTAATAAGCCTTCGGGGTGAGGCCAGTGCTGAGAAAAGGTGACCTACTCTTTCTTCCCACCTAATATCACAAAGTACGTGATGTGGCTTAAAATATGGACTCAAATGAAGAATAGAACAATTAGTACAAATGGCATCAGAAACTAGAAAGAAAAAGAATTGCAGTAGAAACCTGAGAGAAGAATGATCGATCATTAAAACTGAACACAAAATTTGACTTGGCTTTTCCTGCAACCGGGACCTCTGTCCCTGCTACCCTTGAGACATCATTCTTACTCTTAAACTTGGCCAACCACAGTTTCCTTGCCTGTCCAATGGGGATGGTACTACATGATACACAGAGATGGGTTTCCTCTATCGCCACAGAACAGAATTCCTGGGAAGGGGCAGGGGGCCTGGACATTTCAAAAGGAGCCCAGGGTAAGCATTGGAGATCTCAGCTCTCTTGTGTCCTGCCATCATCCCACACAAGCCATCACACCTGCCAAGCCAGGAGCAACGTTTCTAGTGGAAACCTCCAAGCTGCTTCTTGCCAACGCTTGACAACCCATTTTGTATGGGAGGTTAGAGAACACTTCCGTCTCAAGCAGGCCAAGGATGGGGATGGGAAATGTCTGCTGATACCGCTGGGTGTCTAAACAAGGGAGACAGCTGGGGCGGCAGGAGCAATGGCAGACGCCCTGGTCCCTCCGCTTGCTTCCCCAGCCAGCCTGGCTGCCCGCAGCCCAGTCGCAGGATGAATTTTCATGTGATGTTGTGTTTTCACTCGGAGAGACCCGATAGGAGTGGCTGCAATATTTCACCAGCTCCTCTGTTTGTCGGCTCCACTAATCATCAGCCTCAATCACTGGTGCGATATTTTATGAATTAATAAAAATGATCATGGGCAGTCCAGGGGGACCCGGGAAGAAATGTGCTCAGTAGAATTTTAATGAGCGCCGTGGGGAATTTCAACCTTTTCTCGCCTTTTATTTTATTTTTTATCTTCCCTTCTCTCTTCCACGCTCCCTCCCTGAAATTTTTCTTGCTCCCCCCACCAAACCTCTTTTAGCAAAATCATAGCTTGAGCTGCTTTAAATCACTGTCACGCAAATTAGGTGTTTTCCCTCAGCCCGTTTTTTGGCCCACAACAATGCCGTCCTAGGCTGCAAACGTGCCCCATGCACCTGCTCTCGGTTCTAATTGAGCAGATGATCTACCGATTTGTCATGCTTAGCCCAGACCCCCTTCCTGGCACCCCTCTCCCAGACTGCCAGCCTTGGCGTGCCTCGAACAATGGGCAGATGTAAAGCTGTGTGTGTGTGTGTGTGTGTGTGTGTGTGTGTGTGTGTGTGTGATGACAGATCTTGTACTCATTATTGAATAATTCATTGTTGCGTTAATGTCTTCAGATACCATCTCTCACTTTCTTCACTCTTCCTCTCTCATTTGGCTCGCTTGGGAAAACTTGATTATGCCTGCCTCTCTGACGACAGAATATACAGATAAAAGATAATTGCTTGGCTTGACTCCTCCATTGATATGAAAATAAGATTTAAATTATTCACTCCGGTTTAAAGGTTAGTTGAAGGTTATTACAGGGGATGAAGGGAAAAAAAAAATCACTCTTCATAACGTTCGGGGTGGAGATAAGACAGGTTTGAAAGGGCCTAATTTGCACTGTAGGCAGAAGCGCCTTGTGAATAAACTGAGTCCCTCCAGAGATTTTAATCTAGGAGAAGTCAATTATTTATAAGCAAATTATGGCCGGCTTTTCATATATATAAAATGCTCTGTGTCATAAATAAGGACGAGGTGGTGTCTGTTTTCTCAGCGCTTGGTTTTTCTTGATCTCCAAGCCCTGGCCTTGCTTGCGATGGGAATTTAATGAGGCGCCCCGATTAGGAAGGTGGGCTGCCTTGGTGGGGACTCTTTTTAATAGATGATAATGGTGATAATCTAATAATAATTCGGCTCTGGGGGTCTCTGCCTCTGCGCCTGGGGGGACGGCTGGCAGGGCAGGGGCTGCGGCTGCACCGCTGGCCTGCACGTGGCCCCTCCTCCGCCACCAAGTGGGTGATAACCTGGGGGGTTGCTGCAGCTCCATATAGGAGAGCGTCTCAGGGCCGACTCTTCCCACAGAGGTAAAGCTCCCGCCTGAGGATCAATAATTAATGGCCTTCCACGCTTCTGGAAGTTGGGTGCTGTTTCAGAAAGTATCCAGGGGCCCCTCCTCAGCAGTGCTCCCTGTTGATCATGGGTGGCCATGTCTATCAAAATAAAGAGCTGGGGAAGAGAGCTCTCCCCTGGGCCAGTATTGCCCAAGACTGCACTTGAAGTCCCTGGGGGAGGAACTTGCATCTGGGCCACCTTCTCTCAGAACTTCCTCTTCCTGTGCGTTCAGAGGACCCTCTGCCCCCTTCCTTCCTGCAAGTAGGGCACCAGCAACATCAACCCCACAACCTCGGGGACTGGCTCAGGAAACCATGTGCCCTCAGAGAGCAAGACTGCTGGGTCTCCACACCCAGGGTCCTGGCCTGGAAGCCTTGGGCTTAACTTCGCACAGGGATGGGGGTGGAGGCACTGAGAGGCTGCACCAGGGGAGGGGCCAGGGGCCGTTGCCCTCTGACGGGCTGCGGGGAGCTTTCAGTCAGCTGCCGCCTGTCCAGATGATTCCAAAGCTGCCAGCCCGAGGTGATTCTCCACGAGGGTCCTGTCTAGAAGGGAGCCAGGTTCCACCACGGCCCTGCCTTGCCGGGTTTCGGAGAAGGTCGGGAACAGCCAGGGTTTGCTGAGGTGCCTGCCTGGTGTGGGAGGGGTCTGACCTGCCTGGCTCGGGGCGGCGCGGGGAGGAAGGGGCAGCCTGGGGAGGAAAGGGCAGCTGGCAGCAATGGTGTGGGGAACGCGAAGCTGCAGATGGATCAGTGCCGTTTCTGAGCA
>NC_041224.1:62266754-62284097 GCF_002837175.3 Physeter macrocephalus | reverse complement strand
CCACGTGACAAGCCCACTGGGACACCAGGGGAGGGAACAAAGTGAGGAGGGGCCTGCTCAGCCTTGCAGAGCAGGGAGAATGAGCTGGGGGTGGGAGTGGAAGATAACCGGTTCAGGGTTCGGGGTCTAGACCATCATCCTGTTCCTGCCATTGTCCTGGACAAGGCACTTGGCCCTCCTGGGCCCGTGCTCTCTCTGGAACAAGGGGCTGTGCTCTGCCCAGCTGTGTTGGGTTCTGAAGAGGCAGCGCCGTGCAGGTGGGACAGGAGGTGGTAGAGGAGGAAGCCGGTGGGGGGGGGGGTGTATAGTGGGGGGACGTATGGCGGCACCCCTCACTAAGGGCTGGCCTGGCCTTGCCTTACAGGTTGGGTTTGACCCTCACCCCCCGATGCGGGCCACGGGCCTGCCCTCCAGCCTCGCCTCCATTCCTGGTGGAAAACCGTAAGCTTTGGCTATTTTCTGCTTCTTGGGGAGGGCAGGGGAGGAGGTGGTAGAGGAGGAAGCCGGTGGGGGGGGGGGGTGTATAGTGGGGGGACGTATGGCGGCACCCCTCACTAAGGGCTGGCCTGGCCTTGCCTTACAGGTTGGGTTTGACCCTCACCCCCCGATGCGGGCCACGGGCCTGCCCTCCAGCCTCGCCTCCATTCCTGGTGGAAAACCGTAAGCTTTGGCTATTTTCTGCTTCTTGGGGAGGGCAGGGGAGAGCACACCACCCACCCACCCATCCCCTGCCCTGGTGGACCTCCCCTGAGGAGAGGTGTCTGCCCCTCTCGGGGTACCCATAGACCAGGTGGCAACCTCAGCAAAGCTGCCTGGCCACACTCCTGAACGGCCCCCAGGCTCCCTCTGAAAGGGGAACGAGACAGGGCTGGGGTGGAGGATGTGGTCCCTGGGCTCTGAGAGGGAAGGAACACTTGGGACACTGCGGTCTCCCAACCAAATGCCGTGGAGCTGCCCTGGCCTTGGGGGCTCCTGTGGGTTCTGCCCACAGCCGGCACCTAAAACAGCAGGCCGACCACACTGGCTCACCCCTGGCTCTGACGTGCACCCTGGGATTCATTTGGAGGGTCGCAAACAGGTTTTCCTCCCTAATGCCACTGGCTCCTAGAGGAGGGGTGGCGTCCAAGCTGGGTGCTTTCTGGAGTCAGCGTGTTCGGGATTCTGTAGATGGTGGGGAAGGGTGTTCCCTTCCCACGGCCAGTTTGGGGTCAGCAACCTGGTTCGGAGCAAGGATCTGTAAGCGGGGGCGGAAGCCAAGGTTGGACTCTGCGGCAGTTTCCGGCCCGGTGGAGCCAGGCCAAGGAGGTTGGGGTTACCAGGTGCCCTCAGATCTGGGGAGAAGGGGACACCTGGAGGCAGGGAGGCCAGGCAGGGGCGGGTGCCAGTCAAGCACCGGGCAGGAGCTGTGCAAACTGTTAGAGGATTGGAGACGGCAGAAGTGTGGTTCTCCCCCTCCCAGAGCCTACTCTTTCCACGTGAGTGCTGATGGGCAGATGCAGCCCGTGCCCTTCCCCCACGATGCCCTGGCAGGCCCCGGCATCCCCAGGCACGCCCGGCAGATCAACACACTCAGCCACGGGGAGGTGGTGTGTGCGGTGACCATCAGCAACCCCACGCGGCACGTCTACACAGGTGGCAAGGGCTGCGTGAAGATCTGGGACATCAGCCAGCCGGGCAGCAAGAGCCCCATCTCCCAGCTGGACTGCCTGGTGAGGATCCCAGGGCTGCGGGCATCCCTTCCACCTGGTCTAGGAGAGCGGGGCAGCCTGGGTCAGGGGGAGAGCCCCATCCCCCCGGCCTGGTGCAGCCCTGTATTGGCTGGGCGACTTTGGGCAAGCTGGCAAACCTCCCTGAGCCCCACTTTTCATCGTCTGTAAGGGGTGGTGTTGCTGACCTCCAGGGGTTTGTGAAGAAGTGAGTGAAAGTTTGAAAGGGGGGTGAACGAGGAGTGAATGAGGAGCGGGGGCGGACTGGCAGCTGCCCTCAGTGAGGGCGGGAAGTGAGCAGAAGCGGCCGGGGTGCTCAGGGTTGTGGACCCTCCTGGTCCCCCGGAGGGGAGGTGGGTGGTGCTGAACACCTCCCCTTCCCCCTCCAGAACAGGGACAACTACATCCGCTCCTGCAAGCTGCTCCCCGACGGGCGCACGCTCATCGTGGGCGGCGAGGCCAGCACGCTCACCATCTGGGACCTGGCTTCACCCACGCCCCGCATCAAGGCTGAGCTGACATCCTCGGCTCCGGCCTGCTACGCCCTGGCCATCAGCCCCGACGCCAAAGTCTGCTTCTCCTGCTGTAGCGACGGGAACATTGCCGTGTGGGACCTGCACAACCAGACCCTGGTCAGGTTAGGCACGGGAGGGAGCGGGGCTCCTTGTCCTCGGGAAGAGGCCTCGCCGGCCCTGCCTGGTGTCTCTGCTGCGGCTGGCCTGTCCGAGGTGCTGTGGGCCGGCCGGCACGGCACGGGCGAGGGCACCCGGGTGAGAAGACAGCTTGTGCCAGGTGCCCGGCATGGGTAGGGCGTGGAGGGCTCCTTGGCCCAGGAGCTTGCACAAGGCTCTGGGGAGAAGGGGAACTGGAGCAGGCCTGGGAGTGTGGGACTCAGATGAGTGGAGACACACAGAGAGGGCAGGAGAAGGAGAGGCGTTGAGACCAGGGTGGAGGAGCAGTACCTCTTGGTGGAAGTGTGGGGTCTCAGGAGCAAAGCTGCAGGGTTTCAGTGTTGCCTCCGTGTGACCTTGTGCAAGTCACTTAACCTCCGTGCCTTGGTTTCCCCTGCATGCGGCAGGTGGAGCGAAGCCCCTTCCTTAGAGTCGGACCCCAGCGCCGGGCCCAGCATCGGCCCTCAGTGCGGTGTGGCCGTCTGTGTTAGTCATAGCACCGTGCAGCTGGTTTATGGCCTCAGCCACGTGGTTCATGCGGGGTGACGAGGATGGATCAGGAATGCAGATTGAGGAGGCATGGGGTGTCGGGCTAAGGGGGGTTCCCCTGTTACGCACCTGCTCCCCCAGAACTGCCCCTGCCCAAGACCCTTGTGCAGAGTAGGAGAGGGGCCCAGGCCTGCCTCTGCTGCAAGCTCCCCAGGGGACGATGGACCTCAGTTTCCTGTCCTGCTCGGGCGGAGCCGGCCTGCCCCCTTGGATGGCCGTCCGCTTGGCATCGGTTCTTCCCCAGAGCTCACCCCCATCCCTGCCTGGCCTTCCTAGGCAGTTCCAGGGCCACACGGATGGGGCCAGCTGCATAGACATCTCCCACGACGGCACCAAGCTGTGGACCGGAGGCCTGGACAACACCGTGCGCTCCTGGGACCTGCGGGAGGGCCGGCAGCTGCAGCAGCACGACTTCACCTCCCAGGTGTGCCCCCGAGACCCCCACCCTTCCCTCCATTGGAGCAGCATGGGGCCTTCCCTCCCCAGGTCCCAGTGGCTGGGACAGGGGACAAAGGGGCCCTCACACCTGGTCGTTGCAAATGGACCTGAGATCAACCTGAGCCATCTGGGAAGGCTTCCTGGAGGAAGTGGCAATGAAACAGAATCGACAAGGCTTTGGAGTTGGACATACTTGACCCAACGGCTTGGATCTGATTCCCAGCTCCTCTACCATTGAGCACTTTGGCCTTGGTTTTCTTACGTGGGATGGGAATAGTCATAGCTACCTCATGGGTCTGGTGTGAGCACCTGAAATGGTCCCTCTAAAAGCCTCAGCTGTAAGCCTGGCTCATAGAAAGCATTCTGTAAGTGCCAGGTATTACTATTTTTTGTTGTTATTTTATTACTTGTTTTAATATTTTAATCTTGCTATTCAATACGTTAGTGTTTTATTGACTCATATTTTTCTTAAGGAAAGGCAGAAGTCACTGAGGCAGAGAGAATAACTGAAAGTGAAATATCTGTGCCATCTCTGAGTTTGCGCGGCCACTTACTTTCTAGAGTCAGGAACCTCTCTGGGCCTCAACTTTCTCACCTATCAAATGGGGATGAAACATGAGATCCCATTACCCTGGGTTATCGGGCTTGGCTTTGCAAATGGCAGGTGGGGAGGTGCTGGGGGAAGGAGTGGTGGGACGCTGAGTCTTCAGGGTCCCAGAGCAGGGCCTTCGAGGAACCCCCACCCCTGTGGCTCTGGAGGATGCTCATCTCCTTATGCCCCTCCCCCGCAGATCTTCTCGCTGGGTTACTGCCCCACCGGGGAGTGGCTGGCCGTGGGCATGGAGAGCAGCAACGTGGAGGTGCTGCACCACACCAAGCCCGACAAGTACCAGCTGCACCTGCACGAGAGCTGCGTGCTGTCCCTCAAATTCGCCTACTGCGGTGAGCCTGGGGGAGTGGGAGCCCTGGGAGGCCTGGCCTGCCCTCTGTGCATAGATGCGGCCCAAAGCTTAGAGAAGGGCCAGAGCCCCAAAGTGAGCACGGTCCCAGAACCAGGCTCCCTGACCCTGACCAGTACCCCCCATCTGGCATCACCCCCTGCATCCTCGGATGCAGATACTGCCACAGGGTATCACGCACTTGTGAGACCAGGCCAGAGCCAGACCTTGCTGGCTTGGGGCAAAGGAACAGTGTTCACAGCCCTGCCAGCAGTGCTTCCAGGTGGTTCAGACCCCAGGCTTTGGTGGCCATAGCCCTGGATTGGAATATCTGCTGGCCCACTTTTTTTTAATATATATATAAACTTATTTTACTTTTTAAAAAATTTAGTTATTTCTTTTCGGCTGCGTTGGCTCTTCGTTGCTGCGCGCAGGCTTTCTCTAGTTGCGTCGAGTGGGGGCTACTTTTTGTTGCGGTGGGCGGGCTTCTCATTGCGGTGGCTTCTCTTGTTGGGGAGCACGGGCTCTAGGCACGCGGGCTTCAGTAGTTGTGGCACGTGGACTCAGTAGTTGTGGCTGTGAGCTCTGATGCGTCCCGTCCTCTCTAAACCCCGACGGGTCTTTCTGTGGACCAGGAATTGCAGGCACCCCTCGTGGCTTTGGGAGCCCTGGGGCATTAACGCAGGCACACCTGCAGAGATCCGCCGCCTTCGGCTGGGTCTCCAGCCACTCAGAGCTTTGTCATTCCTAGTACTTCCTGCTGTCTTCCAGTAGTAGAATCGAGATGGATCAGTCGACCTTAGTGGCTTTAAAAAGAATCTTTTGGGCAGTGTAATCCCTGTGATTAACTGCAGATCCTCCCTTTCTCCTCCCAGCCTGCCCACTCCTCCCCTTGATTGCAGAGAAAGGCATTCTCTGGGTGTCGATGTTTGTGTTACTGTGTCTCGGTTACAAAATACCTCTCACAAGTGAAGAGTTGGCCCAGCACTGGTTAGCGGTTCACACTGTGTTTCCATGGCAGCCGGCCATGCATGGGGCGGGTCTCACTTTAGAGGGCAGCAGCCCACAACCTGATGTTTCCTTTGCCTCCCGCCTGCAGGCAAGTGGTTTGTGAGCACTGGGAAAGATAACCTTCTCAACGCCTGGAGGACACCGTATGGAGCCAGCATATTCCAGGTACCACCTGCCATCCGAGCACCCCTCCTGATTCTGCCCAGAGTCAGGGCCCGTCCACGCGATGGGGGCAGGGGTGGGGGAGGTAAAGCAGAACTTGCCCCGGCCTCTTCCAGCCCCTACCTGCCAGGGGTCCAGGATGGGTTCTCCAGAGGCAAGGGCTTGGACTTGGGCACATCAGTGGGCCATACACTCTGCTGCTAATGGCAGCTGACCTCTCAGGGTGAGGGCTTTTAAGCAGGGGCTCTTGTAGGAGTTCTAGAGCAAGGAGAAGTGAAAACATGCTCTTGGCTTTGGCCTGCACGCTAAGCCCTCGCAGGAGGTGTGCTGGGCATTTGAGCAAACTGGGCAGCTTTTTTTCTGAGCAGTGTTGTCTGATATTCAAGTAAGTTCGTATTTCATCTCAACACTTCCAAGTAGGGAGAGAGGTGGGGCAAGAGAAAGGTCCAGAAGGAAATGGGAGGGAAGAAAGAGGCTTTCTGTGAGTTTTCAAGACCTGGGGCCTGATGCTGCAACCCTCTCACTTGGTCACTCACACGCTCCCCCTCCCCTCCCCACACACACACAGAGTCACACTTTCGCTCTCAGAGCCAACATGCCACTTTCTGGATTCAGGCTAGAAGTCTGGCATCTAGTGTGTCGCACACGTAACTTTCAAGCCTCCAGTCACACTGGATGCTTCAAAACTCAGGTGCAAATCCTTTTTCTTAGCTCACCAGGCTGAGGGTCTGGCCTGTTGACACCTGCTCCCAGCTCAGGAAAGCTTCTTCCTGTTTGTAAACTCAGGATCAAAGCTCACGCCCAAGTGTTCTGTTTTGCTCTGCAGAGCTGACTATAAAGATCACGTTGGGCCCTGTTAACGAGCTTTTCCCTGTGGGGAAGCAGGTGGAAGGGGCCCCTCTAACGGGAAGGGCTGTGTTTGAAGGCTTTGCAGTGTGGGCTCCAGGGCGGGCAGAGGGCGGTTGAATTCAGAGAGCACTGAAAGGGCGTCCAGTACCCACAAAGTGAATTTCTGTCCTTTCTCTCGCCGCCCTCTCTTTCCTCTCCTCCTCCAGTCTAAGGAATCCTCATCTGTCTTGAGTTGTGACATTTCGGCGGATGACAAATATATTGTAACAGGCTCTGGTGACAAGAAGGCCACGGTTTATGAGGTCATCTACTAAACAAGGACTGTAACAGGGCTGTCAAACTCTGGGAGAAACAGACTCAGCTGTGCCAGGGAGACCCCGGCGAGGGTCTCCGTGGACGTGGAGGATGGGCGGCGAGCGGGCCAGCGCTGTGCTCCGGCGGCTGAGAAGGTGCCCCCGTCACGGTCGGGACTCCCAGGCGTGGACTGATGGGACTCACGGACTCTGATGGATTTCTCCTCTCCTCCCCCCCTTAACAATCCTGGCAGATGCTACACATAGATTTATTCGGAGGCTCGTGGCTCCGGCTCCCCACAGACACCCTCATGAATCTTACCTTCCCCTTTTGTTTTTGATGTGTTCCCCTGCCCTGGCTCGGGGACACTGGAGCGTGGACCACTTGTTTGTGCCAGGGGATGGGGGTGGGTTTCACGTCCCTGACTGTGCGGCGCACAAGGTTTGTGAAAAGTGTAAATAACAGACTCCTATCTCGGACTGGTCAGCGGGGGGCGGGGAGGCCCCTTCCCACCGGCAACGCCAGCCGTGTATTTCGCCTGCTGTATTTGTAATCCACTCATGGTGGTGGCTTTTTTCTTTTCTTTTTTTTTTTTTTTTTTTTTTTTAAAAAAAACAACAAAAGTTCCCATCTGGGAAGGGGAGGCAGGGAGCGGGGTGCAGAGTGGGGAGAACACTCCTGGGGTGGAGGAGACGCACTACGGCTGGCAGCCAGGTTGGCTGTCAGGTACCCTCCTGGCCAAGTGTATCTCCATGTGGACCTGGGAATCGTTGGAGGCGTGTCAGGACCAAGCTCCAGACAGACTGACGGACTGACAGAGCTTGAGATGGGTGCCAGCCCGGGCTGACGGCAGCAGAAATGGTGGGTTTTTCTGTAGTCTCCTGAGCTCCATGCTCCCCTTTCAGGTGTCTGACCCCCTGTCTCTCTCCGCCCCGCTCTCCCTCCCTCCCACCCTGACCTCCATCTCTCTTTGGTGCACACTTGGTTATGGTGATGAGAAATGGAAGTTCAAAGCCACTCTGTCTCTGGCCCTTCTTAATCTCCGGACACAACCTAAAAAGGACACAAAGTTAGAGGAAAGCATAGCGACTCAGCTCAGGGAGCTACCAGAGAAAAAATAGCAACTGATGTGGGTGCTTTTTTTTTTTTTTTTAAGTTGAATAAAAGGAATTAGAAGTGATGTCCTTTCATAAAATGCCTTCTCTCCCCTTTCCTGCCTCTGACCTCCTCCTCTCTCCTTAGAGGGAAAGTGTGTATTTACCCTGCAGAGCTGTGAGTCTGAGGTTTATCTCCCCCCTGCCTGGGGAGAGGGGACTTGGGGTTGGGCTGGGGGCACACTGGGCTGACTTCTTGTAGCTTCCCGTCTCTCTTAGGAGCCCAGACAGCTTACAGGTAGAATATCGTCTCCTGCAGGTGCCACTTTTTTGGTACCAAAATGTTCTGAGGTATTAGGATTTTGGTGGGTTTTTGGTCTTTTGGGTTTTTTTTTTTCCTTTTGGTCTTATTTTTTCTTCTTCTAAGGAAAAGCTAAAGGCCGTCATGAGTCCTGGTGGTGGGCTCTCCATGGATGTAGCATATGGAAGATAATTTTTATACTGCATTTTTATGGATTATTTTATAATGTGCGATTCTGTCTGGTGAGAAGGAAGGAGGGGCTCTGGTGAACCACGCCCCTACCCCCCCCCCCGCTCTTGTTCCTGGGGGAGCCCCTCCCCCGACCTGGCATGGGAGGCTGCAGAGACGAGAGCAGGGTGCCCTTCCCTTTCTAAGGCTGGGGAGGCATATCCAGAGTCTGTCTGTGTCTCTCCCTCGCTCCCTCTCTCTCTCTCTCTCTCTCTCTCTCTCTCTTTCTCTCTCTCTCTCCCTCCCTCTCTCCCTTCTCTCTCTCTGGGTCTCAGATGCTCAGCTGCCACCTCTTGTTAAGGCTCTCCCCACAAGGGAGGGCGAGGGTGGAAGACAAGTTGATTCCTGAAGAAAAGACTCCCTCTCTCTCTCTCTCTCTCTCTCTCTCTCTCTTTTTCTCTCTTTCTCCCTCCCTCTCTCCCTTCTCTCTCTCTGGGTCTCAGATGCTCAGCTGCCACCTCTTGTTAAGGCTCTCCCCACAAGGGAGGGCGAGGGTGGAAGACAAGTTGATTCCTGAAGAAAAGAAAATGAAAAGTCATTGTAATGAGCTGTTTTTATATTTTTAAAAGTTACTATTTAAAGGTTGGTTTGATTGTTGCGTTTTAATTGTCTCCCCCTTTCCCACGCACCCCCCGCCAAGAAGAGAGCAGGGCGCTGTCACCCCCATGTCCTGCATCCTGGGCAGCTTCCTTTGTCATCCATAAACGTGAGCTCTTCTCTCTTCAAAGCACTGCCATGCTGCCCCCGCCCCTAAAAAGTGATCGTGCAGGACAGTTAAGGGGAGTGCTTAACTTCCCCTGAGGGGAAGCCCACAGGTAACACCAAAGTCCTATACAGCTGTCACTGCAAAACTTTTTGGGAAAAAAATGAAGTGTGATGAACTTCCAGTGAAATTGCAAAGTGTCTGTGACGTCACATCAGGACCCTGAAAACCTCCACTGTCTTTTTTAAGCTTAAATTCAGATGTTGTGGGCTGACCCCACTCTCTAGTTCACTAAGGGTGCGTTTCTGAAGGAGGAGGGATTTATTTACAGAAGGGGCAGGATAGGAAACGCAGGGCAGTGCCCTCAGGGAGGCAGGGCTGGCCTGGGATGGTACCCAGGCTCTTGGCTGTCATGCAGCCATGGGCAAAATCTCTCTATAACTAGGGACGAACATGGTTTCCAACTCCGTATTTTGTCATTGTAAATCAGCACAAACAATTGCCTACTGTTATTTCATACAAGAAAGGGAGTTGAACATTTGAAAACAGTGACGATCGGGATAAAGCAGTCTATTCTAAACCTAGGAAGGACAGCTGGACTGCACACACACGGGTCATTTATCTGGAGCCGGTTGTCCTCTCAGGCTTACAGCGGAGAAGCTTCCAGCAGGTAGCAAGAATGCCCATCTGGGGCTACAGTTTCGCTGACAGCTCTGTCTTATACTGGTTGCGCGCACTTGAGTAAAAGCATCACCCCTTTGAACCACACTTTCCTTGTTTGTCCAGGTCTGATCGTCACAGCAGAGGGCCAGAGGGGCCAGATGGCAGGCCCTGGCCAGAAAATTCTGTGTTTGCCCTGTGGGTTGCCCATCGGTGTTGAGATAGGGTTGGAGTTGAGGCTTGCATGCCCCAGCAGGTAGAAGAGGAAAACTTCTCTCATAATGCTCACCTCCAGTCTTGTGCTGCTGGGAGTGAAGGCCAATGTCAGGTCCATTTCTGAGAAGGGGAGGCGACCTACCTCAGAAAGGCTGTCCTACCAAGATTTCCTGGGCACAGTCGAGAATGGAGACGACAAGTTTCAGGCCGAGCGCTAGAAGCTCACAGTCGAGGGTGGGGAGAGACATTTGACCTGTGAAAGTGCACGGGTTGGGCACATCCACATCCTTGGGCACCGGCTGCTGGTGCTTCGACCCCTTCCTGTCATTCCGGCCACTGTCCTGAAAGGAGCTCACCAAGCCTCTCCACGTTGAGCCTTGCCCTGCGCCTGCTTCCTCTCTTCCTCTCTCGCCCACCCACCGCTGCCCTCCCATTACCACGCTTCCCACCTTGCAGAACCTCAGCTCCCTCTCCTACTGAAGCCAAAGCTGCGTCTTACTGCTCTGCAGATGATTCCTCTGTACTCTGAGGTTTGTGAGGCCTCTTGGCCTCTTTGGGGAGAGACCCAAGTATTGTAAACAATCTGACTTCAATCCTTAATCCCCTGAGGTAGCCCACACCTCCTCCTCCACAGGATGGTAGAAAGCCTTGATAGCATTTTTTTTAGCCCTTTTCAAAGTCACCCCCTAACTATTGCTGCAAAAATCCAGGCTCATACTACTTGCAGCATTTCACACACCTGTTTGCACAGCTAGACTAGTTTCCCTGGAGGGCAGCACCCAGGACTTCATAGGCCCAGGGCAGTACTAGTGAATAAAGGATGAGCTTTCACTGGCTTGAGATCATTGTTTCTCAGGGCAAATGGGCTGTCCAGTGCTCACCATTGAAGCTCAGAGAAGGGACTGGTTTCTGCAGTTCTTCAGTTCTGTTGTGCTGCCTGTGCTCAAAGCAAGGAGATCTGTTTGAAACATGGAGAGGGCGTGGTCATCAGAAGCCCCCTTTCACGGTTTTAGGTCACATCAGATTATGTATAAGGGTCCAGGCCAGACCACCAAGCAGGGGCAGTGACTATCCTAAGACCAAGTCACCCTCAGGCCTCTCTCTGAGTCACTGCCATCCATGTTCCCCACCCCTAGGCAGCCCAGACCCCAGCAGGGGCACTGACTGTCCTAACTTACAGGGTCTACGGGAAAGAACAGATACAGAGATCTGGATGCTGGAGCTGGAAGTGTTATTGGCAAGACTCTTAAATGTTATGAACTGGCCACGGACTCTCCCGCGACGCTGGAGTGTACATTTTTTTTGAGAACACAGTGTTTGAGAATGAGCTATTTTTAATATAAAGTATAGCAAACAAACCTGATGAACCTTTTTTTATTTACACGGTTAGGCATCATTTGATTTTTTTATGACAACAATAAAAAATGTACTCTATAAAATGTAACTTACTCTATAAAATGTACCGTACTCATGAAGTATTTTTAAACGTTACACCAAAATTGGGCCTTTTGTATTTGAAGAGACATCTATCCTGAGACCTTGGTTTGATAGATGGGACAGTTAAGGCCCAGAAAGGTTAAGTAACCCACCATGAGTCACACAGCCTGAGCTGAGATTGCGACTCATACCCCCCCCTCCCCTAATCTCAGTAGCCCACCCTTAGTGAAGGAGCTGCCCGGTGGGCAGGACTGAATGATACTGTTTGGAGGATTAGTATCCAGGGGATGAGGCCTCCTGCCTCTTCTTCAAGAGGACTGGTGAGGAAATTCCTCATGGAAGGGAGATGGCCCACAGGAGTCATGGAAGTCAAGTCATCCTGCCTTGAGAACATTCTAGAACTCACCCACCCATCTTTTCCATGCTTCCATCCATCCATCCATCACCCACCCACTCACTCATCTACTCATTTCTTCAGCCATCCTTCTATCCACCCATCCATCCAACCAACATTTCTATAGTGAGACCCTAACGTGTGCCAGGCATGGTTCTGGGTGCTGGGATGCAAAGATCAGTAAGACACAATGCCTGCCCTCCCCACAGAGCTCTCAGCCAGCTGGAAGAAACAGTCACATAAACTGACAACTGCCACTCCATGAGATATGTGAAGGCACAAACCAGAAGATGTCACTTCACATAGCTGAGACAGTACCCAGGGCGTGGAGTCAGAGCAAGGGGTTCGCTTGAAGAATGCAGCGGTACCATGCCCAAGGGAGGTGGGGAGGAGAGTGTTCCAGGCAGAAGGAACAGCATGTGCTAGGGGCCTGGGGTAAGAGGGCATATCCTTCCCCATGCCCCTCCCCCGCCCCACCTAGTTCTCCCCTCTGCCTTGTTCTAGCTCCAGTCCAGCTTGTTGAAGTCCCAGTTCCTGCTGCCTCTCCCTGGCCAGTCTCCTCCCGCGCAGAAGCCAGGCTCAGATTCGGGTCACGCAGGCTGGTGAAGCTCAGGAGGAGGGCGCTGCAGAGGCCAGAGTTCCGGCCTGAGCCAGGAGGGGCAGGGGGGACGAGGAGGAAATAAAGGGGGTGAGCTGCAGTTCAAGACTGCCCGTGATGGGTCCCAGGCTCTAGGTCCCCACCTCAATTAACATCCAAAGACTTGGGGTTCTGTGCACTGGATCACTGGATGTGATCTGGGTCCCTTATCTGGCTGATATACTCACGCGGGACCTTTATAAACTGCACATCTGTCCTCGCCACTCCCCTGTTCGGAGCCCCTCGGTGGCCCTGGGCAAGCACAGTGTCTGAACTTTTAACTTGTCCCCAGGCCCAGCCATGCATCTCTAGAGTCATGTCTCACCTTTTCTCCTGTTTGACCTTACACACTAGTCACACATGCCTCCAACGCCCTGAGAAGCCACGCTCTGATTTTAGGTTTCGTATGCGTTTCTCTTCCAGCCAGGAATGCCCTACCTCCTTCTTCAAACCCCTGCTCATTCTTTAGGACTCAGTTTCAGTTTCACTTCTTCTAGGAAGCCCTTCCCTGAGCCCCAGCTTCTCTAGTCTAAACTGGCTGTGTCTCCTTTGTGCTGTTGGAGCATCTTCTGCCAGCTCTCTGTGTCACATACTATGCATGGTGTATTGTGGCTATTAGTTTAATGATATCATCCTCTCTCCTGATGTCCACCTGGCCCTCCCACCAGGCAGTGAGCTCCGAGAGCAGGGACTGTGTCTTGTA
Source organism: Physeter macrocephalus (assembly GCF_002837175.3). Classification (NCBI taxonomy): domain Eukaryota; kingdom Metazoa; phylum Chordata; class Mammalia; order Artiodactyla; family Physeteridae; genus Physeter; species Physeter macrocephalus. The sequence goes on along the minus strand of NC_041224.1, from coordinate 62,271,106 downwards.
TCTCTGGTACTTAATACACAGTACGTGATCAGGAAATGTTAGTTGAATGAATCAGTGAGTGTGTGATGAAGATAATAGCTATTATTAATAGAGTACTTAGTATGTGTCTGCCCGTGCTTCATAAGCATTGTCTAATTCTAAACTCGTAAGTGTCCTATGAAGTCAATGCTATTATTATATTCATTTTATAGATGATGTAACTGAAGTTCCAAGATCACACGATTTGTAGTGTTTGTATGATATTGCTGCTGGCTGGCTGGATAAATGAATGAGTAGACGGATGAATGAGTGGGTGGGTGGTGGACCAGCTGCATCATTAGGATTGGCTCAGAAGCTTGGAAAGAATTGATCTCACAGATAGAAGAGGAGATCAGCGATCTCAAGATGAAGACCATAGGAAGGTAAGTCAAAGGAGGACAGAAGTGTCCACTGCCCAGCTTAGGCCTTCCTCACATCTATTAGGGCACATCTGTCAATGCCCAGAAAACTCCACTGTGTGCTCACTGTGACCCTGACTCTGAACTCCCCTCCCAGGCAGATCAGACAGGGCAGGGCTGATGGCTCAGAAGCGGGCCCTGGGGGCCTCCCGCTCTTCTGAGGCCAGAAGCGAGAGTGAGATGGAGCTGTGGTCTTGTCTCTTGTGAATATCACAGATGCAAGTGTTTGCTGACAATAGGTGACAAGACTTGAAAAAAGCACGTCTGGCATGTCCAATTCTGGCAAATCTAACAGCAAGCTAATTAGGGTTCCCTTTAGCCATGTGGACAGACATGTTGGATAAAATTAAAGTAAAACAGGGAATTCCCCGGCAGTCCAGTGCTTAGCACTCGGTGCTTTCACTGCCAGGGCCTGGGTTCAGTCCCTGGTTGGGGAAGTAAGATCCTGCATGCCATGCAGCACAGCCAAAAAAAAAAAAAAGTAAAACAATTTTGATAGCCTACCTTGAAAGAAAGGGGAATCCTTTAATGTCATAGATAAAAAACTTTAAATGTAAAGTGGGAGCTCCCAAGCTAAGAAAACTACATAAAAATTACATAAATCAAAAATGGACAAAATTTTATAAGGAGGAATGGGAGATTTTAACATATCCACTAACAGAATTTGGTAGATCAAGCTGAGAGAAATTGATAAGGATATAGAAGATTTGAACAACATAATTGAGACATAGAACCCGACAACCAATTATTGAAGAACACAGCTTCTTTTTCAGCACGGCTGGAAGTCTTAGTTTTATCAATCAAAAGAAACAGATAAGGCATTTTGTAAAATTCAACACCCATTCATGACTTTCCTTAAAGTACCAAAGTAGGAATAAAAGAAAATATCTTTAATCTGGCAATGGATAGCTAAATCAGACCAGCAGCAACCCAATAATAGATAAAGGTTAAGTTTTAGAAGCATGATTTCAAAGTCGGCAGCAAAACAAGAATGCTCATTATTACTGCTTCTGTTCAACATAGTGCTGAAGGCTCTAGCCAATGCAATAGGACAAAATAAAAGAATAAAAAATAACAAATATGATGATTGAAATGAAAGAACATCAAGATTATTTGCGAATAATATGACTATATACTTAGAAAATATACAATTTAAACAAGTAAGAGTTTAATCAAGCTGCTAGATCTGAAATCAATATTTATTAATCAATAGCACTCCTATTCACAAGCAGTAATCAATTACAAAATGTAATTTAAAGAAATAAAACCCATTTATAATAGCAACAAAAATGACCTATGAATAAATCTAAGTAAAGCTACATAAGACTTTTATGAAGAAAAATATTAAATGTTATAGAAGGAAATAATTTTTAAAAAGACTTATGCAGGGGACTTCCCTGATGGTCCAGTGGTAAAAATCCGCCTTCCAATTCAGGGGACACGGGTTCGATCCCTGTTCAGGGAACTAAGATCCCACATGCCGCGGGGCAGCTAAGCCCTCACGCCACAACTACTGAGCCCACGTGCCGCAAACTACAGAGGCCACGCACTCTGGAGCCCGAGAGCCACAACTAGAGAAAGCCCGTGTGCCGCAACGAAAGATCCCACATGCCTCAGTGAAGATCCCACATGCTGCAACTAAGACCCAATGCAGCCAAAAAAACAAACAAAAAAGACGTATATGCAGATCATAATGTTACTGACCAGGATTCTTGGCCTTCCACAATCAATAGACATTGACTAGAGGCCAGACAAGAAATTCAGGCAAGGCTTTATTGGGGCCCCTGCTGCAGCAGGGGCCAGCGAGAACAAACAACAGTTTCCCTTGCTTGCTCGCTCCCCAAGGCGGGTGGGCAACCTTGCTTCGTATATGGGGTGAGGGTAGGGGTGTGTCCAGGGGTCGGGTCAGAGGGGCAGCTTAGGTGTTTTGCCCACCCCTTAGGTGGGGTTGTGTGCAGGGGGCATGCTCAGTACCCTGCTTTTGCTCCCTACGCCCTGTTTTTGCTCCAGCTCTTCAGAAGTGGCAGTTGGGTTTTTTTGGTCTCTTTGTATCATTTGGGTCCAGAATTTGCCCCAACTGCACCATGCGCACAGTTATTTTTAGTCCTGTACAGTTTCTTTGTATTTTGTTGCTTGAGGAGAGGTGTGTTCAGGTGCAAGCACTGCTGCACTTGCAGCAAAGGGGCCCAGGTCCCAGCCTGTCTCATTAAGCTATACCATATTCACTGATGAGAAAATTCGGTTTCATTTTAAAAGCTGTCTTTCCCAGCAATCTATACAGTAATGCAATGTTAAACAAAACCCAAAAAGGATGCTTTCTATGTAATTTTAAAAGCTAATACTCACATTTATCTGAAGAGTAAAAGACCGATAATAGCAAATATAATTTTGAAGAGGAGTAAGAAAGGAGAACTTGTCCTCCAGATATCAAGACTTATTGTAAAGCCACAGTCAGCAGGAAAGTGTGCTCTTGGTGCATGTATAGACAAGTGGACCAGTGGAACAGAACAGAGTGCATAAATAAATCTCCATAGAGATGAACTCTGACTATGACCTAGGTGCCATCATGTATCATTGAAGAAAAGCATTATTAGCAATAGTTCTGGAGCAATAGACCATCTTTATGGAGGGGAAAATGGATCTCTACCTCACACAACATACAAAAATAAATTCCAGCAGGATTAAAATCCTTAAACTTTTAGGATAAAATATTAGGGAGCAACCTTAGGACTTTGAGTAGGGAAAGGATCATTGAACAAGACACAGAAAGGGAGAGCTATAATGAAAAAATAAAAGAGGGCAATTTGACTACATTAAAATTTAAAACATCTGTACGATGAGAGCTGCCATAAAAAAGCATGAAAAAAATAAATGCATCACCTATAACGGACACAGAAGTGGTATCTGGACTATGTAATGAATTCTTCCAAGTCAGTACGTGGAAGTAAACAACACAGAAAAATGGGCAGAATGCAGAAACAGGTGATTCACAGGAGAAGAAGCACAAATGGCCAGGAAACAGGTGAAAATGCCCCATTCTCACTAGTCATCAGGAAAATGCAAATTCAAAAAACAAAAGCAAAACAGAACAACTCATTCCCGTTGGATTGGCAAATTTTTGAGTTTAATAACATGCAGCTTCCAGGAGGATGGGGAATGACTAGTATCATCAAACCCTGCTTGTGGGAGCATGATTGGGTCACCCACCCACTCTGTTGAGCATTTGGCAATGGTAAAGTAGAAGCAACACAACCCTATGACCTGGTAATTCTACTTCCAAGTATATACACTAGAGAAACTCTTATACAAACACATGAAGAGATAGATACATACAGACATTTTTCATTGCCCCATTGTTTGAAGCAGCAAAAAATAACTATAAATAACCAATAATGCAATAATGCATTATTGGAGGAACACATAAAGAAAAATCTATACCTTTTTGTATAATGAAATTGTATAGAGGCTTTAAAATGCATGAGCCAGATCTTCATGTATCAACTTGGATAAATCTCAAAAACACAATGTTGTGTGAAAAGAACTTAAAGAATGCAAGTTGCAAAAGGAAATATACGATATGATACTATTTACGTCAAATATAAATCCACACAAAACAATTATAAATTTGAGTATACACATCAAACTATAAAAACACAAGTGGAAAGAACACAGCATGCCACCAGGATAATTGTATCTGTGAGGAGGGAAGGGAGAAGAATGCGGGAGTTCAGTTAGTTCTACCTATCACGTTTTGTTACCTTTAAAAAAACTGAAGGGCTTCCCTGGTGGCGCAGTGGTTGAGAGTCCGCCTGCCAATGCCGGGGACACGGGTTCGTGCCCCGGTCCGAGAGGATCCATGCCGCGGAGCAACTAAGCCCGTGCGCCACAACTACTGAGCCTGCGCTCTAGAGCCTG
>NC_041224.1:62225255-62266648 GCF_002837175.3 Physeter macrocephalus | reverse complement strand
AGCCTGTGCTCTGCAACAAGAGAAGCCACCGCACTGAGAAGCCCGCGCACCGCAACGAAGAGTAGCCCCCGCTCGCCTCAACTAGAGAAAGCCCGTGTGCAGCAACGAAGACCCAATGCAGCCAAAAATAAAATAAATAAAATAAAAATAAATTTTTAAAAAATTGTTTAAAAAAAAACTGAAGAAAATCTTAAAATGTTCACATTTTAAAAATCTGTGTGGTAGCTTTAGTAGTATATTATCTTCTGTATGGTTGAAATATTTCATAATTGAAGATTAAATAAAGAAAAGCTAGAAAAATCAGGACTTGATAAGGAATCATCATAATTTCTGGTGACTAAGAGGGGAGCTTTGGGCATGGCGGGGGGAAGGGGGGGACAGGTGCACATGCCCAGTGGCAGAGGAGCAAAGCTCACCATGTCATCTTATCTATGTCACCAGACCTCTCCAGGTCTTGATCTTCTTATCTATGGAGTCGTGCTTGAAGGCTGGGTGAGCAATCCCTGGGTCCTCTCCAGACTGGATATTTTGTGATTCTAATGATTCTGTAGATTTCATGGGCAACAATCTCATGCATAGACATCATGGATTAAATTTGTTCAGCTTTTTATTAGGAAACATGGGAAACAAACAAAAGTAGAGAGAACAGTATCATGAATCTCTGTGTACTCACCATCCAGTTTCAACAGTTGTCAGCTCAGGGTTAACCTTGTTTTATCTACACCCCTCCTATTTCCACCTGGCTACCACCACTGGAGTATTATGCAGCAAACCCCAGACATCTCATCATTTAATTAGTAAATATTTCAATATCTCCAAAAAGTGAAATCTATTTTAAAAATATAAGCATAATACTAGTAACCCACCCAAAAAATTAACAGCAATGTTAAAAGTCATAAAATACCCACTTCGTATTTGAATTTCCTCAATTGTCTCGTGATTTTTAAAAAATGTGTATATTTGAATTAGGATCCCAAATAAAGTACAGAGCGACTATAATTGGTAAATGTCTTTTAGGTTCCTTCTTCATATCTCAGTCTCCCTCTCTCTCTCTGACACACACACACACATACATACACATTTATTTATTGAAGAAACAAAATTATTTGTCCTCACAGCTTCTCAGAGTCTGAATTTTGCTGCTTGCTAACTTGTAGTTAGATCTTGGAGCTTGATGAGATCCCGGCTTGATTTGGGGCGGAGTGGGGGCAGGCAAGACGATTTCATTGATCCATTCGGAAGCACATAACTATCTATATGTTTCTCCTTTTGTATGTTAGCAGTCATGGTTGATCACTGTTTAGATGCATGAATTCATTAGGAGGCTGCAAAATGGTGATACTTAAATTCTATCACTCCTTTTTCATCTATCTGCTTGGGCACTTCTAGAAAGAGAAACTGCCCCTCATGAACCATTTGGTTATCTTGAGGTAGAGTTTAAATGCAGGATAAATACTTACTTATTTGCTTTATTTTTCAGTTTGCAAAGTACTAAGTTAGTTCCTTAGCAACCTCAAAGATTTTCTTCTTTTAAAGTATCACTCTAACCATTTGGATTTATATATATTTGATATGTTTCAGTCAAGTGGAGTTATTCTTATTGCTTCTCAAATCATCCTATTTTAGGAAACTTCTTGAAGATGCCTTCTGAGTCTTTTTGATATGACTCTGGTAGTCTTTGATAGCTTCATTGCTTTCTGGTACAAGACAATGTTCTCCTCTTGTACATTCTGTCCTAAAACTGGAGTCAGCCATTTCCCCAGGGACCCCTAGTTCCTTTTAGTGGGAAGTAGCGTTTAAGAGGCCATAATCTGGGGGCTAGGGGTGCTTGATGCTAATGGATTGGTCATTGCTTTTAGATCCTTTCAGTAGCAGAGCTAGGAGGTACGTGTTTTTATATAGTTGTTAAAGGTAAAATACATCATGAAGTCTACTGATACCTCTTTTTTTATTGAAGTTGTGCCAGTTTCAAGTGTACAGCAAAGTGATTCAGCTATATATATATATAATATGTATATTCTTTTTCAGATTCTTTTCCATTATAGGTTATTACAGGATATTGAGCATAGTTCCCTGTGCTATACATCTGCTGATACTTCTAATTCAAATTCAGGGTTGCAGGTTTTTACTTAACCTCATTGATCTTCTATCTGAATTTCCTTTCAAAATTGATTAAATTCTGAGTGGTTTTACATATAAGTGATGATGACATTGAAATCCTTCCCTTGTTACCCATTTGCTGCTTGCCTCACTCTCCAACCTGTGAACTTCCTGACAGCACAGATCAAATTTGGTTCACTCTGTACTCCTGGCCCCTAACAAAGTACCTGTCACATGATAGGTGCTTAGTAAATAGTTACTGAATGCCTGAAAGAACGATGCCTTCAACAAAAATTGTCCTCTCCTTAAATAGAGAAGTAGAGTGAATGGAAAACTAGCTCAGAACTTTAAGCCAAGCCAATGCACCCATCCACCCACCCACTGATTCAATAGATATAGACAGATGCTCTATATCTATGCTATCCATACCCAGTGTCAGAAGCTAGGGACATGGGGTATAGAAATGAATGGTCCATGCTTCAAGCAGTGTACTCATTAGTGGGGAAAACAAACTTGAACCATTAGAACAATTATAAAACAGTGTTACTAATAAATAGTGGTATGGACAGCATATTATGGGGGTCAGGAGGATCATGCAACTCTTAGGAGGGTCAGAAGGGGAGGAATACATGAAGGCTTTTCAAAGGAGATCACATTTGTCCTAGGTATTTAAGGATGAATAGGAGTCGTGGGTTGAGAGAAGGAAAGGCATTTTAGACACACTGGTCCCTGATTTGCCTGCCCCTCTGTACTGCTGAGCTACTTTGCTCCTAGGTGGCTAAAGGTTTTACAGATCCCTTGTGCTGGGGCTGGAGGCTACTCCTAGGAGGACCCCTCCCCTGGGGGCGCTGTAGGAGGGCAGGCACAAAGAGTGAGGGAGGAAGGGAGAATTTGGGGACCCCCCCAGGCCTGAGTCACTTTGTAAAGCACTGCACAGAGACGCTGCCCCTCTCTGCAGAGCACTGTTGGGAAACTAATGCCAAGTGCTGTGCGTGCACTGTAGATCAGCTTGTCTGTCAATGAAAGTAATTTGCATTCAAGCTTGATTAGGGACATACTCCCTAGTCCCTGGGAAGCCCCAAGGACCGATGTTACCAACTGGCTCACCATCACCTTTTTATCAGGGTGTGGTACCCTCCTCTGACCCTGCTGTCCCAGTTCTAGGAGCTACAGCTGTCAGGCCTCTGAGCCCTGCCCCCAACATGAGCAGAGCTACCCTGGTGATGCAGCAGCCCCTGGACCCAAGGATCAAGGAATTGTGGTCATTTGTAAATTATCATCTGGTGATATGTGCCCTGGTTTACTGAAACCCACCAGCCTCCGAGTTACTTAATAGTTTTTCTTTAAATAATTTCACTTTTTAAGCTTAAATATAAGCATTTAAAAGGGAAACTGTATATCATTAGCCTCAATGGGTTATCACTCATCTTTTAAAAAATTCTTCACACTAGTAAATGCAATGTCAACAAATCTAACTAGGCCTCAAGTCCTCCTGACTGAGAGGCACTGAGGACCCATCAGCATCCAAATGGAGCTTGCTCCTTGAGAACTGGAAAGGGAAAAACTTTCCTGCTCTGTGGGCAGTGATTTTCTTTTTCTTTCTTCTTCTTTTTTTTTTTTTTAATTGAAGTATAGTTGATTTACAAAGTTGTGCTAATTTCTGCTGCACAGCAAAGTGAGCCAGTTATATACATAGATGCATTCTTTTAAATATTCTTTTCCATTATGGTTTATCCCAGGAGATTGGATATAGATGGCAATGATTTTCAATGAGTCTTCATCTTACTTAAAAAAATCCTCCCCCATTCCAACTTTGGGAGAGCAGGTCAAGGCCATTACCTTCATGACAGATGGGAAAACTGAGGCCCAGAGAGCACAAGTGACTTGGAATGGAAGTTCCATGGAGGCAGGACCACCGTTAGCATTGGACTGTGTCCGTAACTCGGCTTTCAGAATGAACAAATGAATAACATCACGCAGCCCTGAGTCAAGACTGAAACAAAAACCCAGGTTCCCTGACCCTGAGTGCCTTTTGCATTGCAGACTCTCCCACCTCGTCCCCGGCCTTCAACACCTCTCCTCAGCTTCCTCTTTCGGTTCTACCTGGGGAATTCCAGGCACTGTGCTTCTCAGGCTAGGTGGTGTGGTCCTGCCTGGACCTCACTCTTGTACCATGTCTCCAAGTGTCCCCAGTTGCTGACAGTCCAGTGTCTAGCTGGCCTGACGTGGGATGTGCAGGAGAGAGAAGGCCTCAGCAGTCTGCAGCTCCGAGCCCCTCTCTAGGCCATCAGCCCTGCCTGGTCTGACCTGCCTGGGAGCCAAAGGTGGAGCACAGAGTGGGCTTGTCAGGCATAGACTGGGGGGCCCTGGTGGATGTGGGAGAGGCTGGGGAAGGAGGGTGGTTCCTATCCCTTCACTTTCCCCCCCCTCGCTCTCCACTCTAACACTGATCTCTGCCCTGACCTGTGGGCTGGGTTCCGTGCTCTCCTGAGCCAGTCTGCATGAGGTAGCCGTTTTGTCAGCTTCTGTCTGGCCCACCCACCCACATTCACGCATCTGTCCAGTCAGCGCTGAGACTTCAGTGATGCACAGGCCCTCGCCATTGCCCCCAAGTTGCTACCATGGTTGGAGGTGGGAAACAGACCTGTCCCCAGATGACCCCCGTATTCTTTGGTCGGTGCTCCAAGGGGACTAGCATGCAGGTATGAGAGCCCAGAGGAGGGGCATCCAGCTGGCCTTGAGGTCGGGATGGCTTCCTAGAGGAGGAAATGCCTAAGCTGGGCTCTGAAGGACAAGCGGGATGAGGAGGGCCAAAGGAGGAGGGGCAGAGCTTCAGTCTGTGGACCACCGGCATGTACAAAGGCCCTGGGGCAAAGGGGGAAGATGAGGCTCAAAGGAGAACACCTGGGGGGTCAGATGTATCCTGGGGGAACCAAGGGGCCGCTGACAGTTTAGCAAATGAGACTTGTGGTGGGATTTGGGCACTAAGAAACGAGCTCTAGCTGTAGCATTATGCTACCATGGTGACTGTGGCCTTAGAGGCTGGCACCGCTGGAGAAATGCTCTGGGTAAACAAGTAACAGAATAACCAGGAGAAGAGAGCCCGAAGCACCTCCTTTCCCCCACCCCACCCCAAGTCAACAGGGTCTCAGAATGGAGACTTTTCCAGGTAGGGGACCAACTCATCTGCTGGTCCAATAGACAGCTTCCTATTCCCTGTGGCTGACAAAGCTGGAGGCCTGGTGTTCTGGGGTGACATTGCTGCCCCTTGAAAGGCAGCCGCGTCCTCCCCGTCCCTCTGCCTCATGGTGTCACAGACCCAGGCCATGGTCTTCTGTCTGTATCATGCCCCTAGTCCCTCTGAGTCACCCTGCCCAGAGCCCACGGGTGTCTGATCCGCTGCCTGCTGATTGACGGCCACCTCCCGCCCCACCACACCCCCCCAGCAGCCCTGCCCTGTGGCTGGTGTCCCCCACATTGCCCCCATAGGCCCTCCTGTCACCACCGTTGACTCATTCTGGGTCTCAGGCCTCCGCCTGGCCCCTCCAACTCCCCACAGTCCAGAGTGGCCCCCAACCTCCCAGCCTCCCTCTCTGCATCGTCCCTAGGAGAGCTAGAGCCAGTGTGAGTTTAGGCTTACTGTGCGCCGTCTCTCATGGGTCTGTGCCTCAGTTTCCTCATCTGGAGCATGGGGGCAAAACCCAGGTCTTCCCGTCCCACCCTCCGCCACGGTGGGCACAAACACAGAAGAGCCGGCGCCATTGTCTCCCCAAAGCCCCGTTCCAGACATCGGGTTTCTGGGCCGCCCTGTCCGCAGGGAGGGGCAGCTTCCCCAGCGATCGCTGCCCTGTCCCGGCCCCAGCCCGGCCGGGGGCAGCCCGAGTCAGCAGCTCTCCGCCGCTGCGTGGTCCTCCGGCAGCAGGCAGCACCTCGCCCCTCGGGCGGCCCCCGCGCCGAGCAGATGGCAGGGGAGGCGAGCGGCCGCGTCAGCTGCTGTTATCTCTCGCTGATGACACGGAGTGTAAATTTTGTTGGCAACACTCCCTCCTGCCTCTGCATGCCACCAGCTTTAATCACTGTAATTGAGTTATAATGAATGACTGTGTGTTCGCATTGTCTGAGCCAGGCGCCACCCCAGCGAGCAGGCGCGCTGGGCCCGCCCGCCGGGGGGAGGGTACCTAGCCCTGCCCCCCCGGGGCTCCCTCCCCACCCCCATCCCCGCCCCCACCCCCAGTACGGAAGCGGCCACGCATCGCAGCTGGCGGCCGGGTTGATTTTTCACTCTGTTATCGTTTTCAAATGGCGAATTCAGGAGCATTGTGGAATATTTGGAAAGCTCAGGTCAAAAGAAAAGGAAAAGAGAAAAGGAATTGGAATAGCTGAGATCCTGTCCCTCAGTGATACCCACCCCCACTCCCACCCCCGTTTAAATTTGGTGAAGATTCTTTCAGACTCTTACGGGCAGATAGTTACATCTTCGGGCCCGCTCCCCATCACAGTGCGTTGACGTCTGTGGTGTTTTGTTACAAGCCTGGCCTCACTCGCCTCTACCAGCAACTCCAGGAGATAGCGGCTTATTACCCCATTGCACAGAGGAGGCAACTGAGGCTCTGAGAACTTGAAGAACCTCCCGAGCTCAGGCAGCTAGTCAGTGGGTCGCCTTGTTTCAAACCCAGATGTGTCTGAGTCTGTTGGCCCCCCTGCTAAGTATGCAAATAAAATGCATAGATTCTAAACATTCCTCTACCCTAGCCCCTGGTGCCCAAGAGAAAAGCAAAACTGGCTCCAGAATTTCAAAGTTTTTTCTCATCTCAACATGGTAGTGTTCAGCGAGGGAAGGTGAGTGCTGGGACCAGGCCTCTTCCAGGAAAGCAGCCACCAAGACCCTGGTGGGGTCTTTTGGGACCTGTGACCTCCCAGGCTCACATGGCCCTGTGGGCTACTGCGCCTTCTGAGTTGGAGGCCGAGGCCGTAGGTGAGTCGAGACCCCCCCATGTGTAAGTGAGAGTGAGGGGTGAAGGGAGACTTCCCAGGGTGTTCTGTTGATTCTGCTGGGTGGCCTCAGGGTCCCTCGCAGCAGGGTGGGTGGGCAGCTGATGTGGCCCTGGGGTGTCCTGGCTCCCAGCGCTGAGCTGATACGAGTGGACCTCCCTGAGCCAGGGTGACACTGCCAGGAGTCACCAACCCAGAGACCGAGTAGGTCAGGGTAGGAGGGTACTGGTCCCCCTGCTGGGCCACAGAGGGCTCTGACCCGCAGTGGGGAGGGGGCAGGGCTAGAGTGTGACAGGCCCTTGGAAGTCAGGAGGTAGGGAGCTTATCCCAGCCCCGTCCCTGACTTCCTGCATAACTTTGGCAGGTCTGGCCTTGCCAAATTTCCCCTCTGAGCCCCTGTTCTCTTGTCCAAAGTGAGGAATTTGGGGGTCACCTGATTGCTTCTTCCACTCTTCCAGGTAGCATCATTCATTTTTTGCCTGCATGATAATATATATTAATAATAATATTAAAATAAACATATTATTTATATCTATGTATTTATACACAAATAATATTTATAGTACATAAATAATAATAAAAAAGACTCTAGCTGCCATTTGTGGAGACTTGGTATGAGCTCAGCACTGTGCTTCTGTGCTCAGTGTTTTTTTTCTTTTGTGACTGAGTATGGCACATTTCTACACCAAGATAATAAAATTCCTTCACAAAGAGCTGCTTAGGTGCCTTAAACCCTGTGCTTTAAAACTGAGTTCTACGAAAAGAGCCGGCCCAGTCCTTGGCCTTGGATCCACCTTCACCTTTGGATCTGGATGAACGAGGTTTGTGAGTCTCCATGTCGGAGGCATCCCTCAAAGCAAGTCACAGGGATTGTTCTTCTTGGAGTATTTCTTGGTAAGGTATTTCAAGGGCCCTTTAGAGAACCGCTTCTCAGAGAAAACAACGATTACTTTCCTGAAGTGTGCTCCGTAAACAACATTCCCCAGGGGTCAGGTTTTCCAGCTCCTTTCATGTCTTTTGATGATGGTTCCGGTTTCTAGGATCAAAAGGTCCTTCTCCCAATGGCCCGTGAGCCAGGAGGACCTCAGGTGCCAGCCTTCATGTTTTCGGATGCTCTGGGGGCACAAGGGACGCCAAGCACAGAGAGCATACCAGGTCCTTTCGCTGTGGCATCAAATCCTTCCCGCAAGCCCAGTGCCAGCTCCATTTTACAGAAGAGGAATCTGAAGCGCAGAGAGGTTAAGTACCTTGCCTGGGGCCACACAGCTGGGTGATGGTGCACTGTGATAGGCATGGGGGGAGTGGTGGGTGGGGTGAGCAAGACGCACACATAGTTTCTGTCTTTCAGAAGCAGCCACAGGCCCGGACCCTTGACACACCTCAGGTCTCCCGCTGACAGCTGCACTGTCTCCACTCATCACCCCCGCAGACACACCCCCTCACACGTGCACACCGAGTGAGTACACCCCCGACCCTGCAGCGTGGCGGCCCCCTCTCCACGCCCACTGTCTGGTGCTGGCCTTGCTCACCTGGACCTCGCTGGCGATCCCTCCGAGATGAAGGGAAGTGATTCTCCTGTCTCATTAGGAAGACCATGTAGATCCCTGAGCTATGGGGCTCCTGGAGGCTAAGACACCTCCATAATGCAGGCGACTCATAGGAGCCACTGCTGCTCAACCAGCAGCTGCTCTGAAGCTGCTTCTAAGCAGGGCCTGCACAGACCTCCCTCTGCAGTCAAAGTGCTTCACGGGCCACCTGCCTTCCCAGCCTGGGACCTACCCTCTGGAGGCTCTGCTGCTTGCTCCAGTGCTGTGGGTGGGTTCTGCTCTGTGAGGGCCCAGCCTGTCCTCCCTTAGTCCCCACCCCCGGGGACTTACCTCCTTCCCTTTTGGCACCAAAGACTTCCCCCAGGGATGAGGGCTTTTACTGGGACCTGTCAGAATCCTAAGTACTGTGACTTAGCCAAATGCTTGCTGGCCTAGAGTCTTTGAACCCCCTTAAGCTTTCCCCAAGGGGGAGGCAGGGGCGCTAGGGTTGGGCTGCTGACCACGGCTTCTTGCTGGTGCTTCAGGTGGCAGTGCAGTTGGCAGAGCGCTGGGCTTGGAGCCAGAACTGGGTCTACCCTGGATCTGCCCCTGATATGCTGGTGATATTGGAGGAGTCCATATCTCCGGTCCTTGGTTTCCTCATCTGTGACATGGGTCTAAACAGACCTACCTCTCCGGGTTGTGAAGTTTCAGAAGAGAGTACGTAAAAATGTGCTTTATGAACAGCCAAGCATTGCCCCTGTGAGGATGACAAACCCTTACTAGGTGCCGAGGTGTATGGCCACGCCAAGCTGGCCCCAGCCACCCATGGGAGTTGGTGAGGTTCGTCTTCCAGGCCTGAGCTTGGCCACTCTTTTGTGCCTCATCCTGGCTTTCAGGCCTGTGCCTCCCACCCATCCAGGGGCCACGATGCTGTGGGGCTGCCTTTTGGAAGAGAAGACACTCAGCTCGAAACCTTTTCTTTTAAAAAGAGATGCCTGGAGAGAGCAGTGTGTAAGTCCCAGGGCTGCCTGCAGTGGTGGCGTTTCAGCACCCTGGCTCCTGCATGAAGGAAGGGGTTTGGGGATGGAGATAGAGAGTCCTCTTTGAGTGTCTCACATGACACATGCTGAGTGACCAGCAGAAGTCTGTTGGTTTTTGAGGAGATGTGATGCTGGCATTATACAGCCCAACCTGCCTGACGTGCAGCCTGACTACCTGCCTGGTTTTCATGGAATCATTACCTGCTGGAGCTAATAGGGACCTCGGAGAGTCCCTTCACTTCTGCCAAGTGGCAGGGTTTCATCCTCATGGCTACCCTCAAGGTGTTACCTGTGCCCCTGTTTTACAGTCAGTGGAGTCGGGACACAGATGAATTGGTAGGTGGCCAAGGTCATAGAGCAGGGTCTGAGTGAGACTCCAAGTGTGCAGCTTGTCTGGCCCCTCCTCTGTGCTGCTTCTGGAGGATTCTGGGAAGCTCATCTCTCCTGGCCCTTGGCCAGCAGGGCTCCGATCGGCCGCTGTGCTGTTCTGGGTCCACCCGACCTGGGCCCAGCTGTGCAGTTGTGACAGCTGCCATCCCACGCAGCCTGTCCTGGCCGGCTGGGTGCCACCGGCAGCCTCACTCAGGGGGTGGGGAGGCCAGGGCGCCACGATGGTGCCCCTTTAGGAGAAGAAACTGGTGGGTGAAGGGAAGTAGACGTGAGTCTGGGGAAAGGTGGCCCAGAAGCAAAGGCAAATCAGGCCCAGAAGACAAGGGCCCTTGATTTTAGGAAGGCGGAGTGCACCACCAGCCCAAGGAAGAGCACCGACTACAGTATGAGTAGCCGTGAAAAGGGGCCAGAGGCTCCCCACAATGAAACATGGATGGCTCCTTAGCCAGAGGTATGGCTCCTCAGGGGCCTAGTAGGGGCTCAGTCTGGCTGGAGGGCTCGGAGGGCAGGTGAACTCCAGCTCAGCCCAAGCCCAGGTGAGTGAGGCAGCTGGAGAGCCCTGGAGGACAAGAGAGCTTCCTTCTAGCCTGTTTGGAGGAAGGAGGGCCCAGAAAGAAAGGACCCCTGCTTTGGCAGGCAGTGAACCAGAGGCCTGGGATCCTGCTTAGGATCTTAACCTGGAAAGGGCACCACAGCCAGGGCAGAGCGTGTGGGAGCGGCCGACGCTCGGGACAGACGGCCTACAGACCTGGCTGTGAGCCTGGGCTCTTCTACTTACTAACTTTGCACACCCTGGGCAGCGTAGTAGAGTGGTCAAGAATGTGGACTCTAGAGCCAGACCGCCCGAGTTCAGACTGTGGCTTTGCCAGTGATCAGCTGGGGGACCCTGGGTAAGGTGCTTAGCCTCTCCACGCCTCAGTTTCCTCCTTTTTGTAAAATCGGGGTCATGACAGTATGAGACCAAGTTAGTGAAAACATGCAAAGCGCTTAGAACAGTTCCTGGCTCCTACTAATTAATCAATGAAAATTAATTATCATCACTTCAGTGGCCTAACTTCTCAAATGTAAAGTAGGGCAATAAGCTTTCAGGAGGATTCCTAACACTAACATTTGCTTCATGATGACCTGTGCTATATACATCATGCCTCTCGGAGGAGTCGTTACTACGGTGGTTGAGTGCAGCCTCTGGACCTGACGTCTGTGTCCAGCCTGGTTGCATCACCGATCAGCAGTGTGACCTCGGACAGTTTACTTAACCTCTCTGTGCCCCAACTGCCTCCCCTGTAGAATAAACAATAACACTCATCCCATAGAGCTATTGGGAGGATGAAATGAGTTAATACATATACAGCATTTGGCATACCGTCTTGCACATATCACATGCTCAATAAATGATGACAAAGAGGAGAAAATATGGAGGCAGCTGCTCTCCTGGTCTCCAGGCCCCCGAGCGGCCTCCACAGGGCCCTAGAGGACCTCCTGGCTATGAGTAAAGAGCCCTGAGTCCTTCAGGGGTTGGGGATGCCAGGTGGGGGCCCTCAGGGGGTACCAGAGCCTCGTGGACCCCTGCCGCCCACCCAGCTCAGCTGCTGAAGCAGAGGCCTGCTCTGTGGGCCCAGCCCTGTGTCCCCAGCTGTGATGGTCCCCACACCCTGCCTCACTCACCAGTAGTCTTTTTGTCTTATGGGAGGTTAATAAATTTCAGGTCCTTAGAATTCCTTGATGATCCAAATTAGGTGTTCCATCAGCCAGTTCCTTCATGTTTTCTCATTTACCCATAGATACACATCCTTAGGATCGAAAAGTGAGAAGATAGTAACATCAATTTAAAAAATCATTTGACTTTAAAAAAAGGAATTAATGAATGCAGAGAGAGAGAGATGGACCAAAGCTGAAATCGGGGTGTAGGGTGGAGGCGGGCTTTGGGGGGAACCCTGGTGAGTCCTGTCAGCAGATCCTCCAGTCTCTGAATCCCGGCCACGGGCGGGGCCTGCTCCTGGGGTCTCTTCCAGGTGCCACTTGGAGAATGCCGTGTGTTTGTTGTTCAGGCTGTGGCTTCCCTGCCGGAGAGAGCGAGAAGCACAGGCCTGAGCAGAAATCCTGGGTGAGGGACTTCCCTGGCGGTCCAGTGGTTAAGAATCTGTGCTTCCACTGCAGGGGGCACGGGTTCGATCCCTGATGGGGGCCTGGGATCCCACATGCCTCACGGCCCAAAAAAAAAAACCAAAACATAGAACAAAGGCAATATTGTAGCAAATTCAATAAAGACTTAAAAAAAAAAAAGGTCCACATCAAAAACATCTTTAAAAAAAAAATTAATTAAATAAAATAAAAAGAAATCCTGGGTGAGAAATCAGTGCCAGTGGGCTGGGCCTCAGGGTCTAGGTGAAGCCTCTTAGTTTTTCAGGATGAGAGACTCCAGAGGAGGCCCAACCAGAGGGTGGGGAGAATGGGGAGGAGGGGGCAGGGAGGGGGGCCCAAGCCCCTCCCAGAGAAGTCTTCTCCTTCCCTTCCTTGGCTGTCAACATCCGGTCCCCCTACAGGCGAGGAACAATTTTAAGGAAAAACTTTCAGATGTGCAGAATTCTTATATTTTACGATGCCCTTTGACTTCCTTTGCTTATTTGATCTGCACGGCTTTGTGGTGGAACATCTCTCTATTTGACAATGGAGGAACCTGGGGCTCAGAGAGAGCAAGTGATTGACTCAAGGCCACGCAGCTGGCCAGGGAAAGCCAGAGGACTCCATCCCAGGTCTTGCTCTTGTCTCCCTACCCAGCTAGGTCCTGGGTCCAGGCCCCTGTCCAGGTCTTCAGCCCTGGCTGGCACCCAACAGTGTAGCAAGAGTTTTCCAGCAGCTTCTGCAAGCCCCTTCCCTAATGGGGACTGAGAAGGAGGACTTAATCTCTAAGCCAGGGAACCAAAAGTTCTGGCTAGAGAAACTCTAGATTGAAGGGCACCAGCAGCTGCCGAAAAGGCCGGATTCCTTGCAGGATGCTGTCAGCCGCTTGCCCGGTGGCCCCTGGTGCTTACAGATGAAGGCTAAACTCAAGAGCCCTGACCATGTCCCACAAAGCCTTACGAGACCTGGCCTCTGGCTGCTTCTCCAGCCTCATTTTCCCCATTCTTCTCTTTGCTCGCTCAGCTCTGTTGTGCTGACTTCCTAATGCCGCCAAGCCTGCTCCAGCCTCGGGGCTTCTATCCACTCTGATCGCAGGTCCTGGAATTGCTCTTCCCAGACAGTTGCTCAGCTCAGCCCTCCAATCTCTGTTGCCTTGGTCCCGCCCTCCCCTCACCACCCGTCACCCCAGCGGTTCTTGCTTCTTCCTCATCATCTTCCTCATGGCTGGACGTTGCTGTTTTGTCCACGGTTGTCTGTCTCCCCTGCAAGCGCTGAATGGCAGAAGCTCTGTTTTGTTCTCTGCTGTAGCCCCAGTGCCTGGACCAGGGCCTGGAACAGGATGGGCAGCTGATAAAAATTTACAGAATGAATACAGGGCCCTAAGGCCAATTTCCCCTTAAGATGTCAGCTGTGGGGCTTCCCTGGTGGCGCAGTGGTTGAGAATCCGCCTGCCAATGCAGGGGACACGGGTTCTAAGCCCTGGTCTGGGAAGATCCCACATGCTGCGGAGCAACTAGGCCCGTGAGCCACAACTACTGAGCCTGTGCGTCTGGAGCCCGTGCTCCGCAACAAGAGAGGCCGCGATAGTGAGAGGCCCACGCACCGCGATGAGGAGTGGCCCCCGCTTGCCACAACTAGAGAAAGCCCTCGCACAGAAACGAAGACCCAACACAGCCAAAAAATAAATAAATTAATTAATTTTTTAAAAAAACATGTCAGCTGTGCCATTTCTCCAAGGAGTGAATTAGGCAGGGGTGGTGGGGGGTGGCGCAGGCAGGCAGGGGAGAATGACAGACCAACATTATCAGGGACTCTGTTTGCAGTGGCAGCTGTTCCTGTCTGGGCACCCTTTGTGTCTCAGCCATGCGGGACACAGCTCAGCCAACTTACCAACTACCTCCCGCCCTCCCCACCCCTCCTATCCCCCCTGGTGCCGCGGTGTCCCTAGGTCAGGCTCTTAGCCCAGGTCACGCCGCAGCCGAATGGATCTCCCCTCCAATCTGCCACCCACGCTGCAGCCAGAGCTTGCCATCTGGGGCCCTGATCATGCCATCCTGTGTCCAGGGCAGCAGGTCCTAGATGCCTGTCCCCAAACTGGCTTTGGAGTCAGTCCTGAGTTCAAATCCTGCTCCCTCAGTACCAGCTGGGGGGCCTTGGGAAAGTCCCTGAACCTCTCTGAGCCTCATTGCCTATCCACCCGATGCAGGAGAGAGAACGCAACTATCCTTGGGCCCACACTGAGCGCCATCAAATTACCTCGACTGTCTGCAAAATGGGGATAAAGATGCCAACTGCGCAGGATTGTTGAAAGAGTAAATGAGTTCAAGTGTTTGAAATGCCAGGCACGGGCCTGCCACATAGGGGTGTCCAGATAATAGAAACTTTGCCTTTTTCCCAGAACCGTTTGACGGTAAACCCACTCAGTGTAGAGAGAAGAGGGGGAGGAAGGGGCTGCTGGAAGGCCCGTAGGAGGCGCTGAGTGTCATTTACTAACCCACATGGTTTGAGGCCAGCTCTGAGGATCCATCCCACGGCCAGCCAAGGCAAAACGGTCCATTTGCAGAGAGTCCTCCAGAACCTCCTTTCCGCCCACCCTACTCCTGGCCGCGCTCTAGCTCAGGTCGCGCGTTCGCCCCTCCGGTTGCCTCTCACAGGTTTGTTTTCCTGACTATTTGAGCAGACTCCCACCTAACAATGGGCAGCGGACCTCACAGACCTCCACCTCCTTGGCTGGCAGATCTCAGTGGGAGAAGGGGAGAGGCGGGTGGGAGAGCTGCCGGAGGGAGTCGGCTTGGCCTGCGTTCTCGGCTCAAGAGAGCTGGCTTCTTCTGGCTTAGGGATTCGTCTCCTCCAGTGCGAGGAGGGCCTTGAGCCCTGGCCCCAGGGTAACCGATGCTGTGTGGTGGTGGCACCTACTAGCTCCCTCACTGATACAGGTAGGTCTCTGGGCCCAGCCTGCCTGCTAACCCCTGCAGCCGTGAGGGGAGGGCGGCTCAGGAGTTCCCCATCTGGACCGGCTGTGTGGGGTCTGTGTGTCCCTTTGCATCTCTATCTTGCTGTGTGCCCCGGGCCAGCTTGCTTGTGTGCAGTGTCGTGCCTGGTGTGTCTGTACATTTGTGAGTGTGTGTTGATGTGTGCCTGGCAGTGTAATATCTCCAGGTGTAGGTTTGGGCTTGGCATATCTGAGTGTGTGTGTGTGTGTGTGTGTGTGTGTGTGTGTGTGTGTGTATTTTTACCATCATAAAATTTGAAAATGTCTTCATTTTTACTAATTGTGATGGTTAATTTTATGTGTCAACTTGACTGCATCAGACATATGGTCAAACATTACTCTGGGTTTGTCTGTGGGAGTATTTCTGGATAAATATCAACATTTAGATTTCACCCATGAGAGTCTATCTCTGGGTGGGCAACACAGCCCACCCACAGCCCTGGGTGGGCTTTTTTTCATGTCTGTGATGTTAAAATCAACATCACCCAACCCACACTGTTCTCCTGCTTTCCCTGCCCTGGTGCTGAACACATGAACTCAGTAGCAAGTTTGCAGGAGCCGTTGGAAAGCAAAGGTCTTTCCTCCTTAAAGGTAAATTCCAGGGGGAAGAACACTACAGAGGAATTGTCCGGGAGAGAGCTGGCTGGAGGCCAATTTGTCTTGTAAAAAAGATCCCTGGTGCCTGTGGAGCCAAGATGAAACAATTCTTTGGAATTAACCAAGCTAATTTTGACGAGCAAACATTTTGCTACAATGAAAGTTTTTATTGTAGCACATAAAAGTCAAAACAACACCCAGTCCCCTTGTGGGAAACAGGCAGGCCCGGAAGAAGAAAAGCGGCGCACACACAAGCTCTAACTAATCATTGTGAAATCAAAAGTGCTCAGCGGTGCCAAATTAAAAGTGACTAAAAATACCCGAGGAGAGGGGCAGCCCCCAGAAGCTGTTGATTCCTTGGCTGGCTTAAGGAATCCAAAACCCCCAAGCTCTTCAAGCACAGGCCATTATGTTCCAGGGACGAGTAAGCCAGAGGGAAAAGGCATCGCCAGCTTCTAGAACATTCCTCAGGCCTGGGTCAAGGTGGGGTCACCTGGCGGGAGTGCGGAAGAAAGCTGCCATTTCTGCGGTGCCTGGTGGCTCTCTGGAGCCAACCCCGACTGTCCCTTTTACCCTCCGGTATGGGGCCACCTCTGTGCCTTTGTTCATGCTGGGCTCCCTTCAACGCTCTTCCCCACCCTCCCAGGCAAGGTCAAGTCCCAGTTCTTCCAGGCAGTCTTTTTCAAACTGTTTGATGTTGTGGGTTCCCCCTGAGGGTCACATGACCACTGCACTTCTTGGCGTACCCCATAATGGATGCCCCAAATTTTGGTGGAAGAAGCTCCCTTTGGTGGACAAAGACTTATGCTGAGCATGGGGTGGGTTTGCGGCAATGGGGGGTGAAACTGACCTGGGGAGCTGTCCTTACAGAGCGTGTGGTTGGCACTGAATGAT
This sequence comes from Physeter macrocephalus, assembly GCF_002837175.3. Lineage (NCBI taxonomy): Eukaryota > Metazoa > Chordata > Mammalia > Artiodactyla > Physeteridae > Physeter > Physeter macrocephalus. The sequence continues at coordinate 62,249,993 of NC_041224.1, read as the reverse complement.
GTCATGTCAAACCAGGAAGCATTTCCTTAACTCCTCCTGGGCACTCAGGACTGTGCTGGGCACGGGATGGGCACCTGTAAGACACAGTCTTGCCCACCAGTTGCTCACACTCAGTTGGGTACATGTGCACCTAATTAGCTTTAAAAACTTTGCTCATGATAAGAATTGGGCAAACATAGCCTGTGAGAGGGCCAGGTCTGCTTGGAACCGTCAGAGCAGGCTGCCTGGAGGAAGGCACGCTTGAACTGGCCTTGAAGGACCCAGACTGGAAGAAGCAGAAGATGTGTTCTTTCTGGGGTCATTCACTGCTTCTGGGGTGACCATCCCAGATCTTTAAAGACAACACAAGCCCTTGAAGGGCAGGACTGGTTTCATTCTTCACAGGCCCAATCCCATTATCTCTATTCTTTTCAACTCCAAAACACATCATTGGTCCTACAGGACACATTCCAACATGGGTGCTCACTGAATACTTGGAAATGGGGTAATTTAGAGATAGCTCTAGGAGAGGAGTAGAAATCACCTTTTTCTCTGATGTCCTTTCAGTGGAACCCAACTCTCTCTGAGGCAGGACTGTGAGGTGTTTTTGTGTCCAGGTGTGGGAATCAGATGGATCATGTTTCTTCTACTTGCTAGTGGTGGATAAAGTGGAAAAATTCAGTATTTTCTCTAAAACTCAGCTTCCTTACATATAAAACAGATCTCAGAGTGTCTACTTCATAAAGAAGATCCTATTATAATCATCATCATCATTATTATTATTATTGTTATCCCTTTTATCAGTTAGGATGATCCTGGCTGCAAGTAACAAGGTATCAGGTAATGGTATCATCAATACATACATGTATAATCTTATTCGACAAGATGGGTGGTTCCAAGGATAGTGTAGCAACTCAACAGTCAGCGAGGGTCCAGGTTCTCTATATCTTCCTGCTCCACCATCTTCGGCAGATGTCGCCTCATGGTCACAAAAGAGTTGCCATGGTTCCAGGCATCATATATTCACCCAAGAACATTGTCAGCAGGAAGGAAGGTGGAGGTGCGAGAGGGAGAGCAAAAGGGCTCCTTTCTCATGTGCTTCTTTATTCGGGGAGGGAAGTTTTCCTCAGAGGTTCCCTCCCCTTGTGTTGGTTGGAACTGGGTCATTTGGCCACTGCCCAGCCAATCACTGGCAGAAGAAAAGGATTACCATGACTGATATGTCACTTGGGGCTGGGCATGCCAATATCTGAACACAAATCTGAGCGAATACTGAGCAGGCAATCAGCAGTGTGTGCCATGCCCCTGTGCCACCCAGGCTGTGCCTGGCACTGGGATGGGCACAGCAGGAAAGCTGCCATACTATGCAGAGCCCCACATCGGGCCAGGTCTTGAAAGAGGAGGGGGAAGTACTGCCGCCGTCTCATCAGAACTTAGACCACAAAGTGTCAAGGGTCATACCTGGATGCTTTTAGAAAGGCAGAGAAGTCTCAGGAACACTAATCACCCCTCACCCAGCATCAAAAGTCCCCAACCCCACCGAGAACACATGGCATAAGGCATTGCAGCCAAGAGCCTGCAGAAGTGGCTGGAGCCCCAACTTGGCCTCAGGCATGCCATGTGATCCTAGGCGGGTCACTTGGTTTCTCCGGGTTTCAGTGCCCTCCTCTGAAGAGAACATTAACTTGCTTTGTGGATGCCATAAGGCTGGTGAAGACCTGTCAGATACAGGGACTCAACAGGGAAGCTATGACGCAGGTCAAGGTGAAGGGGCGATTCCTTAGCAGTAAACAGGTGGTTGGGCCATGTGTGCTTTAAGGCTTCTTCTAACTTGGATGTGCTTAGATCCCATGCCCTGTAAAGTAATGAAGTAGCGGCTGCCTGGGTTCAAATTCAAGCTCCCTCATTTGCAAGCTGTGTGACCTTTGGCCATATTGCTTAACCTCTCTGAGCCTCAGTTTTCTCATCTATAGCAATAGAGGTAATTATAAGATTGTAGTGAGGGGCCATCAAAATAATGCTTGTGAAGTACTTGACAAGGCCTGGCACATTGGTAAGTGATGGACAGACAGGCGCTATTGTTAATATATTGTTTTATGTCATTCTCACAGCAACTTAATGAGTTAGTGATTATTATCCCATTCATTACCCTCATTTTACAGGTGAGGCTCTGAATGGCCAGAGGACTCGTTCAAGGTCCTTCAGCCAGTAAGTGCAAGGGCAGAATTAGAATCTAGGTCTTCTGACCACCAACCCCATGTCCCGTCTTCTGCACTGAATTCCAGTCTGGAGGAGAAAGCGTAGCAAGGAGAGAGTGAAGACCCAGATATGGGGGGAAATATACAGTCTGCCTGTGCGAAGGCCCCAACAAAATTGTAAGTAATAAAAAATAACTGGTCTGCTTTTACATATATTATTTTAATCCTTAAATGACTCCAAAATAGAATTGTTCCTTATCTCCCTTTTACTAATGACAACATGATATTCAAAGAGGTTAAGAAATGTGCCCCAGTCTGTCAGGCTCCAGATCCTTTCCACTGAGAGGGCTGCAGTAGGTCAAGCCAGCCCTGGACTCACTGGGTCCCTGCTGTCCGCCCCCCTCCCCGAGATTTCCTTCCCCACCGGTCACTCCCAGGTCCCGAGGGCACTCAAGCCCGCATCCCACTCCTGTTGCCCTGAAAGCCTCAGGGAGATCAGCTGCCCCCTCCCTTGGCCAGTGGTCCAGAGGCCACCAGGTCCCTGTCCCAGCAGGAACCACTTCCCTCTATGTGCCACCTCCTGCCGCAGAACCAGCTGCTGGTCACACCGCTGTGGAGGACGGCCCGTGGGGCGTGTCACTTCCCCAACCTCGCCTCGCAGCAGAAACCTTCTGAATAGCCTCAACACAGAAATTAGGGATCTCATGATGGCAACAGCAGGTACCGGTGGCAAGTGGGGAAGACATCTGGGGACAGGAGTGGTTGAACCCTCCTTAGGCTGTGCGCGAGAATCATCTGGCCTGGGCTACGATGCTATCTTTTGCTGAGTACTTTCACCTGCATTCCCATCTATGCTTCCAGCCACCCTGCACCGCAAGGCTTGGCGGGTCCTGCAGGCCCGCTTGCCAGATGAGGAAAGCAGGGTTTACCTGTGTCCGAATGGCACAGCTGGGAAAAGGCAGTGCCTCCAGGCCCCGGCCTGGAGCAACTAGGGTCTCTCTCCAGGTAACCATGGGGCAAGCTCTGGATCTCAGCTCCCAGATGTTGGGGGGGTCACCTGGATCTCAGGGTGCTATGCTTGCCCCTCCTCATGCTCGAGTCCTGTACGTGATGAAATACCCAGAGGGCAGAAGGCCCTGGCTGGCCTGGGAGTCCTGCCCAGCGTGGGCAGAGGGGAGCAGTGCTCACTGGCTGGGGAGCAGCTTCAGGGAGCCTAGAGTTCTCAGGAAAGCTGGCCCGGCCTCTCAAGCCAGCAAAACAGGCTAAATTGCGTTGGGCCTAGCATTTCGTAGCAGGTAAAGAAGCAAAGCAGAAGTCTGCTTCGGCGAACAAGACCTGGAGCCACAAACCAGCTCAGAGGTTCCTCCTCTTTTCAGCCTTGGGGTGCGGGTGTGGCATTGTGGAGGCTTGGGCCTTGTGACCTGGAGTAGCCATTTACCCGCCCTGGGTCCTGTCTGTAAAGGGAGGAAACTTGTATCCCTGGGTGCCCCGCCTCACTTCTACAGCCCTTTCTGCCCCCTCCAGGAGCTGCCCACTTGGTCTCTCTCTCTGGACACACACGGATGTAAACACACACACGAGGCACACATCGACACAGACATGCACACAGACACACATACATAAACACACACACACCCAGACACGTGGATTTACGTACACACAAACATAGACACACACCGGCACACACACAGCCTCACATTCACAAACACAGACTCACACCCACATGCAGACAATACTTCTTGTGTCACAACTGCTCTACACTCAGACATCGTAGAGCTGACCCCCGTGGCCTGCTTCAGTGATTCTCAAACTTGGCCGCACATCAGAATCCTCTGGGGAGCTTTTAACAAATCCCATACGCCCAGGCGACACCCTAGAAGAATCACCCTGCCATCTCTACGGGCCAGCTCCAAGGCATCATATTTTTAAGAGCCCCCAGGTGACTCCCGTGTGCACCCAGGGTCGACAACTAGTGGCTCTCAATTTATTTCATTACCGGGCAAGGAACCCCAGAGAGTGAATTCAGGGGGCACCCCAGCATCAGATACAGCATCCACGTTTCCAGGCCCAGCTCGTCTCCCTCTAGCTTGTCTAATAAGGCCTTGATCCTAAACTGCCCCCAGTAAGGGACAGGGTGAGTAACCATGAAACAAGCTTCTGCTGCTTTGAGGAGATAGCTGAGCTAGACTCACTGCCTTCCATGCAAATGTTGAGGAGGGGTGTTTCTCAGACTGGGGGAGCCCACCTGTATCACAGTTCCCCAGAGCCTACGGATATGCAGATTCCCAGCCCTACCAGCTGAGTCCCAGTCTCTGAGGGTTGTGCTTGGGGCTTCCTGGTATATGCACCATGGCTGGTCTGCACATCAGCAGACCAGTGTTCAGACCCAGCTCTGGCCCTGACCTGCTAGGTCACCTGAGTGGGTCTGGCCCCTCATCTGGGACCTTCTCATCTCGAGGGTCTCATGGGAATCGAGCGCAGGGACGTCAGGGGAGAGGCTCTAGGGCACTACATGAGTTGATTGCTTTATTATTCTGGTTGTTGCTTTTGTGCTTGTCATTTACTTCTGCTGGGCCTGCCGTGGCCCTGATGCCTCTGGTGAATAAACCTGGAGATCTGAGAGCACTGGAGATGCTGCAAGAAGAGTCCAGAGGTCGTCATGCACAGGGCAGGGGCATAGGGACGAGCCTGTGTGTTAGTAAATATCCTTGTGCCCAGCTGGCTCACCTCTTCAGCGGGGCAGTGAGCGAGGCCCTGTCTTTGTGGCGGGGATGTCCTGTGGCTCCCGTGAACCTGGCCCTTAATAAAATCACAGTGCAGGGAGAGGAAGGTAGAAGAAACTGAATACAGCACTTGCTATGTACCAGGTAGTCCACTGGGCATTTTACACGTATTGCTGCATAGAATTCTCATATCCAGTGTAATCCCCAAGAGAGGAGAGCTATGAAAACTCTAGAAGAGAGAATAGAAACTCAGAGTTAAGATCTGTCCAAAGGCACTCAGCAATGGCAGAGCTCAGGGAGGTCTAGCTTCTGATCCCACAGTGTTCCCCTATACCACTCTGTCCCTCCTGTGCCACCCTGTCCCCCTGAATCATGCAGTCCCACGCTGTCCCATTATATTACCTATGTCCCCACTGTACCACTCTGTCCCCTGTGCTACTTTGTCCCCACGGTACCACCCTGTCCCCCTCTATCATCCTGTCCCCCTCTACCACACGGCCTTCCAGTATGCCAGGATTGCCGGATTCCTGAGATACCTCTCATTTAATCTGGTGGAGGCATCCAGCTGCAACCCAAGCTCTTGAAAGATCTTTGCCTTGTGATTTCTGGGGAATAACCCAGCCAGATACCCTGGCCCAGTGTCGTCCTGGCTGCTACTCAGGAAGGATGAGGACATCTGAATAGGTTTCTAACAACACAGGGTTTCAAAGAAAGATAAAGATCAAAGGCAAAGGAGGTAAAAGAAGCCAAAGTCAGATCACTCCTTGATTAAAGCAAGAGGAGCCAGCTCTCCGCAGGCTGAAGTCTACAGGAGGCCTGCCCAGCCTCAAAAAACCTCTGTAGCCTGGAATCCCAGTGTCTTTCAGGTAGAGCTGTGGGACAGAGAGCGGATCAGAGACAGACAGATGGACAGAGACATGCAGAGCAGGGCAGGGGGGCCTGAAAGAGAGGGAGAGAGGAGGGGTAGCAATGAAGAGAGGGACAGAAGGGAGAGAGTAAGACACAGAGAGACAGGCAGGACAGAGCTGCACAGATAGAGAGAGAGGAAGGAGAGAGAAACACACACACACACAGAGAGAGAAACAGAGAGAGACAGAGAGAAACAGACAGAAACAGAGATGAAAACAACAATAGAAAGCAAAACAAAGACAGAGCTGTAGCACCAAGTGAGGCAGTGAGGCAGTGAGGCAGTGAGGCAGTGAGGCAGTGAGGCAGTGAGGCATGCAGAGAGTGTCAGCGGTGAACAGAGACCGGAACAGAGAGCGAGGGAGGCCGAGGGAGAGCCTGGGAGTAGCGGGACCACCACTAAGTGTCTTGTACTGGGACAGGACTCCCCTGTGCGGCTGGCGCAGCTTGGGCCAGCGGCTTGGCCCCTTGGCTGGCCCTCCTTTCCCCCACGTGGAGGCTGGCCCACTTTCTAGATGAAGGGCCCACCTCGCCAGGTCTTCTGCTCCCTTTTCCTCAGATGTGGTCTTCGGAGGAAAAGGACTCCTCCTGCAGAGGCTGGGAAGCAACCCCCTCACGGAGGCTGCAGGGGGCTCCCCAGGCTGGGAGGCCTGCAGGGTCCTGGTTCCTCAGTTAGGCCTGCAGTGGCCATGACCCCCATGTGTCCAGGCCCCTCCTGCACCCCGCCCCCCGCTTTCCTTTCTCCCCTCCTCCTGGGCGCGCCATGCCTTCAAAGCCCAACCCAGGCTCCTCTTCCTCCAAGAAGCCCACGGGGATCGCCAGCCCCAGGGATTTCTCTGGATTTCTTTTGCCTGCCATGCACCTAAACTCGCTCTTCCCATCCCTCCTTCTGGATGTAAAATCCTCTTCTAGGTCACCTCCTCCCCTCTCCCCACCCAGGCCTCAGGGCATGTGCACAGAGAGGCATCCCCGCGTTCTGAAATGTGCTACTTTGATTCATACTGTGCTTGCTACTTTTTCCAAATTCGCTCCTGTGAACGCTGGCACCTGGTCCTCAGTTTGGAGAGCCTGTCACAGAGGACACAGTGTGACCGTGGGCAGGGGGGAGTGGACGCTCAGGCTGGCAGCATGCCAAGCTCCCGGACCTGGTCTGCGGCACACTCAGCCAGCTCCTGTCCCTGAACCTCACTCTAGACAAGAGCGGAGTGCCTGCATTGGGAGAGATGGGGAAGGGGTTCCGGGGCCTGGCACCTCCTGGCCTGGCTCAGACCCGAAAACCCATCCCGAAGGGCCTAGCCTGCAACTTGGCCCTGACCTGCTCTCACTTCCCTTTCTCAGTGGGTCAGCACCTGCTGCACACCCCACACCCTTTGCTCCCACACTTGCCAGCCACACCCTCTTCCTTTCCCCAGAGGCCTTCTTCTGAGCCGGTCCTGCTGGGCCAAAGCAAGAAACATGACCACTTAACTTCAGCGGGTGGGGCAATGCAAGTCTGAGGCCTGCCCCAGAGGAGCAAGGGCTGCGACATCTCTGAGCAGCGCCAGTGACCTCCGTGTGCAGAGCTGTGGTCGCCCCCGCCAGGCTGAAGCATCTTCAGGGCTGAGGCTGTACACCCCCAATCCTGGCACAGTGGATGCAGGGGTACTTGTTGAGCAGGTGATATGGTCCCAAGCAAAAGGCAGAAGCCTTGACAGCGTTGAACTGCACTGCCCTCCTGCCATCATGAGAATGACGATGACAAGGAAGATGATAAAATACCAACATCACTGAGTGAAGCACTTACATTCTCCCAGCTGATCCCGATGACAACCCGGACAGGTACCTGGGACACCAGAGTTCAGTAACTCGTTCAAGGTCACACAGCTAGCGAGGGGAGAGGGGCCACAGTTGGACTCAGGTAGCCTATAACCAGAGTCTGAGCTCTTGAGGTGGCTGCTGGGTCCCTGAGCTAGAAGCCAGAGACATGAGCTCTGGTGGCTCCTCTGTTTGACCTTGGGTGAGTTCCATCTCCCCTCTGAGCCTCAGGCTCCTGTTCTGTATAATGAGGCTTTGAACTCTTTGGGTTCTGTGTTCGCTTTCTCAGCTGACAAGTCCTAATTCTAAGGGAATTAGGTCACACTCCTGTCTCCCCCCGCCCCACCCCGCCACGAGGACATCATGAAGATTCAGAATCAAGCAACAGTTAAGAGGCAGGTCTCCTGCCTTCAAAGAACTTACAGTCCAGTGGGGGTGAGAAACAGCCATGTAACCTTCCATGTAGATTTGGGTTCAGACAGTGGGGCTGAGGAAGCCCTGGTGGGGGGCTGGAAGTCCTGGTGGAGGGAGAGGGATGGGGTGGGCCTGAGGCGGGGGAGGATTTGGCCATTCGGATGGGTTAGGAGAGAAATGGAATATAGGTGGGGATGGTGAGTCTGCAGGGCGTGTGACAGCCTGTGAGGACCCGGCCAGCTGGCATGGAGAAAGCGATGACCTTCTAGCAGTTTCCCTCTCCAAGCCCCCCTCTCGTGAGCGAACGTCTTTAATTTATTAAGGGACCGATTTTAAATCATCCTCCCTCTTCCACTGCCTGTATTTCCCCTGACAATAAATTTTGTTTTAATGACAGTTTAGAAAATGAGCAAATCTTTGGTGACACTTTTATCACCTCCAGAGTACTTTTAATAAGAGGTTTCGGTAGAGTGCCTATTCTGGGAGTCGGGGAGGAGACAGGCAAGACAGTGGCTCCATCTCCCCAGGTGGAACCGCTTCCCCGTGTCCCAGCCCTGCAGCCCGAATGCCACCTCTCTCTGCCCTATTCCCTCTTCTGGGGGCAAGACTCCTGCCTAGGACCCCAGCTTCCCGGGTTCCAGCCCCATCCTGACAACCCACTCACCCTGCGGCCTCAGGCACGGCCCTTCACACCTCCTTCTCTGTCAGTCTCATCCGTAAAATTTTGCCTAGGTGCAAAGGGTAATTAGTGCAGACCTATTAATAATGCTTAAAGTAATGAGCTGCTGACATTTGGTACCACACCTAGTTACTCAGACTGGCAAATCAGGTCCAAGAATCTTTCTCAAACTAAAAACAGAGCCAGCTGAACTGAATTTGCAAGCCTGGACTCCATTGCTCCATTGATCACCTGGAAGTGTGCTCGCCCTGTGCTAGTTGTCAGAAGCCAGAAGGTCCACATGGCACCTAAAACACAGTGCCACCTCTAAGAGCTTTCAGCTGGGTTGCAGAAGCAAGAAAAACAGCCCAGAATGAGGTTGTGGCCGAAAGCAGGCCTTAGAGGGCTAAGGATGGGGTTCGGGTGGGGCAGGCTGAGGAGCCGCCCATGGTTTCTGTGGAGGGAACTGATCCCCAGAAAGGAGAGACTGATCATGTGGGATCAGTCGGGAAGGCGAAGCCCTGGAGGGGCTTGTCACAGTTCAAGATGAGGGGAAGCCTGGACATGAGCCAAGAGCAAGACCTGGGAAGGAGGGACATTTAAAGGGAAATCAACAGGATTTGGGAGTTGGCTGGACACTGGACTTAGGAGCAGCCGGGTTTAGGAGAATGGGAGTCCCCAAAGAAAGGCAACCCTGAGAGATCATTGAGTCAATCATTGGGTGACTTGTAAAATGATTCTGTCCACTTAAAAATATATGAAGGAAAAAAGTTGTGTTTTCTTTAAGAAACACATTGTTGAAGGCAATCAAGATGTAATTTGCTTCTTTTACCAAAAATTTATTTTATTGAAGTATGGTTGATTTACAATGTTGTGTTAGTTTCTGGTGTACAGCAAAGTGATCCAGCTATACATATATATATAATAGTTTGCATCTGCTAATCCCAAACTCCCACTCCATCTCTCTCCCACCCTCCCCCTTAGCAACCACAAGTCGTTCTCTATGTCTGTGAGTCTGTTTCTGTTTCGTAGATAAGTTCATTTGTGTCATATTTTAGATTCCACGTGTAAGTGGTATCATATGGTATTTGTCTTTCTCTTTTTGACTTCCTTCATTTAGTATGATAATCTCTAGGTGCATCCAAGTTGCCGCAAATGGCATTCTTTCATTCTCTTTTATGGCTAAGGAGTATTCCATTGTATTTATACACCACATCTTTTTATCCATTCATCTGTCAATGGATATTTGGGTTGTTTCCATAGCGCTGCTATGAGCATAGGGGTGCATGTATCTTTTTGAATTATAGTTTTGACTCGATATATATCCAGGAGTGGGATTGCTGGATCATACGGTAGTTCGATTTTTAGTTTTTTGAGGAATCTCCATACTGTTTTCCATAGTGACTGCACCAACTTACATTACCACCAACAGTGTAGGAGGGCTCCTTTTTCTCCACACCCTCTCCAGCATTTGTTATTTGTAGACTTTAAAAAATATATATATATATTTATTTATTTGGTTGCACTGGGTCTTAGTTGTGGCATGTGGGCTCCTTAGTCATGGCAGGCGGGCTCCCTAGTTGCTGCTCACGGGCTCCCCAGTTGTGGCATGCGAACTCTTAGTTGCTGCATGCACGTGGGATCTAGTTCCCTGACCAGGGATCAAACCCAGGCCCCCTGTATTGGGAGCATGGAGTCTTAACCACTGTGCCACCAGGGAAGTCCCTGTAGACTTTTTAATGATGACCATTCTGATGGGTGTGAGGTGGTACTTCATTGTAGTTTTGATTTGCATTTCTCGAATAATTAGCGATGTTGAGTGTCTTTTCATGTGCCTACTGGCCATCTCTGTGTCTTCTTTGGAGAAATGTCTATTTAGGTCTGCTGCCCATTTTTTATTGGGTTGTTTGTTTTTTTGTTATTGAGCTGTTTATGCATTTTGGAAATTAATCCCTTGTCGGTCGCATCATTTGCAAATATCTTCTCCCAGTCTGTAAGTTGTCTTTTCATTTTGTCTATGGTTTCCTTTGCTGTGCAAAAGCTTATAAGTTTGATTAGGTCCCATTTGTTTATTTTTACTTTTATTTCTATTGCCTTGGGAGACTGACCTATGAAAACATAGGTGTGATTTATGTCAGAGAATGTTTTGCCTATGTTCTCTTCTAGGAAGTAATTTGTTTCTAATAATTATGGTTTATAAAAAATGGAAAGGGCTCTAAGTTAACTGAGTGAGAAAGTAACTTGGGTCTCAGAGATCCTGACATTTACTGAGAACCTATGATGGGCCATTCACTGTGCTTGGCACATTTAGAAGCTGACGCACTTGAAGAGTTTAGGACTGTGCCTGGCTTTGTAAAAGGGAGCTCTCCTACCTCTCATCTTCGGAATTGGGAGGAAATCATTATGGCCGTGGGTGACATACGCACACTTAGCGGGTGGGGAATGATTAAGTGCTTCTGGGCACTTCCCAGGTGCCAGGCACTGTTCTAAGTGCTTTGCATTTGTTTAATCTCACAAAAATCCTAGAAGGTAGGTGCTATTATTATCAACCTCATATTATAGATGAGGAAGCAGAAGCACAGAGAGATTGAGTAACTCTCCCGTGGCCACACAGTAAGTACCAAGTCAGAGACTGAATCTCTAGCCTGGATCCAGAGTCCATGAATGCAGCCGGTCCCCAGGCTGCAGCATCTTGTCTATTTTTGACCTCAGAGGAGTCATGAGGACAAGAGGAGACTGGAGAAGACTCCAAAGGGCTCCCTGAGAACAAACAGATCTCTCTGAGATCAGGGAAGGTCTTGAGGGGAATAGATGCAAAGTTGGGTTATTGATTTCCAGCTACACAAAGATGAAGGAGAGAAACTTGAGGGTCTTTTTTTAAAATAATTAATTAATTAATTTATTTATTTTGGCTGCGTTGGGTCTTTGTTGCTGCGTGTGGGCTTTCTCTAGTTGCAGTGAGCAGGGGCTACTCTTCGTTGTGGCGCACAGGCTTCTCATTGTGGTGGCTTCTCTTGTTGAGGAGCATGGGCTCTAGGTGCATGGGCTTCAGTAGTTGTGGCACGTGGGCTTCAGTAGTTGTGGCTCGCGGGATCTAGAGCGCAGGCTCAGTAGTTGTGGCGCACGGGCTTAGTTGCTCCCCAGCATGTGGGATCTTCCTGGACCAGGGCTCGAACCCGTGTCCTCTGCATTGGCAGGGGAACTCCTAACCACTGCACCACCAGGGAAGCCCCCGACTTGAGGGTTTTTAACTGACATTCTCCAGGGGCTGCAGGGAGGGGCCTGAGGCTACATTTGTCTCATAAGGCTTTCATGGCACTGAAGCAGAACTGGTGTGAGGATACAGGTCTGGAGAGGGAAGACTCAATTCCATTTAAACTGGGACTAGAGACAGCTAAACTCTATGAGAGACAGTTCTTGTTCTCAGTTTGCTCTTTGGTTTTTTGCTGTAAGTGTGTTTGAAGATGCCTGGTCATTGGAGAGAGAAGGACACAGGAGTGAGAAGGAGTGAGAAGCTGAAGCTTTGCCACATGGGTGTCTGTGGGATGGTGGGCAAACCACTAACCTCGCTGAACCCTGCTCTCCCTGTCTGCAAAGTGCATGAGTCCCTATGTCAGAAGGTGGGGACCTGGGCACCGTGTGTATTTAGCTCCTGGCCCAGATTTGGCCTTCCATATTCCATAATTGGTAGCTATTATTATTATTATGGCTATAACCATAGATCATTAATTTACAGTTTAAAAATGCTTCACCTATGTCATTTTGCACTTTTTTATTGAAGAATTAAACTTCTATGGGCAATCCTCCTAATTGGCTGGATCCAGTAGCATCCGCCTTTCTCCAAAGTGTGCGTAACAGATAGGCCAGGACGGGTACTGCTTCTATCTGGTGGCACCCATCCACAAAGGCACTTTATCTCCTACCACCTACCAAGTGTTGACGGTGGCAGGCACCGTCCTGTGTGCTTGGGGGACGTCACCTTCAATCCTGACAAGAACCCTGCAGGCAGGACCTTTTCCCCACCTGGCAGACCAGGAAGCCCGAGGCTCAGAGAGGTTAGGTGACTTGCCTGAGGTCACACAGCTGGGAAATGCTGAGCGGGGATTCAGAGCCAGGTGTGTCTCTCACTAAAGCTTATACCTCCTCCCAGGTGGCAGGTCCAGGGTTTAGGGAATTCTCTGGGATTGGAACTGGCCTTGCAATGATGGAGAGAGTGATCAGCTAAAGGCTGTTCTGTGGACAGGATGAATTCTCTGGGGATGGCTCTTCTGGGGCTGAGCAGCTTCAAGAAACCCTAAAGAAGCTCCAATTGGGAGGATGCCATCTCTATATGTCAGGTGTCCCCCACTGGCAAGGGAAGCTAATCTCTCTTCTGGAATCCCCACATGGCTCACCTCCCTGGCTCCCACCCTGGGTTCATCTGCCTGGTGTTCAAGGGATCAGATGTGATGCAGGGAATGAAACTATAACAACCCCTTACATTTGTCCAGGGCTCTGTAATTTGCAGAGAACCCATCATCATGATGGCCATCCATCATGGCCTCTGAGCTAAGAGAAGGTAGTATCCCTACAGATAAGAACAGGAGTTTTGAGGCACACTGATTTGGGCCGGAGTCTCCGTTCCACCCTTTACATGCTGTGTGACCTTGGGCAAGTCTCTCCACCTCTCTAAACCTTAGTTTCCTTACCTGAGAAATGGAGAAAATACCTACTGCCTAAGATTTTTATGAGGGTTCATTGAGATTATACATATACAATATATACGGTTATATTACGTATTTATATATAAAATCTCATTTAACTCTCATAATCGCCCACAAATAAATAATAAATACTAATACATAGCAATGCTTTAATAAATTAAGGGACTTCCCTGGTGGCGCAGTGGTTAAGAATCCGCCTGTCGATGCAGGGGACATGGGTTCGCGCCCTGGTCTTGGAGGACCCCACATGCCGCGGAGCAGCTAAGCCCGTGCGCCACAACTACTGAGCCTGCACACCACAACTACTAAAGCCCACGCACCTAGAGCCCATGCTCTGCAACAAGAGAAGCCACCGCAATGAGAAGACCTAGTACCGCAATGAAGAGTAGCCCCCGCTCGCTGCAACTACAGAAAGCCTGCACACAGCAACGAAGACCCTACGCAGCCAAAAATAAATAAATAAATAAAAATTTAAATTAATTAATTAATTAATGTTAGCTAAGCACAGCCACACCCCCCAAAGGTAGATAATAAGAACTCTTACTTATGAAGCCAAGTTCTTTTCATCATATTTTGTTATACTGCACCCTGACTGTCTGCTCACCCACCAGACTACAAGCTCCAGGGGAGGCCAGGGCCGTGTCTGTTTGCGGAACCCTCCACCCAAAGCGTTCAGCAGCGTGTCTGACACGTAGCAGGGGCTCAATACATCTTTGCTGTTGGATCAGCGATCTTGTTGAATCCTCACAGCAGCCCTTTGAAGTAAGAGAAATATCATCCCCATTTTACAGATGAAGAAACAGAGGTTGAGAGAGATGAACAAGGTTACGCAGCTAGGAAGTGGTGGAACTGGAGTTCACACTCATGTTCCTGACTCCCAAGTCTGGACTGTGAACCATCAACCATCCTGCCAGAGAGAACGATTTCCTCTTGGCAGACAGAAGGCTGGGACCACGGCTCCCGGGCTGGCAGCCCTGAGCCCTCCCCATCACATTTGAGAGGGTGATGGGTGTTGCCCAGGCCCAGCCTCACAGCTTTCTGAAGAGCACCACTGGGCCATTACCCAAGAGGCCCTGGGATAAGAGCTCGTGGACTGGGGGAACTAGTCCTGAGCCCACCGCGTACGTGTCCCAGGTGGTAGGACTTAAACCAGATTGGGGACGGCACGCATTGAACGACCCCCTTCATTCCCCAGAGAAAACCCCGTGGGGCTGTTTCCTCCCCAGGAGGGAGCCCTGCCTTGCTGGGGTACCGTTCTCTTTGGGAGGAGGGACAGCTGTGGGCAGCAGTGAGCTGGGGGGCACTTGGGCCGTGGCCATTCTCCCCCCCTCCCCTGCAGCCTGGGGGACAGCGGTGACTGAAGGCTTTGAGAGGGGAGCACCGAGCAGCAGCTTGCAAAGGTCTGTGCTGGGTGCCGGGGCTTTGCTCACAGATGGCTGGAGGAGCCCGTTTCCGAGGGCTCTGAGAGGCTGGCAGGGAGTCTCCTGGGGAGGGAATCTGGTCACTCAGGCTCCGGCTCACCTTGTTAACTCACGACCGTGCCCCATTCCCCGCGGAGTACCTGTTCCCCTTTCGAGGCCTCAGGAGACTGACGTCATTCACCAGCCTAGTGAGAGAAGGAGCTAGAATTTAAACTCAGGCCTGTGTGAGTCCAGGTGTGGTCTCTGGGCCTCCCGTACCTCACTCTGCGTATGTGCGGTCAGGCGGAAGTGAGGCTGTGTGGGTCAGGAGCCAGGGAGGCCTCTGCTGCCCAGGGATATCCCCTCACAGCTACCACCCGCTTTAGATCCCTGGGGAAAAGCAGGTGGGTGCCCCAGGGGATGGTGGTGCGAGGGGTATCACACAGGAGGAGAGAAGAGGCGGAAAGGAGGCTGGGTGCCATGGATGTCCTGCTCTCTTACCTGACACCTCAGTCTGGGCAAGCACGTTTTGGGTGGGTGCTGGGGAAGTGGAGGCTGGAAGGATGGGATCAAAGAGAGAGAGAGAGAGAGAGAGAGAGAGTGTGTGTGTGTGTGTGTGTGTGTGTGTGTGTGTGTAGCACACTGGATAAGTAGTCTGGAAACATGGCTCTATTCCCAGCCCTGATAGAAAGAGGGCAGGAGACCTTGGAATTCACTGTTCCCCTCTGTGCCTGTCTGTCACATCAGGAAGATGGCTTAGGTGCTGTCTGAGGCCCTCCAGCAGCTTTTGGGTGGGTGCTGGGGAAGTGGAGGCTGGAAGGATGGGATCAAAGAGAGAGAGAGAGAGAGAGAGAGAGAGTGTGTGTGTGTGTGTGTGTGTGTGTGTGTGTGTGTGTGTAGCACACTGGATAAGTAGTCTGGAAACATGGCTCTATTCCCAGCCCTGATAGAAAGAGGGCAGGAGACCTTGGAATTCACTGTTCCCCTCTGTGCCTGTCTGTCACATCAGGAAGATGGCTTAGGTGCTGTCTGAGGCCCTCCAGCAGCTCCACCACCTTTCTCAATTTCTAACCTGAGCAAAGGCACAGATGCAGAAGCCTGACTGCCTGGGTCCAATTTGTGTCTACCCTTTAGCATCTGTGTGCTTATAAGCAAGTGAATCAACCTCTCTGGTCTCTCAGCCTTGACTACAAAACAGGGATAATCATGGCTCCTGATCTCATGGACTTGCTGTGAGGATTCAGTGAGTTAATCCATGCCAATCAGCAAATGCTCAGTAAATAGTAACTATTGCTATCATTACTATCCAGATCCTTTATCCACAATCCTGAGCTCCCAAACACTCTGAACACCAAAAGCTTTTTAAAAATTCATTTGGCAACTATTTTTAGTCTTTATTTACCCATGGACTGTGAATATTCATTAGTTTTCCTGCAGAAATGTTAATGCATTTGATTACAGGGCCCTGTCCCAGATCATTGGAGTGATATGAAATAGGTGGTATTTCCACCATCTTCCCTTTCTAAATTCCAAAAAAAAAAAGTTCTGGATCCTGAAATACTTCTGGCCCTAAGGAATTCGGATAAGGGCTTGTGGACCTGAGCTCTTTTTCAATTCTTCCAATAATCTTGGAAAGTAGATGAACTTTATTTCCATTGTACAGATAGAGAGGCTTTGAGGAGTTAAAGAATTTGTCCTGGACGCCAGGGCTCATCATCGGCAGAGCCAAGACTCAAGTCCCTGCCTCTGATTGCAGATCCCACACTGGTCCCCTCTGCAGCCCTCCTAGGTTGTCAGACCCCCCGAGGCTCCTGAGGGCCTGTGTCTGGTTCAACTTTAAGTGCACACACCAGGCACTTAGGAATTGGCCAGTTCAAGTCTATTGAATGAACAAATGCATGCAAGAGCAGAAGACACGAGATTCTTCTCTTGGACGGACCAGCATCTCCCAAAGGAGACAAGGAGGAAAAAGATGAACTCAACAAGAACCATCCCCCAGGAGCCTGCTAAGCTGCCCTGCCATCTGTGCCGAAGTTAGAGTCATGGGCCTATGTTTGCCTCTGCCCGAACTCACTTGCCAAGGGACTCTGAGCAAGTCCCTTGACCTTTCTGAGCCTTGGTTTCCTCATCTGTGCAGTGAGGATAATGACAATTCTCAGACGGCCATGGTACTTGGCAGGGGATTGGGGCGTATTCAATGAGGTGACACAGGGCCTGATTGGTGCTTAAGAACAGCTGGAACTGACCAGCTTCCCTCCCCAGGGGACTTCCTGCCAGCCTCTCTAGGCCCTTGGGAAACAGGCTCCTCCAGCCATCTGTGAGCAAACCCCCAGCGCCCAGTATAGGCCTCAGCAAGATGCTGCTGAGGGCTCCCCCCCAGAGCCTTCAGTCACCACCGTCCTCCAGGCTGCAGGGGGGGAGTCTGACTGGGCCACTCCCCCAGCTCACCGCAGCCCACAGCTGTCCCTCCTCCTGAAGAGAAGGGCACCCCAGCAAGGCACGGCTCCCTCCTAGGAGGAAATAGACCCGCGGGGGTTTCCCTGGGGAACAAGGGGCGTTGTTCAGCGTGTGCTGTCCCTGATCTGGTTTAAGTCTTACCTCCCTGGACAGGTACATGCTTGGCACAAAGTATCATTTGAAGGTTTCCTGTTCAATACAGGAAACCCGTTACTGCTGTGAGTCGGGCTTAGAATTCCTGCTGCTTACCCCTCCCTGACTCTGCTCTTCCCATATGCTGGGGTCCACAGTGCCCCGTCCCCTTGCCCAGACACCAGAACCTGGCCCCTCCTGACTAGCTTTATCCAGCTGTTGCGGCAAGACCCTCCCAGCCTCCCTTCTTCTCCCAATTCCACTGTTGAAATAAAACATCCATCATGCTTCATTTGCCTAATAAGCCTCAGTCTCCATTCTGCTGGGTGATTAACCAGCTAGAATACCACGTGCTCCCATCACAGGCTCTTGGAGATCTCCACGGGCCGGGTGACTAGAGCAGCCCTGTGCTGGCCGAGGGCCTGCTTTCCTTCCTTTTGCTTTACACCCACCCCCCCATCTTTTTTTTTTTTTTAATGAAAAATGACCCTGAGATTCCATTAAGTTCCCTGTGCAATAGCAATCATTCTGGAGGAATTGATTGTGACTCTGTTAATGACTGCTTGGGCGGATGTTAATGTACCAGGGGACAATATACACTGTCCTGCTTGCTGCAGGGAAGGATTCCCGGGGAGGGCAGCAGGGACCTGCACGCAAGGTGGGCGGGGCATGGATCTATGGTGGGCGGGGCATCGATGCAAGGAAGGTAGGCCGAGTTTCATTAAGACAGTAGTAATTTCTAGTACTTCTCAGAAAGGATTTCTCACCGGTTTGGGGTGTCTGGGAGGAGAGTGTTCGTTTCTGGGGTAACCCTCTCTGCTTCGGGAGTCCTAACCTCCTCCCACCTCCCCGCGGGAGGTAGCGCGGGGGCCATATTTCCTGCCCGGGTCCTTTATATCCCCGGTAGTGACATGCGCAGTCGGGAAAGAGCAGGAGATCCAATCACAGGCCAAGAGCCGACTCTGACCTGCCTGTGGGTGTGACCTGAGGCGTCCCTCAGCAACTTTTGGCGCCGGGGAAATGAGCACAGTCACACGCTCTCCCACACAGCAGCACGGAGGTCAGGGGCCGACCCGCCAGTGGCCTATCCAGTACCCATCCCTTCTGCTCCCTCCTTGCTGGCAGAGCCAAGTGGAGGCATCTGCCCTAAGGGGTGGTATGGGTCCCTCTCTGACCCAAAGAGTAAAGAGAGCTTTGTTCAAGTCCACCGCCAGTGGTGGGCAAGAAGGGGACCCGTGATACAGTTCTGGCCAGAAGGCAGAGGCTCTGGGGGGGGCTTCTGGGAATGGATCCCTTGCTCGTAAAAAGCTGTGCGGAGAAGGGACCTCTTGCTTCCTGCCTCTGGACACGGCCCAGAGTGTCTGAGACCCCCAAGAACTGTACAGGACACCTCTCGCCGCTTGGAGCTGTAGCAGCCATCTTGCAAGCATGGAGGGACCTGCCTGAGGACCAGAGCTAGTGAGTCAGGCTTTTATTATCCTTCTAAATCAGGGGTCCGCAACCTTTTTGGCACCAGGGACCGGTTTCATGGAAGACAGTTTTTCCATGGACGGGGGTGGGAATGGAGATGGTTCAGGTGATGGGGAGCGATGGGGAGAGGCAGATGAAGCTTTGCTGGGGCTTGCCCTCCACTCACCTCCTGCTGTGTGGCCCGGTTCCTAACAGGGGCTTGGGGACCCTAGTCCTAAATGATCAGTAGAAGTGGGCCTGGGATGCTCCAGACGGAAACCTGCAGCTTCCCAGGCTCTGTCTCTGAGTACAATGGGAGACAGAGCAGTTCTGAAGCCCAGGGAAGTATGTGACCACTCAGAACCTTTCAAGTGGAGTGATATTTTTTAATGGCAGGGGTTAGGAACTGTTGTAACGTTTTTCTTAATTGATTCTTCTAATTGCAAATCAATAGAACTGATTTGCACCCTGAGTGGGTTTGTTTTGTTGTGAAGTGACTGGGGGCCCTGAAGGACTCCCTGTGAAAAGAAGACTTCAGGTGAGGTGAAATCAAAGATTTCAAATCATCACTCGTGGTGGCAGGAGGAGCAGGGACCAGGGACTGAGAGGGAACTGGCTCCTCTCCTTTCTCCTTACCCTTCAGCTCTCACAAGGAGGCTGATGCTTGGTGAGTAAGGGGCAAATCCAGCAGGTGGAAAGGGCTGGCTGTCAAGCTGTCCCCTCCAGCCCCTGAGGGCTGTCTCTGGCTGGAAGTTGGACCCCCACTAGACACAGCCCTTTTCTCTGGACTTCTCTGAGCAGCCGTAAGATAGCCTGGAAATGCATTCATCTAGTCAGTACAGCATGGATATTTCCTGAGCACCTACTATGTCCCAGGCTCCAGATAGAGACTGGGGATTCAATGGTGGATAAGACAGCTATGGCATTGAATGACAGAATCAATCAGGATTCAGCTGCCAAGAACTGAATCCTCTCTATTTATGCAGAAAAGGACTTATTGGAGAGTATTAAATGGCCTTTATTCTTTTTTAATTAAATTTTTTAAAATTTATTATTTATAAATTAAAAAATTTTTATGTATTTTTATTATTTATTTTATTAAATTTTTAAAAAAATGACCTTTAGAACTGCTGAAAGGTCTGGAGAAATAGGCATTAGGCTGAGCTCCCAGGAGTGACTCTTAAGAACCAGGCTTCTGAGAATGTCCCATTCAGGCCATATTGGGGCAGTTGCTGCCACAGTTGCATGTTCTAGCACCCCAGTGCCAATGCAACAAAATGGGAGCCTCATGTTTGCCTCTCTCCCCTCTTGGCTCAGTTCTGAATTTGTTTCAGATGAGTCCATCAATTGGCAGAACTCAAATCAGTGTGGAACTCTAGCTGCAAGGGGGTCTGTGCATGTAGGTGTTTGTTCTCTAGGAAGGACCCCTTGGAGCAGGAGGTAGGAATAGATGGTGAGCAAACCTGCACTTTCAACACAGTAACTGATTACACAGTTTGTTAATAACTTTGTGGTTAGTGCCTTGCAGAAAAAGCAGGGGGAGTTGTTAAAAGGAACTTGTCTAAATTCTTGGCAAGAATCAAAAGGAAACCATGACTGTAAAAGTGGATGGTGGTGGGGTTTCCCTGGTGGTGCAGTGGTTAGGAACCCGCCTGCCAATGCAGGGGACATGGGTTCGAGCCCTGGTCCGGGAGGATCCCACATGCCGTGGAGCAGCTGGGCCCGTGTGCCACAACTACTGAGCCTGCACTCTGGAGCCCATGAGCCATGGCTCCTGAGCCCACACGCCACAACTGCTGAGGCCTGTGTGCCTGGAGCCTGTGCTCCGCAACAAGAGAAACCACCGCAATGAGAACCCTGTGCATCACAACAAAGAGTAGCCCCCGCTCACCGCAAGTAGAGAAAGTCCACGCGCAGCAGGGAAGACCCAGTGCAACTAAAAATTAAAAAAATAAATAATAAATAAATAAATTAATTTTTAAAAAAGAAAAAGTGGATGATGGGACCATAAAGGACTCTCTGATGGTAGCAGCTTCCAGTCCCAAAGGCATGGCCCTCGTGTCTCCTGGAACTTAGCTGTGCTCCCTCACCTTCCTAGTCCCCAGGCCCACATGGTGGTCATCACTGTGTTCCTGATACACCCCAGTAAGATCCTGGCTATCTCTATCCCTCCTCAAACTACAAGCCCAACACTCTTGTTCAAGTGGTCCAGGTATCGTAGGGCCCACCCATTTGTCCCAAGCTCCCTGGACAGGAGGTGTGGTGGGCACAGTGAACGACCCATCATCTTGGCTCAGCCACCAGCCCTGCCTGCCTTGGGAGGCCTCCATACTGACCCTTTCTGGTGTGAGGCCACCCTCCATGGTCAGGAGAATGACTCAGCCCACTGTAGAGCCACATTGTCCACACAGCTTATCTCAGTATTTCTTGAAGTTTGGTCTAGGTCCCAAACAACATTGGATTCTTTTCCCCCAGCTTTATTGAGGTATGGTTGACAAAATGTATATGTTTAACTTTTATTAATTTTTAAGGTGTACAATGTGGTGTTTTGATATATGTATACATTGTGAAATGATTACCACAATCAAGCTAATTAACATACCCACCACCTTACTTAGTGACCATTTGTGTGTGTGGGGGGAGAACATTTGGGATCTAGTCTCTTAGCGCATTTCAAATATAAAGTATATTATTATTAACTATAGTCAACATGCTGTACATTAGGTCTTCAGAACGTATTCATCTTATAACTGAAAGTTTGTACCTTTTGATTACCATCTCCCCTTTTTCCCCACCCTGAGAGGTTGCTCTGGTAATCATCATTCTACTCTCTGTTAACATGAGGTCAACTTTTTTTTTTTTTTTAGATTCCACATATAAGTGGCTTATTCTACTTAATATAATGTCCTTTAGGTCCAGTCATGTTGTCTCAAATGGCAAGGTTTCCCTTTTTTTTGGCTGCACCGTGAGGTATGCAGGATCTTAGCTCCCCCACCAGGGCTCGAACCTTCACCCCTGCAGTGCAAGTGTGGAGTCTTAACCACTGGACTGCCAGGGAAGTCCCTTCCTTCTTTTTTTAAGGCTGAATAGTATTCTGTTGTCTGTATATACACCACATTTTCTTTATCCATCCATCTTTTGATGAACACTTAGGTTGTTTCCATGTCTTGGCAACTGTAAATAATGCTTCAGTGAACATGGGAGTGCAGATATCTCTTCAAGATCTTGTTTTCATTTCTTTTTTTTTTTTTTTTTTTTTGTGGTATGCGGGCCTCCCTCTGTTGTGGCCTCTCCCGTTGTGGAGCACAGGCTCCGGACGCGCAGGCTCAGCGGCCATGGCTCACGGGCCCAGCCGCTCCGTGGCATGTGGGATCCTCCCAGACCAGGGCGCAAACCCGATTCCCCTGCATCGGCATGTGGACGCGCAACCACTGCGCCACCAGGGAAGCCCTTCATTTCTTTTTGATAAATACTCGGAAGTGGGATTGTGGGATCATATGGCAGCTCTATTTTTAATTTTTTGAGAAATCTCCATACTGTTTTTCATAATGGCTGTACCAATGTGCATTCCCACTGACAGTGCACAAGGGTTCCCTTTTCTTCATGTCCTCACTGGCACTTGTTACCTTTTGTCTTTTTGCTAATAACCATTCTAATAAGTGTGAGGTGATATCTCTTTGTGGTTTTGATTTGCATTTGCCTGATGATTAGTGATGTTGAGCATCTTTTCATGTACTTGTTGGCCATTTGAATGTGTTTGGAAAAATATCTATTCAGGTCCTTTGCCCATTTAAAAAATTTAATTATTTGGGTTTTTTTTGTTTTTGAACTGTGTGAGTTCCGTATATATTTTGGATATTAACACCTTATCAGACATATGGTTTGCAAATATTTCTTCCCGTTCAGCAGATTGCCTTTTCCTTTTGTTGTTTCCTATGCTGTTCAGAAGCCTTTTAGTTTGATTGTAGTCACACTTGTTTACTTTGCTTTTATTGCTTATGCTTTTGGTGTCAAATCCAAGAAAATCATTGTCAAGACCAATGTCAAGGAGTTTTCCCCTATATTTTATTCTAGGAGTTTTATGGTTTCAGTCCTTACATTTAAGTCTTTAATCCATTTTTGATTTAACTTTTGTGTATGGTGTAAGATAGGGACCCAGTTCCATTCTTTTGCATGTGGATATCCAGTTTTCCCTATACCCTTTACATTTTGAAGAGACTTTACTTTCCCCATGTGTATACTTGGTAACTTTGTCAAAAATCTATTGACTGTGTGTGGGGATTTATTTCTGGGCTCTCTAATGTTCTACTGGTCTATGTGTCTGTTTTAATGCCAGTACCATACTGTTTTGATTACTGTAGCTTTGTAATATAATTTGGAATCAGGAAGTGTGATGTCTTCAGCTTTGTTCTTCTTGTTCAAGATTGTTGTAGCTCAACATTAGATTTTTCACTTGATAAAAATTCTGTTTCCCAGGCCCTGCCCCAGACCTATTGACTTCGAATATCTTGGGGGTGAGACCATAACACATGCATTTTCTGCAGACTCTCCCAGTGACTCTGGTGCACCCAGGACTGAGGACCGCTGCTCTGAGCATACTGGTTAGAGGGAGGCAGTGCAGATCGTGGGAGGCACAGGGGACTTGGTGTCACAGCCTAGTTTTACCTCTTTCTCTCATTCAATCTTCTGATTCTGGTTGTCCTGCTCTGAGGCCTAGTTCCTAACCCAAAAATGGGGGTGATGATATCATTTGTTTCCCGGGTTGGTTGTGGCTGTGAAATAACACATGCAAAGCCTCTACCAACTGGAAGGCACTGTTTAAACATCTGCGTGATCCTTAGGAGCCTTGGTGAGCATGACATTTAGGAGGCAGAGTTCAACAATCCCTGATAATTAAAAAAAAAATGTATTCTTTTTTTAATTTGTTTTTTAAAATTTTATTGAAATGTAGTTGATTTACAATGTTGTGTTTAATTTCTGCTGTACAGCAAAGTGACTCAGCTTTATATATATATATATATACATATATATACATATATATACATATATATATGTATATATATATATTCTTTTTCACATTCTTTTCCATTATGGTTTGTCACAGGATATTGAATATAGTTCCCTGTGCTACACAGTAGGACCTTGTTGTTTATCCATTCTGTATATAACCGTTTGTATCTGCTAATCCCAAACTCCCACTCCCCTTCCCCCTTGGCAACCACAGATCTCTTCTCTATGTCTGTGAGTCTGTTTCTGTTTTGTAGATATGTTCATTTGTGTCGTATTATAGATCCCAAAAAATTCATTATTCAAGTTTTCAAGGACATAAAAGGGATTCAATTCAAATACACAGCCCACAGCAATGCTTATCAAGCTCCCTTTTCCTTCCTACTTCCTTTTCACTTATAAACCCTCTTCCTGGGCTCTACTGGAATCCAGCTCCTCATTCTCCTAAAGTCCCTAAGCCCCCTCTACACCCACTCCAGGGGCCTGCTTTTCTCCTCTTGCCCTGTCCCTCTCCCTCAACATGTTGTATTACTTATAGGTCAAGTTAGACCTCTTCCTCCCCAAAAGAAGCTGCCCTGTCCAGGAGGAAGGAGAAGGGGGTAACTGAGTAGAGAATGAGGGGTTTGTCTTTGGCAGACTGGATGGGGTTGAGGGAGACTGGCGAGCATGCTCACCTCAACACATTGTTTTTGGTCTGTCACATCAGAGAGTAGAAATATTTGCAGTGTTCACATGTGATCGGTGCTAAGGGTGTCCATTCTCTCATAAGGGAATGGAAGCCCTTCCCTCCTTCCGTCTCTGCTTCCCCCCTCCCCCCTTTCCCCCCTCCCCCTTTCCCCTTCCCCCTTTCCCCCCTCCCCCTTTCCCCTCTCCCCCCTTTCCCCCTCCCTCCTTTCCTTCCTTCCTTCCTTCCTTTGT